>NC_092567.1:604213-924213 GCF_037975245.1 Apostichopus japonicus
AAGGTCTGACAAGCAGAATGGCGAAGTTCTAACAAAATAGCGATATGTGAAAATCAATATTTTAAAAATAGTTTGGTATATAGGTTGTTGTTGAAGTGAAATTTGAAAATTAATATTTTAAAAATAATTTGGTATATAGGTTGTTTTGAAGTGAAATTCATAGAATGTTACTTTCATTGTTTGATATCACAGGATGAGAAATACAGCTCTACGCAAAGCACCGAAGGAAACTCAACAGCACAAAACTGCAGCAGAACAACAAACGATAAACACGCAACAGAGAATAAAAGTCAGCTACCACGCAATGCCACAGAATCTGAAAATAACAACAATATTCAAGTATCATCTGCAAATAGTGATAAAATAAATGCCAACAAGCCAAACTCAAGGTCAGTTCACACCTTGAGTGGTGGAGGAAAGAATGTCGGCTCAGGAAAGAAGCCTGCTGGGCTACCAAACATTTACAGACAACCAAAGCAGACAAACAATTGGAGGAGGAGTAGGAGGAAGGAGAGATTGCCCTCATCGAGTGAGTCTTCCGAAACCAGCTCTTCTGAGGAAAGCGATTCTTCATCGGATAGTTCATGAATGATTTGAAATCAGTTTTTGACCCGATTAGAGTTTATTGATGTAAGAAATAGGAGGTGAGCCTATTATTGTTTGAAAGATAGCCATGTAATAAGTTGATAATGAACTTGTAATCCATTCAGGCATCAGTTCCTTGTATTGATTTATATCTTGAGAACGATGACCCTGTAACAAGCCAAGATAAGTAGAGTTGTAGTGGTGTGACTTGATTCCTAAGCAAGTCTACATGGTTACCCTATAAACTACAGAACTTGTATTCAAATAAAGTAGTAAGTACTATCATAGACTCTTTGAACAACACCTTAGCTCTGTCCATGGGTACAAGGTATCTCAGTGGTTTGGGGGGGGGGGGGGGTGGGTGGAGAGGGTAAAGTTTAACAGATCTACAGCTTTTTCCTTTGAGGTCCTGTATCCTATCAGATGTGATTCGTTACAGTTAATATATTGAGCTCCATCTGTAGATGGATGCCTGTTCAGTACATAATATCCATATTATTTGTCTTAATAGAATCATTTTTGTCCTTTCCTGATGTTGACCTTGTTCTTATAATGTCGTCATCCATTGTTTATTATTGATTTACTTGATTTCATATCTCTCGTGGTGTGAACATGAGAGTTGTGTCAGCCATACCTTAGTCACTAATGGGTGGGCGACTTTGAGTGGTTTTCTTAGTGTAAGTGATTGAGAGATAGAAGGGGCAGGTTGGGAGATGGGGGTGGGGGGAGAGGAGGGGAGGGGAGGGGACAGTGGTAGACTTACAGGGCATTGATGATCAAATGCAAAAGGCTGCCTTAAGGGCCTGGGGGAGATTAGCTGTTGATTAATGTTAAATAAATAAATTAACTGTCAGGCATTCGCTTGATTCCTAGAGTCGAAAATAAATCATATTAATAATATAGTATATAATTATATAATATAAAACATAGCAACCACAAATAAACATGATAATATTATGCGGACCTAAAAGCTACAAGTTTGCTTGCAGCTTTTAGATTTATATTTTTAGATTTAATACAACACATTTCTTATATATCTGTATCTAAACTTTATCATTACTTTCATGTTTGCGGTATATTTATTGGAATATGATGGAAGATTGGACCCAGTCCATGCGATCTGTAAAATAACAATGATCTATATTTTCATATTCAGCTGTCTTTTATTTTCAGTACAGCTATTCTCTGTGTGTGTGACTTCTTCTGCCCTCTTTCATTAACTTTTTTTCTCTTTTGAAAATAAATCTGGTTTACCATTCTCAGGTAAATAAATAACGCAATCCATGTAACACCGTTGATTCTTTATTTCCGCTTTTTTTTTTTGCGTGTCCTTGCGCTTATTTATGCGTAATTTATGCGCATTTTAATTTATGCCTTATTTATGCCTATTTAATTTATGTGCATTTTAATTTAATTCATTTTAATTTATGCCTAATTTATGCGTGTCCTTTTTATTTTATTTACAACAAATTTCAATTGTATTTTTAATTTTTCCCTCCTTTCTTTGATGGTGGGTGGAATTGCAGCCTTGTTGACCCTGTTTTAGTGACATATTTTAAATGTATTTATTCCTGTGTCTACTTTTAGGACATAATCAATGATCAGGTTGATTTTAAAACCATCTTTCACATTGGTTCCTTCAAATCACATTTACAAACTGTTAGGCAACAAGAGTAATATCACTGTACATAATGGACACTGAAAAAAACTGTTGAAACAAACAGTGTTATTAATCTAAGGCAGGGATACATGGTGAATGGCCAGTTTATGCTTTTGACAAACTACTGCAAATTAAGTCAATGATCTGGGTATATTTAGTCAAAGACAAGGGTAACACAAAGATAAGCGTAAGAGTTTTCAAAGCTGACTAAAGTATTAACAGAAGCCAAAAGACCAGGCTAATACTTTCAAAATTGAGTTGGGTGACAAGACCATATGGTAACATTAAGATTAATCACAGATTAGGGTAATACATCGGCCTGTGTTAACCTATTGCATTCTTTCTCAGTCAATAGTTTGCAATAATGTTTGGCATATGATTAATACTAATAAGAAATAGTCTCCGAATGACACAAGGAAGAAAGAAGTTAACTGCTAATTACTAATTTGCTGCCCCAAAATATTATTCTTTGGGAGGACCTATTGTCTGTAATGTTCTGACCGTTTGATACACTGATTGCCAGTTATATGAGATTGGTGAGCAAAAGCCTGCCTGCATCTAACTTTAAACATTGATTTTCTTGAGGTCGTGGAGGTGTTTAGTGAGTCGTCCGAGACGCTCATTGCAACCGGCCGGTTGATCAATGAGCTGTTAGCAATCTTGCTACAAGTCCACGCATTCTTGTACTGTCTCTTTATTTTAAAGCTGGGTTCATTCAAATTCACCTGTCGGAGTCCGACTTGTTATACTACTTTCGGATCCCATCTACAATTAAAACATCTGCTTTTGAAACTAACAATCATATATGACCTTCATAGGCATCCGTACAATTTGAACTAAGAACAAATCAAATAATGACGTCATTTCGGCGCGATATTCGTTCTATGTATCGAGACCATACCCAAATATAATAACATACGTTTTCGAATGCTGTTGATGATCAAATAAACTGATCGAGTAAACGAAGCCTGCATGGACTGGTGATATACGGTGGGGATAAAACAGGTGTAATGAGGAAGACTTAAGATAAAGTTACGGCATTTGTTAGGATTATGATTGAAACAATGCCTAGGCCTAAACAGTAATTTCAACTTAAGTTAACTTTGTGTAGGCTAAGTTAGGCCTAGTACTTGTGCCATTGGGCTGCCAGTACTAGGCCTAGGCTAGGCACAGTAGACCTCACCTACAGTACAAAAGGCCTAGCCTAATTTTTACTTTGCAAGGGTCGGGTCTATCCTTAACTTAGGCTAACGCCTAGGTTACAGTAGGTCTAGCTTAGTTATTACTCTAGGCTAGTCTAAGTCATATATAGGCTAAAGTTAGGCCTAGGCTATGGTTGTTTCGGGAAAGTGTGCATCATGGCAGTTGTACATTAATGAATTTGGTGTTACTATTTTTTGCTTAGCCTAAGCCTAGGCTAAAGTAACAATACTCGTTAGCCTGGTGGATCTTTGTCCTCCAATTGTATCAGGGAAAGTAAAGATGGAATTGGTTTTTATCCAGCCTAATTAGAACCCACTCAACCCAGTGCAATGTTAGACTAATTCTGTGACTGTTAGTACTTGTTAGATGGTATTTAATTACACACTAGCCCTCACGTTTGACCTAAACGGTGAATTGGCAAATAGTTCAAAAGTTTGGTATTCATCATCAATTATACTGCCTACAATCGTATGGCTCTCCTACAAATCTTAGTCCTATAGCCTAGTATTAGTGTGGCCTATGCCTATTTATTGCAAATTCTCTCTTGCACATGTATATATTCATCATGCTGTTACGTACAGTAAATCCTGTTTTATGCCTACGGTCTATGGTGTCCCCTTTCGTGTATTGTGTTATATGCCTACAATAACATGATAATTGATATATGTAGCTGCTGTGTTTGAAAGTCAAATTGTAATCACTTTATCCAATGTAAGTTTAATCCACACAGCCTCAGTAAAATGGCTTAAGTTTAATACAGTGGAAAGAAGGAAGTACCAATTATGTATTCTGACTCTGAGGCATGTTGAGGAATTATTTCACCCACATGCCAGATGTGCACAAGTATTGTAAACTAGAATTTAACACATGCTTAAGGTTAGGATATTGTTTCCTTGCTGTGACTCACTGTCATTCTTCAAGGGACGAAATAGTTTTAGAGAATTGATTAGCAATAATTGCTCGACAATTCTTGGAAATAGCAATTAGCATTAGCAGGTACTGCATCTTTTGGTAATCAAAGGTAATATTGATTAGCAACTGGCAATTCTTGGGTAGCAAATTGCTATGCGAACCCAGTTATTTCGTCCCTTGTTCTTGCAGAATCTGATCATTGAAGTAGTGGTGTAATCACCAAAAAAAGGGGATAAATGTAACTACAGAATAGCATCAAAGAGAACATATTTGATATGTGAACGCATGAAGCTAGCATCCTACATGTCAGTCACTGCAACCTGCGGATTGATCAATCATGTTTCTAGAACATTCCAACAAGCAATGTAGCAATGTGTCATGTCAAGTTTTCTAATGATTTTGTAAGCTAACTGCTGATAAACTTCTCATATCTTGCATGATTTATGATGGGCGTAGAATGACAACTAACGTAATACTTTACATTTTGATTGCAGGTGATTTCCATTTTGTGAAAGCAGAACTTGTACCATGGTCATCATGTTGCCAGGAAATAATGATGAAGCTAGATTTGGCCACCTGCTGCAGCCAATAAGAGACCTGACCAAAAACTGGCAGGTGGATATTGCCACACAATTAGAAGACTACTTGACGGAGGTACAGTACCATGAGCACTGTTTAAACGTTCAAAGATTAATTCAGGAAATTTGTTCGTTTTGGAGGAAAATTTTTCAAAGTGCTTTTAAGATTTAGAAAAGGGAAAGGTATTACAGTATGTGAAACAAGTTCCAACAACAGTATGTTGTTTAAAGTTTTAAGTTTTTGGTCATTTCCTTAAACTTTTATACTTTGCAGAGATGTTATGAAATATTCTGTAGCAAACTAACTTTGGTTTCATCCATCTCATGAGTTTTAATGTCAATTAATGCCAAGGAAATTTTACATAAATTACAAGAAAGTTTAGTCTATATGAAATGATGCATGTTTAAACACCATTTATACAAAATGGCACATGCACCATCAAATTAGTATTATTGCCAGACAGTGGTTATTTACTGAGTTTGATGAACAGATACTGTATCTACTCCTCTTGTAATGTAATGACAAGACAAGCCTAGCTTTTTAATATTGATCAGATCTCATAAAAGAGACTGCATCAATTTTCTGATCTTTTATAATTCAAACAGCTAATTAGTTTATCAACCATCGTCCATCATAATAATAATAAATAATAAGGCATTTATAAAGCGCCATAACTAAAACGATATTCTATGGCGCTTTGCAAGGAAAAAATTAAACATACAAATGAACAAAACAGCAACAAGACAGAAAAGAGAGAAAATAGGATTACTTAAAGGTCTCATTAAAGAGAACTGTCTTCAGAGCTTTGTTGAAAGAGAAATGTGGATTGATTAGCAACCGAAGACGGCAAGTAGTTCAACAGCCTGGCCCCAGTTACAGAAAATACACGGTTGCCAAACTATTTTGTGAGGAGGCGGGAACGTTTAAAGTAGTAGCAGATATACTTCTTACTGTATACGGTATGATGAAACACGCTTAGTAAACATCTTTCACAAATAATCGAGGGCCTGTTTATTAATGTATTTATTAATACATATACATGACAGATGAAACATTTTCCAGTGATTTCTGATTTAATGTTCTGTTACTTCCCACAAAAATAGACTATTAAATACACATGTACAATACATCATGCTGATACAGCAGTTACAGTACAGTATGTTAAAACCTTTTCACATGTTGCTTCTTGTGAAGTTTGTGAACAAAACAAAAAGGTTTTAATGGTAGTGTCTCTTGTACAATGAACTATACTGCATGGTTAGAGCCGTATCATCTGATGGACATCATCAGCCCTGGAATAAATTATCTTGTATCGCCAATGCTCTGTAAAAGGATTGAAATTTCTACCAAAATGTGAACATGTGTATAAAAACATTTGGCTACCTCTCTGTTCCATTTGAAGGAACATAAGATCTCAGTTTAAGTTGAAAGATGAAAAAGTATTTATCCATATTCTTATTTTGTATAATAAGGAAGAATGCATTCCTAAAATTTTCTTTTAAATGTATAATTAGGGAGTACCTCACATTTAAACACCATAGATCTGATTTCAAAACCTGTGGGGTGCCATTTAATTTCATTTTATGTTCATAATTTTTATTAGATTTGTAAAGTATTTACTGCAATATTGGGCATTAATTAAAGAAACTTTACCAATTGTAATTTTGTTGACCAAATATTTGCCTAGATTTGGTTCACACTCTGTACCATATATCTGCAAACATTTTTGTGTAATTGGTGAAGGTTTAGCCCATAGCACCTCTTAACTAGTGTATTTGTACAAACAATTCCATGTAATCCTGTTTCAACAGTAAACAGAATCACATGACATGTTCCTCATGTATTTATGCTGTTTTGCCGACAGATCGAGGTGGTAAGAATTAGTTTCGATGGTGGAGCTACATCCATGAACTTTGCAGAAGCAGCCCTGCTCATCCAGGGTTCAACATGCATCTACAGTAAGAAAGTTGAATTCCTCTATGCATTGGTCTTCCAGACTCTGGATGTCTTGGCCAGTAAAAAGTAAGTGGATGAGGTCAATAATATGAATGAGGTCACTTCATTGTAGAGATAATGCTCACAGATTTTTTGTTTAAAACAGATTTAGTTTAAAACCATAGAGGTAACTTTGTTTTTGACATGTAAACAAGAAATATAACTAAAGACCCTGGTGAGCTTTTAAATCTATTCCTACATATTGCTTTTGAGATGCACCACTACTAAAATATGTGTTTGTTGTCTTCAAAATGTCCATTCAGTTTGCAGGGAAGGGGCGATACACAATTTCTGCTGCTCAAGATAACACATTTTTGTTGAGATCAAACACAGGTTTGGACTTTATTGAGAAATACGGACCATATTCTGTTTTCATGTTTTTATTTTCATTTTCATTTTTCATTTTTTTTCATTTGTTTTTCATTTTTTGTTTTTCATTTTTTCATTTTTTTCAGGAAGATGCAACAAGCTGTCTCAGTGGATGCAGAAGGCAGAGATGCTGATGTCACATTTGCATTTGACAAAAGCAGAGCTGCGGTAAGTAGATGAATTCACAATAATGTTAAAGAGCTGTATTATAGCAACTTGAATGGTTACAGTTGACTCTGTCTTTAACAGTGCTCTAATATTACTGTGCAGAGCTGCGGTAAGTAGATGGCTTCACAATAATGTTAAAGAGCTGTATTATTACAACCCGAATGGTTATAGTTGACTGTAATTTCACTATGCTCACTATAACATGTTGTGACTTCTTGTGAAGTTCAAACTGTTTTCTTACTAACTTGATCCTGTGCAGTTATTCATTAGTTTGTCATAGAATGTGAAAGCGTTGGAAGATTTGTTCAACTTGTACCACCTTTAGCTCCAAAGTAGATTTGGTATAGTTTGGTTTGGTTTGAATTTATCGTTTGGTGAAAGGAAGGAAATCTTGTTCAAATTATCAGAAGAGAACTACTGTACTGTTTCGAAGGAAAGACAATGTTTACTCCTTTGCATTTCAATATATAGATAGCAATAAACCTTTGCGGGCTTAGTCCGACAAATAGGTGCCCAGCAAACCATCGTACATAGGGATAAGGGCAGAACAAAGTGCTAAGTCAAAAGTTATGTCATGGGTCCATGAGTAGTTAGAAAACACATGTCTAAATATCCCCTACATAATACAAAATTTTACTGTTAGGTTGAATGTTTATAGATATTTGTTTCAAGAGTATGTACGTGAGTTGCTCGTAATTTTATCCGTAACAATAATGCAACAAAGTTTATGATATTTTGAGACGTTATGTCGCAATTGAAAACAATCATCTGCTCTGTAAACTGCCCAATTCCAACCTTTTCCACAGTTTCTCACGTTGGATGATATACCACAGGCTAAGAATGTGAACATTAAAGGGACAGCGAAGGACAACGTTGATAAAGTGAGTGGTACAACAGTTTCCTTTTTGATTTAAGAGATACAGTCGATGTCAGTCATCATGTTTTAATTATTAAGGATGATGGGTTTGCCACTTTGACATCACATCACTTCATTTGTTTCTTTATATTTGATGAATTCTTTTTTAGAGTATTGCAGTCATTCTAAGGACACCTCTGTCCGTTGGTAAGATGGACGAGCTGGATCGAGGGACTCCATTGCTAAAGTGAGTGGCTAAACTAAACACTTTAAGCTTTACTTAAACAACATTGTTGTTATAATATTTTAAATATGGTTTGGATAAAAACATACTTTTTTTGCATAAAAACTTTCCTAGTATACTACAGTCACTGTGCAATTGCCTTATCAAACATAATTGGTTAAGCTCCAAACCTCAATTTTAATGAATATAAATTATATTTTCACTCATGAAATTGGTCAAAGATTAACATCACATAATATTTGAAATTTTGGGCATCAATGTACAAACATTACTCAGTTTGAGTTAATTCCCAGATGTACAAAATATGAGGTATTTACAAAACTGAAATCAAATAGGTTTGAAAGTCAGAGCCATGATAGAGTGATTTTAATGTCAATATGTTTAACGTCTCTAGTTAAAGCAGCATTTTGAGTCCTTTTCTATGATTTTTCTCAACCTCACTAACTCCACTTTGCCATAACGACATACATAACTAGCTTATCTATTTAAATATTACTTCAAATGGGGACATAAAAGTCGAAAAATTTGCAACTTTCCACTGTTTTTCTCCAAGATATTTTCCGTTGGGATCCCAATAAACCTTGCCCATATATGAATATTTAATCACCACGAACGTCATTGACCAATACGTAATACAACACCATGCTTGATTTGTGTACAGTCTATATGGCAGTTGTACCAGGGAGTTCCATAACAACTCCCTGGTTGTACCAACGCAAAGTCTTGAATCTATTTTTAGCAACGGCTCATAACTAAACCTGTATCTCTGATTGGTTGAATTCAAACTAGTGGGTTTGGGGGAACTGTATGCGATTAATTTTAAATGTGGAATTTGTCGTGGACACTTTTCTCATTATCTGCAATAATCCTTAATTATTCGCCAATTAACGTTGTTGGCAGGGAAAAACTTGGCTAATATCTTAGTTTGCTGTTTTGTGATTGATATATTTTAAAAACTTGATGGATATGTCAAAAAAGTAGAAAACGGCGACCAAACACAAAATGCTGCTTTAAGATGATGCGACTGTACTTTAAAAAATATCCCTACAAAATGTTATTTTCCAATTCCCTTTGTTTTTTCCTCATTTTAATTTGTAGTGCCAGAAGTGAAACTGTTGGATTCGCAAAGGACTTTAAGCTGAACACTGTTTTCTTTCACGGGTCTGGAGTTTTACTTCAAGAACCAGTCCACTATTCCGTTTTGGAGCAGTCACTATTGCGGCACCCTGCATCCACCCCTATGGTACCAAGTAAGACTTTTAACAACTTGTATCACTTTTAATCAAAAGCTTTCTTGAAATGAATAAGTATGTTAGGGAAAAGTTTTAACAAAAGCTTCTTTGAAATAAATTAGTAGGTTAATGAAAAGTTTAAACAAAAGCTTTCTTGAAATAAATAAGTAGGTTAATGAAAAGCTTAAACAAAAGCTTCTCTGATATAAATTAGTAGGTTAATGTAAAGTTTCTAAACAAAAGCTTCTTTGAAATACATAAGTAGGTTAATGAGAAGTGTAGACAAAAGCTTCTTTGAAATAAATAATTTGATTAATGAAAAGTTTAAACGATAGCTTCTTTGAAATAAATAAGTAGGTTAATGAGAAGTGTAAACAAAAGCTTCTTTGAAATAAATAACTAGGTTAATGAAAATTTTAAACGATAGCTTCTTCGAAATAAATAAGTAGGTGAATGAAAAGTCCAAAAATGATTTATCTTGGATAGGTGAATCCAAACTTACCAGCAATTTTCAAGTTCGCATCGAAAAATTTGACAAAATCAATTTTGAAGCCAGTAGAAGTTAGTAAAATATGTTTTGTTTTTGTATATATGTTAAAGCAGCATTTTGCGTTTTGTCGCTGTTTTCCACTTTTTTGACAAGTCCATCAAGTTTTTTACATATATCAATCACAAAACAGCAAAACTAAGATATTAGCCAAGTTTTTTCCCTGCCAAAAGCGTTAATTGGCGAGTAATTAAGGACATTTGCAGATAATGAGAAAAGTGTCCTCCGACAAATTACACATTGAATATTAATCGCATACAGCTCCCCCAACACACTAGTTTGAATTCAACCAATCAGAGATGCAGGTTTAGTCATGAGCCATTGCTAAAAATAGATTCTAAACGTCGATTTGGTAACTTGGTACAACCAGCGAGCTGGACTCCAACAGCTCCCTGGTACAACTGCCATAGACAATCTACACAATCAAGCATGGTGTTGTATTACGTATTGGCCAATGACGTTCGTAGCTTTTAAATATTCATATTATGGGCGAGGTTTATTTGGGTCCCAACGGAAAATATCTCTGAGAAAAACAAAGTTGAGAGTTGTAAATTTTTAGACTTTTATGCCACCATTTGAAGTAAGATTTGAATAGATAAACTAGTTATGTATGTCGTGGAATCAGTGAGGTTGAGAAAAACCATAGAAAAGGACGCAAAATGCTGCTTTCAAGCAAAGAATGCAATGTTTCCTGTATTTTCTCTCTCTTCTAGGAAAAGATGTTGACCTGAAAGAAGACGAAGATGATAATCTCATCCCTGAAATACCAGAGGATGATGATAATCAGCCACCTCTCAATACAAGCTGTAAGTAATTAATTAAAGAATGGTAGTAATTAGGTATTGTCAAACAAATGTATTGTTCCTGATTAAACACTTTCCTAGATTTGAGTTTACTTCATCTGTTAACTTATTTCTGCTGCTTGAAGGAGGAAGAACCCATTTTGCTAAAATATGTCTAAAATATGGAAAGATGTTTGAAAATGGAAAAATAAAATATAAATTTAAAAAAATCTTGGTAAGATAAAGTTTAATAGTGGAAAGAGTATTTTTCGATGTTTCCATCACTACCTAAATCAATTTTTATTTTGTCGACAATTTGATTTCATTCTCATATTTTTCTCGTTTTCTTTTAACAGTGGATGATGTTGAAATGGGAGATCCATTTGGGGAGTTGAATAATAGCCTTGAAAATGTCAAGGTATTATATATTACATATTAAAATGCCAAGGTATTATATATTATAATGCCAAGGTAATTTATATGATATATTAAAATACCAAGGTATTATATCCTATATATGAAAATGCCAAGGTATTATATATTATAATGCAAAGGTATACATTATATATTAAAATGCCAAGGTATACATTATATATTAAAATGCCAAGGTATACATTATATATTAAAATGCCAAGGAATAATATATTATAATTCCAAGGTATTATATACTACATTTTTAATTATCCAATGTATTACATATTACATATTAAAATGCCAAGGTACTGTATTTCTTGAGTTCAATTATTTCTTCTGACTCTGTTTATGTGTTTTGTCTAATCCATTATTGATAGAAAAGAGATTAATTGATACTTATCATCATTCATTGAAATTCCCTTTGAATCTTCCCGCGACAAATTTCATCCCAGAATATGATAAGTAGGTCAACTACATCACTTCTCCCATTTAGAAATCTTAAGTGTCATAATGTAATAAAACAGTGGAAAATCTGTCAATTGTAAGTCTAGCAAGAGCAGGACCTGTTGTTCTTGTTTGGCTGTAAGACATTTCAACTATTTACTTAAGAAAAGCTGGGCTTGCACTACTGGATGATAATTATTATCAATATTTACTGCTTAGAGTTATAGGCAAACGGTACCAAAGGATGAATTCCCCAGTTAACAAGGATAGAATGTAGATTCCTATTTTATACAATATTTCATAAAGTTATAATAAAGCAGCTTGGACACTTCCAACTGTTACCATTTATTCTGTGAATAAAACACAAAGCAACAGTGATATAAAATTTGTATCCAAATCCGATTTGAAAATATCTATTTCTGTGTCAAGATAACTTTATTGATTTTGCAAAGCTGTTTTATTAACACTAACATCAGTTAATCAATGATCATTAATCACTTCAACTAATGAGGTAAATGTCAACAATTTTTTTAAAAGTTGCCTTTTTTCGTTCGATCCACACATTGTAAGATGAAAACTTGTCTGGGCGATGAAATGTTTAGTATTAAATAGATTCATTAATTTCATTTTGATTAACATTTCTTGGGGAATAAAATTTCTAGAAGGGTTTATTGGTGTGATCAACTCTTGCTAAGAGTAATGCATGGTTCGTTTGATAAAATTGCCCAAAACCCACAGCAAGCTGTCATAATTATGAAATGAAATTATCATATTCAGATAGCATAGAAAGTCGACCTATATTGTTTACAGTTTAGACTTTTCATTTCCAAAGAACAAAACAAGATTATAATATATGAAGTGATGTTAATAGATATATGTTACTAAATGAATGGCTCGTGGTAATAAACCGTTAATATTGTTATATTGTAGGAGGAGGTCGGAAGGGCCGGTCTGAGGCCTCGACAACCGTTACGTCCGATCCAAGCCAAGGAAGAACACAAGGACCCCTGGGAGACCTTGGACCCCGATGAGGTGGTCACAGAGAAAGAGAAACCGTTCAAGAAAGGTTGGTTAACATTTTAAATAATCAGTTATTCAGCAAAGAATCAGTGTATGTAATATTCATCTATTTAGTGTTAATGTCACAGTATATATGCTGGATTTTTGGCCTTTTTTCTTCCTGTGAAGATGGTGAGAGGGAAAGCTTGAAATAAAAGAAACATTTTGCAATCTTCTTCACTAGAAGCATGTTCTACCTATCATAATAAATAGTGCACGTTTCTGGTTGACAGCCTAACACACACTGAGTACTGGGTAGGCTAACTGCCATTATATGGATAACTTTCATGCCAGTATTAAGTTAGTAACTATGCAAAACTTGTAACAGTAAAATTGAAAACATAAATGACAGGTTCCACCTACATAGATTCAAAAATATGAAAAATTCATCAAATTGTTTGATTAGACATATATTCATGATCGTTGTTGTGAAATGTGGTGAGCTCACTCACTGTCAGTATCAAGTCTAACAAGACCTACTGTACATTTGCTTTGTGTGTGTTGTAAATTATTGAATCAGTATCAAGGCTGAACCTGAGATAAAAGAATCTGTTTATAAAAGTTAGAGAGCTTGACGTTTCGATCCTTCTAGGATCTTCAGAAATGAGAACAGCCTCCCGATACTTTTAAGAAAGACAGATGAAGAGAAGTTCCAGTTTAGCTGTTTGTTCATCTGTCTCTGTTAAGTGTGTCCTTAAGTCTATTTTCAAATCTTTTAGCCATTGAAAAAACTCTCCTGCCAGAATCTAAACATGTCAGACCCTTTTATAGCTTCACCTACACAGGCTTTTTGCAATACATAATACTTAGTTTGTTAACAGTTTTTTTCTCTCTTTAAAAAGAACCCCCGGAAATGGCATAAATGAGCAGATTAGTGCAGAAATGGTAACACACTACAAACGTTACAACTTGATACTCATTGATACTCATGTGAATGGTAAACTTAGTCATGAAATAAGTGAGGATCGAATGAGCGCAGTAATAATTGCCTAGAAGATGAACTAAGGACAACACGCCATGTACTTTGTAAATAATGTGTGATGAGAACTAGCTACTTACAATACAGAGAGAACAGAAGATATATTAAGCTCCTAGTACTTAACTTGAAGCATTTCATCTGGATTATTTCTTCAGCTCTTATTCTATTTTTTTTTCCCTGCACAGGTCGCTGTTTCAAGTTACCCCCATCCCTAGCAACCGCGAAAGCCAGGAAAAGAAAACGGAACATTGTCAAGAAACCTTTGGCACCTCTCGATGAATTCATCAACAACACATGTGAGATAACATTCTTAAATATTATTAATATGTGTTTAAATTTATATCGATAAAGTTTATAACAGGTGACCAGTCGATATTTGTGAAGGAATCTTTACTGTCTAATAAATATATTTCAGAGAGATATATTTTCTGTATTTTTATTATTATTATTATGATTATTTGGGATATAGTTAATAGCCTCATACAAAATGTAAATGTTATATTTATAACATTAATTTTGACCCGTAATAGGTTCTTCAATAGATTGAAAAATATTACTTTCTGTGTAATGAAGAGAAAGTCAAGTTTCTTTGTGAATTACACACTCATTTTACTCATGAAATACTTATAGAAATGAAAGCTTTCTACGAGCTTGAAGATGTGTTTTGTGCTGAATTTTACCATAAACTGTTGGTAGGTGGGTAGCATATATGCAATCAGTAATAAAAAGAGCTAAAGTCAATATGAAAATGTGTATATTTATGACATTAAAATTAATTGCAAATCTCTTCTGTAGTGCATTATTAAACCATTAATCACTTGCCTATTGGAAATGACCCAATAGGGTTTGTTACCAAACATAGATACCTCATGTAAATCGGTGGGTACCCAGTTAAAGGGTGTGAAGACTTGCGCAAAAAGAAATATCAAATGCCGGTAATATGACCTAGTTTCGAATGAGGTGTAACAGAAGTGTTAGACAACACCATCGATCCCAGAAAATACGCACACAGCTTGCTATCTTCAGTAATTAGACACTAGTGTACAGTCAGTACATACAGCTGCGGTCAATACCCACAGCACAGTATATAAACAATACAGCGATGGACATCTCAGGTCCAGCTAAAGATAACAATGTATCATGTTTCATTACTGTCTGCATTTTGTAGCGACAAGCAGAAAATTTCACTTGCAAGTGACGGAAAGTTAACTTTTTCAGAGCATGGCACGCCATTTGGGGCGAGTCTTCAATGCCTTTAAGTGGGAATGTTCCCATGCTTGGTTAGAACGAAGCTTTGCCAAGACAAAAGCGAACACAGCTCTATAATAATCACTTTGTATGATAACAATGTTCTTTTTTACTTTGACAGATTTTTCGCATTCCTCCAAGCTACCAGCCAACCCTTTCAAGATCCCATCCTGTCCCGAATTTGAGAATGCTTTCTGGGTCGTCTACAAGAAACATGAAGCTAATCTGAGGAAGGAGAAGGCCCTACTGGTCAGATATTTTTCATACATAATTCTTAATACATTAAAATCAGCATAAAGCAAATAAAACTTGAAGATTTTATAGTTTTACAATAATAATAATAATGGACATTTATAATGCGCCGGTATCCGTCAAAAAAAAAAAACAGTAAACATAGTACAAGACAAAAATGCAAGCAAAAATGGGCAACATTGAACAGTTAATTAAACAGTTTTCATCAGAAGAGTCTTGAGAGAGCGTTTAAAAGAAGCAAGAGATGGACTGTGTTTTACATGTTCTGGAAGGCTGTTCCACAGAGAAGGGGCAGCAGCAGCAAAAGCTCTTTTGCCCCCATGATCGATTTGAGCGATTAATACACAGAAGTAATTTATTGTGTGATCTCATGAAAATGCGATTTGTGTGATATGGTTGCAGAAATTCTGACAAGTATATTGGCAAAGATCTAACAATGACTAAAAGATAAAAAAAATGGTTTCAAAATTAAAACAGTTGTCTACCTTCATTCTGGTTTTGTCCATATGGGGTGTGGCATTTGTAAAGTCCATGTTTTATTATGAAAGTTGATTTCACTGTTAGATACCTAATGCTAGTGTAAATCCACTGTATGTGCATCTATTTCTTACTGCCACAGATGAAACAAGGCAAAGCAGAGTCAGAGGTTGATGAATACCTGCAAGAGGAACCAGCGCCCCCAGCCGCCAGTGTCTTTCCAGGCACAGAACCTGATGACTTTGATGAGGGGGAGGATGGCGGTCCTTTGGATGGCTTTGACGATGGTGAAGCAGATGGTATAGCTGGTGGCATGGATGAGCACCCTGGTAAGCGGGAGAGTTCTCTTTCAGATGGTTATTGGTATGATGAAGAGCACCCTGCTAAGGAGAGTTCTCTTTCAGATGGTTATTTGTATTATGGATGAGCACCCTGGTAAGCGGGAGAGTTCTCTTTCAGATGGTTATTACAAGTATTATTTATTAAACAATACTGTATTATATCAGGTTATATTCTCAGCTTAGTTCAAGAGAGCAGTATTTCCAATAGATCTTTAGTGAAATGATTATGTTAATTAGTATTAATTATGTTGTAAGGAGGATGAAAATGAAGATTTTTGTATTTACTTAAGCTAATTTATATCATATAAATCCGGACATACATGCTATGTTAGATAATTCTAGTTATTGTAGTGTTTGGTCTTATTGCCTAAAATGTTGGGTAGGAAACACATAAAAAGACAGGAGAATGGGTCTAAACCACATACGGACGATCAGGTCTGTGAAACGTGTGTGCATGCAACCAATTTGAATTCCATGCTTAAAGAAGGTGTCAGTGTGCAAGAATAAATAAAGTTGCAAAAATTGTGTGTTGAATGAAAGCAAGTAATACAGTGTTACTGTTGTGATGTTTGCGATACAGTGTTACTGTTGTGATGTTTGCAATACAGTGCTACTGTTGTTATGTCTGAGGTACAGTGTTACTGTTGTGATGTTCGAGGTACAGTGTTACTGTTGTGATGTTTGAGGTCTCATTGCTTTCATCTTTTCAATATTTCTTTCTTCTCTCTCCGTTGATAGATGTATTTTCACAAAACAGTGCCAATGAGTTGGTGACGGATTATGAAAATTTGGTAAAACAATATGTTGTAAGTATTATGTCATTGAATGACACTTAATTTTCTTTCTTTTTTTTAGAGTATTTTGGGGGGCAGATGGTTTTTCTAGCTTTGTTTTGTTTTATTTGTTAATATTTTCTTAAGATTTCTATAGGTCATTTGATAGTTATAATTCATTCAGCTATGTTGTGTATATTGGTTATTTGCCTGTCTAACACATGAAGCAAGGTTTTGAAAGTTTTTAAAAAAGTGCAAGTTGGGATTCTTAATTTCTTGTAGTCTTGTAGCGACATACTCGATATTTAAAGGCAATGTTCACAAGACAACATAATTTGACTTGCTTTAAGATAATATTAAGATTGCACTGGATCAACTAAATTTGCCTTGATTATTTTCTCTAAGTGAAGATTAATAAGTTAAAATTCAATTAATTTTATTCCATTCTCAACACTTCTTTGCCCAGACAATTCTCATTTTGTAATTTTTTTTTTTTTTTTCCATATTTCAAGTTAACCTTAAATACCTTTTTCTTAACTGAAATTTGACCAGTCAAGGGTAATGAATGCCAATTTATAAAATTTTGTCAGAAAGTTCTCAAAAGCAATCCAAAATGCTCCTTTAACTGTATATATAACGTTTAATTAGGTACGATCTCATGTTCTGCTTGTATTAATCCCAGGACGACTACATGGCTAGTGCTCAAGAATATGCTCAGGTGACAGAACTATCAAAGAGGGTCCAACAGTGGGAAGACAAGCTGGGTCCAATACTCAAGAGAGAGGTACAAATGGCTGGCATTGAGCGATGCAAACTCTTTTTATTTATTTATCTTCCGTCTCTCTTCCTTTCCCTGCCATCCCTAATTCTTCCTCTTTCCTTTAAAGGCATTGAAGACTCCTCCTAAACCGCTTGCGGCCATCTGAAAAAGTTAACTTTATGTTGCTCGCAAGCAACGTTTTGTTTGTGTTACGAAATGCAGACAGTAATGAAACGTGATACCTTGTTATCTTTAGCTGGACCTGAGATGTCCATCGCTGTATCGTATACACTGTGCTGTGTGTATTGACCGCAGCTGTATGTACTGACTGTAAACTACAGTAGTGTCTAATTACCGACGGTAGCAAGCTGTGTGTGTATTTTCTGGGATCGATGGTGGTGTCTAACACTTCTGTTACACCTCATTCAAACTAGGTCAGATTACTGGCATAAGACGTTTATCTTTGCGCGAGTCTTCACCCCCTTAAAAGATGTTCTTTAGCTACATAATAAAGATGAATCCTGTATGCTAAATGTTATCACTTAAATTTCAATTGACAATTAGTTTGCTATATATGATCGTGCCGGGTTGATTTTGATGGAAGTTTGCCTTTGATCACTACAACATTTACTTTCTTAACAGAAGATAAATTTCTTGATTGGAGTGTGACAGAGTGTTTTTTATTGTAATGTAAATGGAGTGCTAATCCCTTGAGCATTTGTAAATGGGGTGCGAATCCCTTGAGCATTTGTAAATGGAGTGCTAATCCCTTGAGCATTTGTAAACGGAGTGCTAATCCCTTGAGCATTTGCAAGGATACTGGTGTGGTTGTCGGACAAACCCTTACAGTTTATCTTAGACTGGTAAAACCCATAAAAACCAGCCTCTTGCATGTGTTAAGCTACACCTGTTAATGGCTATTGACTTTGTTCATATCTCACCCAATCCTAAATGGAAACTAATATTAATTTTATAACATGCCTATTTCAAATTCCATCTGTGCTCAGTGCAGCGTGCACATGTATTGTTATTATTGTTACCCAAAATAATATCTTAACAATGACTTTACATATTTGTGAAGGACAAAGGATATTGGAGTTCACTGTAGTCTAAAGTCCTCGTGATTGGTATGAAGCTAAGAGAATTTTGTATAAGCTAGAATTCTTTGAATTTATCAAACATTGGATAATTGTATCAATACACAGGCCTGGATGTCATGGTGGAATTGATCAAAGTTTTGTTACAGCTATAACAGATTTGGAGAATAATTGCTAATAGAAAACTTGTGATGTGAAAATGCATTGATCCCGAACCCACTTGTGTAACCTATTCTGTGATTGAAATAATACAAAATACAAAATTTTTGATTTTTTTTAAACGACTGCGTTTGCACAGTAATTTTAGCCATGGATAGAAAATACTAGAGCTTGTGTGTTTGAATTTGTTGGTAAGGTACGTACGGAAGCTCAGAATTTTCCAAAAGATTTTCCAACCTACGAAAACACTTTATTACTTGAGTGGCAGCAATCTATGCTTCCATAGGTATGAACAATTTACATAAAAATGAACACCACTGATTTCAATGGGAAGAGAGGACTTAATTGTACCAATTCGAAACAGGAACAATTTCATAAAATGCTGTCCACCAGTGACAGAAAAAAATTATTTCACATGTATTTATGTAACTAAAATGTGAAAGCATGAACAAGATGGTTATAGTACCAATGTGATTTGTATTACTTGATTTTTCTTCTGTTTTTAATTTTTTTAAGTCATAGACTTGTATTTTTAACAAAACTTCCTATCTAATTTAAAGGAGAAAGCGCTGTTATCAAAGCATATTGACAAAGCAATCTCTGGTCACATCTCTCTCCTTTCTTTCATTTTATGATACATGAAAACTAAACTGCTTGGTAAAGTCATTCAGTTTCAATTTCTTTCTTTCCAGTATAAATTACAAAATTTATAAATAGGACACATAATAATGATATACAAAAGATGTAAAATGTACAATCATGAAAGCATGAACAAATAAGAAATAAGATGGAGGATTAGAAGTTTGAAAGATTAAAAGGATTATAACAGAGATTCTAAGAACCCATTTTGAATATAAATGGCTGCTCTCTAGATAAATGAGTTCTTAAAAAGCATAATTCTAAAAGTTGGCAAGATAGTAGGATTTCGTAGATTGTACTTGTTGGTTCTATTGCACAGAGAGATCAACTAGAAGTGAACTCATGTATGTATGTATGTATTTTAGATCCTCCTGCAAGCAGGAACTTGCGAAGAAGCCATCATGTAAACTTGCTGACCTGTTATTGTTATTGGTTGTTTGAGATGATTTACTTTGGGTTCAATTTCCACAGGAAGAGCATGGTTTCTTTGACATCCACGACTATGGTACGCTGGTCATCGAGAGGCTGGATGAATGCAGCAAGACGAAGAAGGACCCTATCTTGTTCTCGGAGGTCGTCAGTGAAAAGAACAACTTTGATATCAGCAGAATGTTTCTGGCAACTTTACAGCTGGTATTTAACGTCAAACTATCAGTTACTTCATAAAACCCCTTGTTAGATTGCTTTCTAATATTTTATTTATTTGATGCCATTCCTTCTCTTTCAACGATGACAATAATGTTTTTGATCTCTGTCACTTTGTGGTACCCCAACTGATCATCTGTTACAGAATGCACATTATCACTTTTGTATCTATTTAGTATTTATCTCCTTGTTCAATTAATTCCTTGTTAAGAGCTCTCAACAGATTAAATTTATACCTTCTTTCAAGTCATTTTTATTCAGTGAAAGATTGCATCTCCACAGGTATATGTGTACCTTTCGAATTGCTCCAAAACATCTTTACAATAGCAAGTTACAAAGAAGCCTTCCAAATATCTTTGTCTCAATTAGGAATAATTTCAAAGGACAAATTTCAACTAAATAATATCATATTGCAATGACTTAAAATTCATGAAATCTATATTTTTCTTCTGTTTCTGTTACAGGCCAACAATTACAATGTAGAAGTATCATCAACAGAGCCAGGTGAGGGCGGAATGGACACCATGAGATTACAATTACTGAGCAAGACCAGGCACCACGAAGAGATGGCAGGATACAAAGCGCCCTCTATCAAATAAAGGGCGCCCTCATTAAATAAAGGGTGCCCTCATTAACTTCTCTCCGACAAATGTATTTGATAAAGTGAACAATACATCTATCAAAGAAATTTGAATCAGGAAGTAGATCATGAAGAAGTCATCTCTTCTCGCTTTCTTGATAGGGTTACCATAGTAACAGCCCTCCGATGCTGGAACGTAGTATGAGAATGGCACCGCAGAAGGTAGTATTTAAACACAACAATAGCCTACTCTGGGCTGAGTCATTGGCAGGCTTGGTTAAGGTCCTCTATTATTGAAATTTATCTTTTTATTTTTCTGGCTGTCTGCTCAGGAAATATTTATTTTGAGTAACCTTGAATCAAACTTGATGAACCTCACTGTAATCTGCTGTCGGGTTCCTGACAATTCCTGAAAAGTTGTGAATAATAATGAGTCCTGGATACTAGATTGTTTGATGGTGTGTCTGGTAAGATGTTTTATGACTTGAACTTGTAAGAAATGAGATCAGATTGCTGTAAGGAATGTGAGGGTGTACTAGGCAAGCCATACATAATCAGATGATTGTAATGAATGTGAGGGTGTACTAGGCAAGCCATGCACGATCAGATGATTGTAATGAATGTGAGGGTGTACTAGGCGAGCCATACACAATCAGATGATTGTAAGGAATATGAGGGTGTACTAGGCAAGCCATACACGATCAGATGATTGTAATGAATGTAAGGGTGTACTGGGCAAGCCATACACGATCAGATGATTGTAATGAATGTGAGGGTGTACTGGGCAAGCCATACACGATCAGATGATTGTAATGAATGTAAGGGTGTACTGGGCAAGCCATACACGATCAGATGATTGTAATGAATGTGAGGGTGTACTGGGCAAGCCATACACGATCAGATGATTGTAATGAATGTAAGGGTGTACTGGGCAAGCCATACACGATCAGATGATTGTAAGGGTGTACTGGGCAAGCCATACACGATCAGATGATTGTAATGAATGTGAGGGTGTACTAGGCAAGCCATGCACGATAAGATGATTGTAAGGAATGTGAGGTGTACTAGGCAAGCCATGCATGATCAGATGGTTGTAAGGAATGTGAGGGTGTTCTAGGCAAGCCATACATGATCAGATGATTGTAAGGAATGTGAGGGTGTACTAGGCAAGCCATACACCATGAGATGATTGTAAGGAATGTGAGGGTGTACTAGGCAAGCCATACACGATCAGATGATTGTATGGAATGTGAGGGTGTACTAGGCAAGCCATACACCATGAGATGATTGTAAGGAATGTGAGGGTGTCATAGGCAAGCCATGCATGATCAGATGGTTGTAAGGAATGTGAGGGTGTTCTAGGCAAGCCATACACGATCAGATGATTGTATGGAATGTGAGGGTGTACTAGGCAAGCCATACACCATGAGATGATTGTAAGGAATGTGAGGGTGTCATAGGCAAGCCATGCATGATCAGATGGTTGTAAGGAATGTGAGGGTGTTCTAGGCAAGCCATACACGATCAGATGATTGTATGGAATGTGAGTGTGTACTAGGCAAGCCATACACCATGAGATGATTGTAAGGAATGTGAGGGTGTCATAGGCAAGCCATACACGATCAGATGGTTGTAAGGAATGTGAGGGTGTACTAGGCGAGCCATACACGATCAGATGATTGTAAGGAATGTGAGGGTGTACTAGGCAAGCCATACACGATCAGATGATTGTAAGGAATGTGAGGGTGTACTAGGCAAGCCATACACCATGAGATGATTGTAAGGAATGTGAGGGTGTCATAGGCAAGCCATGCATGATCAGATGGTTGTAAGGAATGTGAGGGTGTTCTAGGCAAGCCATACACGATCAGATGATTGTATGGAATGTGAGTGTGTACTAGGCAAGCCATACACCATGAGATGATTGTAAGGAATGTGAGGGTGTCATAGGCAAGCCATACACGATCAGATGGTTGTAAGGAATGTGAGGGTGTACTAGGCGAGCCATACACGATCAGATGATTGTAAGGAATGTGAGGGTGTACTAGGCAAGCCATACACGATCAGATGATTGTAAGGAATGTGAGGGTGTACTAGGCAAGCCATGCAAGATCAGATGGTTGTAAGGAATGTGAGGGTGTTCTAGGCAAGCCATACACGATCAGATGATTGTATGGAATGTGAGTGTGTACTAGGCAAGCCATGCACGATCAGATGATTGTAAGGAATGTGAGGGTATACTAGGCAAGCCATACACGATCAGATGATTGTAAGGAATGTGAGGGTGTCATAGGCAAGCCATGCATGATCAGATGGTTGTAAGGAATGTGAGGGTGTTCTAGGCAAGCCATACACGATCAGATGATTGTATGGAATGTGAGTGTGTACTAGGCAAGCCATACACCATGAGATGATTGTAAGGAATGTGAGGGTGTCATAGGCAAGCCATACACGATCAGATGGTTGTAAGGAATGTGAGGGTGTACTAGGCGAGCCATACACGATCAGATGATTGTAAGGAATGTGAGGGTGTACTAGGCAAGCCATACACGATAAGATGATTGTAAGGAATGTGAGGGTGTACTAGGCAAGCCATACACCATGAGATGATTGTAAGGAATGTGAGGGTGTCATAGGCAAGCCATACACGATCAGATGGTTGTAAGGAATGTGAGGGTGTACTAGGCGAGCCATGCAAGATCAGATGATTGTAAGGAATGTGAGGGAGGAAACAAATTTATGCTGTTCGGTAAATTGTATGATAGCATGTGTTTGAGTCCAGCTATGCGATGTAACAGGTTCAAGTATGAGTGGTCGTATTTTTATTTTTAGTTGGATTAACCAATCAAATCCTGATGATGAGTAACATCACCAACAGCAAGGCCTTTAAAAAAAAAACCTTCTTAAATCATGGAATGAAAAATTAAATTATTTCTGTTTGACACTGACAGCATGAACAGCTTCTAACCTTTTTCAGATAGAAATGTGATATACTGTAAGTACAAATGCTTTGACACCAGAAATGGTAGTACTGTTAGTAAACGAAATTGTCCATACTTAATGTAACCCTCCCATGCATCATTAATATTCAGTAGATAGTCCTTGTAAATATTCATATCAAAGTATATATGCTAATGGTTTGATTTATTTTAAAGATATTTTAACCTTTGTTTTTACCAATTGTACATGTTTACCTGTTTTGCATAGACTAGGTCTGTAAGCAATTGATACTCTAACATCAGATGTGAACCAAGGTCCATTGCAAAACCCAAAACAAAATTATCAAGGTCCTGTAAGTTTGTACTTGTTGTGAATTTAATTTCAATGAAATGAATGGGAAAATACAGTTTCCTGGATAAAAAACAAGAATTCTAACTTGGTTATTTAAATGAAACAATGTTTTTTTATCATTATTGGACTTGGTGTTATTTAAATTAAAACTTTGTTTTCTTATCATTTTTGTTTTTCTGGAGCATCAAAGCTGTACAGTTATACCAGCTAACGAGGAGCATTGTTCCTATCAATCATTAATCCATGATCTACTAACAAATCATTTATTGCTAACGCAACAACACTAATTGATGTTGACGTTCCGGCTTCCAAATGGTTTAAGCCAGAGTGGTTCGGTCGACGATCACTTTAAAGCTCACACGAGCACAGTCTTATAACATTTGTAGTAGTATTACTAGCATTATACTAGAGGCATGTGTTGAATAATCGGAATTGTCACATAACTGTATAAGAGAAGACTTGATTTATTTATCTCACACACTTTTGATTTGCATAACAGCAAACAGTTTCAAAGTGATGGTCTCATTCTGAACAATATTTTACAACTAGCTTGATTCATTGGCTTTTTTGTGTGTCTGTTTTACCTATGTCCTCTGGTTACTCTTTAAAGAAAGGATCCTGCTTACATCAAATGTCAGGCTCTCTTAACATCCATTCTTTCACCTACAAAGGTTTTTTGCAGTAGATGAGCAGTTTGTTTTCAATAGTTTCTCTCTTGAAAAAAGAATTTCTGACACAACTCATCAATTGTATGTTATTATACACACCAATTGACTGTAGAAACACCTACATATAAATAGATTGGCACATACATGCAATATTGTAACTTAGTTTCCGAGTGATGATGAAATAGGGTGATAACTGAAACCAATTTATAGAGTTTCAAGTGTTGAGTCATAATAATACAACTAACAGGTACATAGGACTGATGGCTTTATGACAATCTTGGTCAGTTCCTAGTAGTCAATGATGCAATTATCAGGTTTTCCTTGCAACTAATAGCAGTGATGTGTTAAGTGATGACATGGAGGTTATGTCAGTTTACGATAGAGAGTGACATGGTTAGACAATGCCACAATGGGGTAAATGATAAACTAACATCAGGCTGGGGACCCATCACCCCCCCCCCTCCTCCCCTAACACATCTGCCCAACAGCCATATATGTTTATGCTAGGAATGAAACTGGATCTACAAACCTGGGCTGCAAAACCTGTTCATGGGTAAAGGTTATGTTCTTGCCTGCGGCAATGAGGATGTTTTACAGTCACCTGGGATATATAAAGACCTCCCAATCCCCCTCCCCAACCCACATAGGCTGAAAGGAGCTAGGAATGAAATGTGACTAAGGCATTTAAAGTGAATCTCTTAACCCTGTCTACAAAATATGTCCATGAGTAAAGGTTTGTTATTCTTGCTTCGAGCAACGAGGATATGCTAGTGTCACTGGATAGATGCTTTTTGGTGGGGATGGGTAGAGAACCCCCCCCCCCTGTTACACCCATTAATATAGGATGACCATTAATTCCCTGTAATAGCATTAATACAGGATTGCCATTAATTACCCTGTTATAGCATTAATACAGGAGCTGCTAATTTATATTAGCCTAACTCTTGTAAATTTGTTTGATTTTTGTTCCTTACTTATTCCATATGACTCTTTGCACTTAATCGTGTTCCACACTTACTAATCTTGAGAATAAACTCACACAAACAAATCAAAGAACTGTGTACAACAGTAGGTTAATGAATTTCATAAATTTATTATACGAGAGCATATTGTTACACACAAAAGAACAGAACATTTAAAATGATATGAATATCATAAACTCAAATTCTGCATAGTATACTTAGTAATTCTTCAGGGACTTTAACATGACTTCATCTCTTGGGAGTAATTGGTACAGATTGTATTTGCAAGTAACTCTTTTAATTAGTGACAAAATGGAAGCAATTCCTCTGTTGATAAGCAAACCACCATCAAACTCCCTAGTTTGTTGCTGTATCTTAACATGATTGCCAAAGCTGATAATTCAATTGCAGTCTTAAAAAGAAAACTTTAAACAATATAATCTTTGTTTTCTAACACAGAAGGGAATTGAAAAGTTGACACTTGCTACACATCGATAAATGATAAAATTTTGTACTGAAGTTTACCCTATCATGGCATATGTAAATACTGTACACTGAAACAGTGGCATGTGTCAGGGGACTGCAGCCCCTTACACATCCTCATCTTGGGGGTGGGGGTACATTTAGTATGGAAAGTTTTCCAAAATTCAAAAGTATATTTTGGTGAGTAGACTGAAGTATACACCTAACTAAGATTTCAAATTACCCAGAATGCACCATGTGATGTCTACACTATATATTTTCTCATCTTATTCATGATGGGTGTTTGATGTTCTACAGGACTCTAAGTAGGTCTGTGGATCTTTAAACTGAAAATTTGAGATTTTATCATCAAATACGCAGCACTGATGGCATATTCCAAATGTTAAGAATACTGTGGTCTTTAAAATTTTATACCAAAATAAATTCACATATGAAGAGAATCCCTCACACCTCCATATTTTCTGTGAAAACAGAACAGTACTCACAACCTTTAGTAATGAAAAAAATCTTTGCAATTTCAATACCCACCCCCCTCCCCCTCCTTCCACAACAGGTGTGGGTGGACTTTGTCAAACTTTCAGCAAATTTATGCCCATATTTTGGCACCCCATGAGTCATGTCTAGCAACCTCAGCCAGCCCCCTCCCCAGGAGGTGTACCCCTAGTTGATAAATGGCATCTTAAATACATTTCCCCTTAAATTGGATGTTGTGTAAATCCACCATATTCATATACTGTGTATACATCATAAACTTTTTAAATTGATAAAACTTTAAAATACTAGCTTGGGAATACTCTGCAATCCTTTCCCACGTTCTTAGACAGCAAATAAACTCGATAAGTGAACAACCACAGAACATAAAACATAGCATTAAGATCATGAAAGAGCTAATATAAAGAAACTTTGAAAAAAAAATATTGAGCACCTATGTAAATAGTTCTCAGGTGCTCTTGGGAAATTGATCAATCTTGTATTAAACATCCCTGATGATTTGATTATGCAGAGAGTCACTCCTACCCCCTAGATAACGGTACCCCCTAGATAACCCCTTCTAACCCCCTACATGAGACCACAAACTGAAATATCTATCTAAAAGATCCTCTACTCTTCTGAGTCTTAAAATGACAAAAGCTCTGATTAAACGATCCCCACCCTCGTACCATAACAAAAATAAAGAACGGAAAATACAACCACCAGCTTCCATCATTGTTTCTTTTCCAAAGTGAATAAAATGAAGCGAGCATGAACAGAAAGGAAAAAATGGAGGAGAGGGTAAAATGAAGATAACTTTAATCTGTCCATGTAGGAAAGGGATAAATTCACTATGAATATAGCTTTCCAATTATCCTTTATGATTGTCCTCAATTTAAAAAAAAATTGTTTTTCAAATAATTTCTTTTGAAAAAAAAAGATTGTTCTCTCTTACCAAGGCAATAAAATTAGATATGGTTATAGTCACATTGCATTTTAAGGTCACAAAGAAAAAGTTAAGGGAAGATGAATAACTTTCTGATTTTGCTTGTTTGAATGGGATTAATAAGAAGAAAAGAGCCAGGGAAAAAAAACATTTCTAGAATCCTTCCATGGTTTAATTAGTCAAGTTTACTTTCAGGTTGGTATTGCTATAATTACAGTAAGTGAAATGTACGTCGTAAAGTTACTAAAATGGCTTAAATTTGTGACCAAAGGGAAATAGAAGATTGCTCAGTGTTTTCAGTTAAAAAGGAGGTAATTAATAGAAGAACAGTATGAATTAATGCAGAGAAAGTGAATTAACTTGTAAAATGTAAACCCACTTTCCTTTTTTGTTGGGAAAGAAGCTTATTTACCGTAAGAGGAGAATTGACCACTTAGTCTGGTTAGTACTGTGAACCATTATCAGTATACTGTACAGAGAGTGATCTGTAAACTTGTAAAGCATCAAATATATGCTCCTTTCAATTGAACATCACACTTTAAACTATCCAGCCATGTGGTGCCATACAACTTACTATAGTACGGCGATGATATTCAGCATTCCTGCTGTATATAAAGAGTTGATATATTTACTGTACCTTCTTTCATTTATAATTTATCTACCTTGATACTGCGTTGCACATGAGATGATATACATTCCAATACTCCCGGCTTGCTTACTCTGGCAGTTTCACCTTAACAGCCTGCATGTCGTACGTACAACGTGACATATCACACCATGCATTAATAAATACAGACTGCTGTAACAGTAACACACACACAAACATATACATAAAGGCATTCCGACTTCTTACAGTCATAATTACAACCTACAGGCTACAACACATGTATCTGTTTAAACTCTCTCATGTGACATGCTAACTAGAGCCATCGTGGAGTACCACCCATGGGAATTATCAAGCACTTCTATAAATGCCACACATTTTAATGCATCTCACAGATGTCTGTAGCCAAATATTACACAAATTAAACAAATCTTCTTAATATACCAAATTTAGCAAACACCCTTTTGTTGTTGGCTAATTTACTTTCATAATTTGAGAAAGGACAAACTGAATAGGAAACGTCTTATTCTGCGTTGGCAGAGGTGACTTGCGGCTCTTCTCTCCTCTCCACGATCTTCTTACGGTGTTCTGCTGAAAGACACGGACCAATCACACGGTCCAGGTGCTGTATACGATGCTGGAAACGGCATCGGTCCCGGGCAAAGTCAAGCCACGGCCCTCTCCTGGTGTTCTTGATTTCATCGATCAGATGACTAGGTTCGGGACAAACTATCAGTGTTGCTTTATTGTTGAAATGTACCTGAAAGAGACAAATATAGAAAAAAATGGAACTTGTGTTAGATGCATTGATACAGTACTGTACCTGTAGTGAATGTTAAATAATATTTCCTTTTCTACACTATCGATGCATTCGATACAGGCCATGGAAATATAACTTACTGCAGATTTGATGTTCACAGATTAAATATGAGGTACAGTAAGTGTAAAATAATTGTGTGCATAAAACATGTTGCATGTTTATAAATTTGTCAGCAATTTTAGCATGACAACAGTATATTCTTTTTAGCAATACTTCACTACTGGACCAGTATTTCAAGTACAGTATTACTGTACCACCCTCTAAATTCATCTTATCATTGTCTTGACTTGGGCCAACAGTGTATTACTGCACATGTTCAACTTCAAGAATCTCTCATGGAAACTTCATTTGCATAATTTCCTACGTACAATAGAATACACCTGTTATACTGTAGGGTTCAATACAGCAATGAACATATAATAAGTGGGTGTGTGTTGTACAAACTAGATATGGTTGACTTAACTCAAGCGGTAGGTTGGTAACAATTTTGTTATCAAACAACCTTTGAACAGGTGATGAAATAACTAATGATAATGCATGCTTTATTGTGTCATTAGCGCCATGTCACTCCTTGCTACTGTAGGAGAACTATAGAAGGTCGACCTAGTTAATTGCACTCAGCATACAGTAGTACTGTACAATACAGTACTGTAGGTATAACACAGACATGACTAAAGCGACTTGTATTAACTGCTTGGAGGAAGTACAGACTTAGTAACATCATACATGCAATGAAGGCTCAATGTACAGTGATAAGGTGAATACAGTAGAATGCACCAGAGCATGTTCTATGCATGCACTAATGTATTCATGCAATTCTGAATGGATATTTCAGCAATATTTCTATTTTTTTAATAATATTTTTAACCCTTCAGCACATTTGTGATCTAGCTGTCACGGCAACGTTGGCAAGTGTGCAAGCTCACTTCCTCACGACCACACGTTCCCATTCCTAACTTCCTTTAAAAGTTCATCCTATGGGTGACTTTTCTTCCCCATTTAGCCATGTAGGTATTACTCACACATTACACATGTACAGTACAGTAGTTACACCATGTACAGTTTAGCAACCCTCAAACAATTTACAGCATTTGTGATACTATTGACTGTTGCAAAACCACAAGAATGTCAAAGGTATTTTTTTTTGAAGTGAAAGAGGAAATATAGTACTGCAGGGTTGTGTGCTGTGTCAAATTGCAGAAAGCAGAAAAAAGAACTGATTTTCTCACTTTATGGAACTTTATCGCCTGTCTTTGCCAGATATTATCGGCAACCAAGGTCAAAGACAAAGAATGCTGGTACTCTGTCATGCAATGAAGAGTACATATGTAGGCACTACAGCACTGTACTCACAAAATTATACTGGCATGCTACAGTGTACTGCAGTGAAGCTGGTAGCTTAATTAGAACTTAACCTGACATGTATACTGTACTGCAATGCAATGCAGCTGGTTGCTTAACAGCCTTAACTATACAGTACTTCTGTAGAACTACAAAACCATAACCATATCCCAACCAACCAGAACTTGTTGAAATGTAGTTATGTACAATGACACACACGCTATGAAGTACTTTAATAACCAAGTCATTAGGGCTGATACATGACCGTACTGTACAAGTAATGACGATCTACAGTAGTGAATTTCCAACAACTTCTACTGTACACTGTTTGAAATTTATCAAAAGTACTGTGACTAAATTGTAGAATAGCAGTGTTTACCAATAGGCATATATGAGAAAGTGACAGTATTGTAGTCTGTACAGCACTGAAGGTCATCTACAGTACTGTACCATCTTGATATTAGCTTTTCAGATTACCAACACAGTTCAAATGGTCTTTTTTTGAAACTTTCAAAAGCTTTGTGACACTAAATCTGCAAGTGGCCTAAAAAATATATTTTGTGCTTCTAAGCCTTTCATACAGTACAGTATCTGAATTTGATAGCAGTCACATTATTTGTTGTAAACTGCAAAATGTAAAAGATCCAACTGCTGCATTGTACATTATGGAGACATACAGTAGCAACTGACTGTGCAGTGTACTGTACCACCATTGTAGTAAGGACCATTAGTAAAATTTTTCACATTTCTTTGTGTAATTAAGGTCCCCCCCCCGGCCCCCTAAAAAAAATTAAACTTGCTGTTTTACAGAAATTTCACATGTCATTCTTGGATGTATTTCAATGATTCTTGGCATTTTTTTAAATATTCCTTCTGCGAAATTCATGAAATTTATTTGACATTTCCTGTGCAGTTAGGCTCTCACAATTTCTATTGTACAATTAAAATATGACATATCTAAAGGTAAGTTCTGCCCAAAGTCATTCTTTAATAATACTACTGTACCTTTTTGGAGCTTTTTGTTCCTCTGGCACATACAGACTTCAGGCAGCTCGTTGGGAAACGGACTTTTTGAGGAGACTGTCCTGATACTTGGATCGTGGGCATCGAGTTTTGGCTCATACGGCCGTTCTGTTCCAAAGGCACTATCATCGACACGGGCCGGTCCGAAACTTGGCAGATAATTCTCTGAGAGATGAGTACAGTTCTGGCTTTGGGTTTGAAGATGGGACCGCAGGGTACGCTAGGGCTGGTCTTCACTTCCGGCGTGGAATTAGGATCACGTCGGAAATACGAGAGAGGAGGGAATCGGTTGTTGGAAAACTGGTAGATATTATTACTCTGGTCTCTCTTGGACGTGTCGCTGCTGACGTGCTCCTCATCCGAGTCATCAAAGCTATCCCAGTCGTCACTCTCATCATCAGAGTCATCTTCGTCGGAGGCGGCGTTGTATCCTCCTAGAACGTAACTGATGGAAGGATGGAGACACTTTTGTCTTCTGGCAGTGTCGTCTCCATCTTTCTTTTCAATTTCCTGAACGGTCTGCTCGGCCCTGGTCTTGCAGCTATCGGCTTTATTGCTCACCGCCTTTGTCGAGGGAACTGTTTTACTCTGAAGTTGATCAGATGGAGACGTCTGCACATTCTCTCCTTCCTCCTCCCAGTCACCATCACTGTCAGAATTTGTCTCCCCCTCGGAACCGGACTCTGTTCCAGAATCAAAGTCTTGACTCCTGTGAGACCACTGCGATGACGACGATGAAGTCATGGGTGAGGAAGAGGCAGTAACCTTACCTCCTCCATTCTCTGTCTTATTGGGGTCAGGGCATCCTGTCTTACAAAGCCATCCAGTGAGAGGATGGAAAGGGTCGTTGCTCAAGAAGTATTCATCCCAGGTGTGCTCAACAGAATTATCTAGAGTATCCCAATCGCAGTCCAGAAAGTCACTGTCGCTCAAACGATCGACAGATTTCAGACTGCTTAGCATAAATTCTATGGTCGAATGTCGCTGTTTATTCCCATCAGAATTTACCTTTCCAACTTCCTGCTTATTCACAGAGCTATTTGGAAGAACAGTTTCACTAGAATCGCTACATTTACTAACAATTTCCACATTGGCAGTTCCATTGAGTGAAGAGCACTTGCTTAATTTGACATTTTTAGAAGTTTTTTCTTTCTTTGCCTTCGCATCTGAAGACTTGACCGGAACATCAGAAGATGATTTTCCAGCAACGACCGAGTGATTGCGGCTTTCTATGGGAACACGATCAACGTTGCTTTTCTTTTCGGTTGTTTCCTTCTGTGGAGGGCGTTGGAGGATTTTGGTAAACATTCTCGGATGGTTCCTTTCTCTGTTTGAAGGTTTCTTCCTATTCGAACCGTTAGGATGCTTCGGTTCATTAACATGGACGTGTGGAATTTGTTGAGGGAACCTGAATGGGGTAAATGGGGCTCTCTGGGGTACAAAGTTAAAGTTAGGCGGAGGAACGTTGCCATGTGGCATATTATAAATGGGTGGATTGACGAATCCCATTGGATGTGGTGGTATCACTGGTGGTCGATTCAGGAATGGTCCATGTTGTCGCCACCTTTGGCAGGGTTGGTGAATGAAATTAGGTGTGAACACTGACATGTTAATGAAGCTAAGGGCTGCCTCATTATGAGCTTGTTGAGTCTCACTCGGTGGACCGTGGGGAGCTGAATTTGGAACAGGTCTCACATTCTGTGGTTGGTAGCCCGCACCTCCATGTGGGACATGAGGCCCCAGTGGACCTCTGTCTTGATTGTTGTACATATAGCACTGCGACATATTAACTTGAGAGTTTGTTTCAACCGGTATGTTGGGATTCTGATTGGTTGAAAAGGAATTAAACTTTGAAGCCAAAAGATCCAGTTCTACTGGACCAAGACTATCTTTGGAATGAAACATGTTATTGCCCTGAAAGTGGCACAAGTTTGTAGTCCTTCTGCTTTTAGCAGCTACTTCTCGATTCACGCTGCTATTGTTAGCATGAAATCTTTTACCGGTGTCCCAATTTGCCTCTCTCTTTTTCTGACAAACTTGCAAAGATTCTTCCGGCTCTGGAGAACTATCGGCACTTTCCCCGGTACTATCAAGTCTCAGAAAGTGTGGTCTTTTACTCATCCAATCTGACGTCTTTCCAAAATTTGATTGCACATTAGACCAACCAGATGGCTGAAAATGTTCAGGTGGAGGATTTCTGTACCAAGTTGCCCCATTAAAATTGTCCGTACGATGTAGTAGTTCTGAAGCCATCTTTCTTGTCTAATTATGACAACAGATTAGCAAATATATATCTTTTCCCTGTTCAAGGGATCTCTCAAGTTACCATGTAATACAATGGTATCGGAAAGCTGTTGAACTACTGTAACGTTATACTATTTTCGACAGCAGCAGGCCTACAGTGCTAAACGAAAATGAATCCCCACTGTTCACCATGTTTAAGTATTAATTATTAATATTCCTTATTGATATAACAATAGTTTGATGACCAGGATAATCTAGACCTACCACTAATATTCCTCAACTAGTACGTCCTACACTCATATAGTGCTATCTGTACTACAGTACCAAGTTACTACTATCATTCAACATTACTTTTGTGAATGTGAGTTAATGCAACTGTTATGTTTTACCTTCGCTGAGTTAAATAAGTTTTTTGAATAACTTTTCATTAAAAAGCAGTGTGCGACGTTTTTATTGCAAATTATGTAAGCACGTTTCAAAACTTCTTTGATATTCACATGCTGTCCAAACTGTTCCAATTTATCAACAAACAGCTGCTCCAACCGAACGTGTTTCACAGAGTACGATATCATGTGTGAGCCTAGGCTTAGAACAATAATGGCGATAAGGCGGCCAAGGAACAATATGGCAAATATCTTGATTATAGTTTCCAATAAATTTTCCGGCAACGATGGACAAAATGTTCAATGTTGGTTGAGAAGAAAATGATTCGTATTCGATAGAAGATTCTGATAGACATTCCATATTATATTCACTGAAAGATTGCTCCATTTTCAAAGAGAAAGTTGTTCACGTTGTTTAGTAGTTATTCATTTCAGTATGTGTGATATTCAAGTGTGTAGTGAAGTAGGCTAGGCCCGGCTATGTATATATTATACCAGCACATACATAGGTTTGTGTAATCTACCATTCACATAGTACTGCAAACTCACGTAGTATTTTCCATTGACATATTGCTGTCTCGTGTTGCATCATTATTAGAGTATGACGTCAACATTATTCATATCGAAAGCAAATTCCGAAAAGTGCAGTGTGCAAACTCAGTCTTCCAGGAAAGTTCTTTGACGCACTCGAAGTTTTCATACTCCTATGGAAAGCCCGATGTGCAATAATTCAAAAGACTCAGTTTCTCGCTGATAAAACTCAGTTTTTCGTCTAATAAATTGTACTTTCGAGCGAGAAACACACTTTTTCGCCCCTAATGTGCAATAATTCGAAAAACTCATTTATCCCATATAAACTCAGTTTATCGACTGTGTTTTTCTCGGTAATAAGCTCAGTTTTTCGATAAACTGGGTTTGCAGTTTTTTAGAATTATTGTACATTAGGCTTGCCATATACTCCCGTGCTGTATAGTATGCACTGAAGCAATCTAAATAAGCACTGCTCAAAGACTCAAAGATTAAAAATATAAAAAAATCATAGGAAAATGTATCTAAATAAGAGTAAGGCAAGTATACTAAGCATGGACGTATTACCTCCATGGGCTAAGGGTCGACGGTGACTGGGGATCCGGCAAAAAAAGTTAAATAGTTAAAGCATTCAAACAAAAATGATTCGAAGTCATTTCTTGGATGTTTCCTACTGTGTACCTATACATATGTTTGTCGTAAACTTGTTTAAATCAAAGTATCTCGAAACCGCTAACGTCACCTACAAGAGCAGGGTACAATTTTGGAGTGTTCGAACAGAGGCTATCTATCCGACCAATATAAGACACAGTAGGCTACAATAATTCCTTTATTTAAGGAAAAGTCGCCCAGGAAAGAACCTTGGCACGAAAACAAAACTACCTAACGACTGATCCGCTCTCAACCCCAGTTCCCTTGCATCGGGACTGTGACTGTGTGATCATCGTCAGGTGTGCATCACCATTCCACTCGAAAGGGAACAGATACTACATATGATCTTAGCCAAAAGGCCGAGAAGCGATACAATAAATTCCTTGACTCCTTACAGCATGATGTTTCAGCTAAGAGTGAGGTGTTTGCTCCAATTACTAGCCTACATGAATACTTTTTAAGAAGAAGTCGCCCATGAAAGAACCTGGGCACGAAAACCAAACTACCGAACGACTGATCCGCTCTCAACCCAGTCCCTTGCATCGGGACTGTGACTGTGTGATCATCGTCGGGTGTGCATCACCATGCCCTCGAAAAGGAACAGATACTACACATGATCTTAGCAAAAAGGCCAGTACAAGGAATTCGTTGACTCCTTACAGCATGATGTTTCAGCTATACTAGTGAGGTGTTTTGCTCCAAAGTGGCCTACATGAATCGGCTAATCCGTTGTGCAGAAACTACTTCGCATCTATTAGCGCAGATTGTAAAGAAAATATCTCGCATCTCTTAGCGCAGATTGAAAAGAAAATATTTCTCATCTATTAGCGAAGATTGTAGGCCCTCACCTGGACATTGAGCAATTCTATAGAATTCTCAATCTACCCATATATACCTGTCTATATCATGCTGGCACATTCCTACTGCATAGACACCTTCACTAAATCTGAATAGTTCCCTGGATTCCGAGTTTGAGTACAGTTTACTCACATAAAAGATAGCCCAGCTCACTATCCCCATAGTAAGATACCATGGCATATCAACTCTAATGTGACAGCTAAGTAGCGTGGTATTGCATGTACCTTATTCTTTTTCTTCTCAGTTGAACATAATGTCCTAGCAGGCTCAATGATAGTTTTGATGTTATTGTAAGTGGGGTTTTTTTTTATTATTAATTAAATCAAAATCAAATGGAATGAACACAATTGAGATGAGATGCTATATATTGACCGTTTACAGAAACGTTTGCATCACACAAATTATGCTTTTGCACTATTTTATCTAACCATTGTTTGCTGGCACTTGATGCGGTTTAGAGTTAATGGTATGTATTTAGATCCTCCTGCAAGCAGGAACTCGCGAAGAAGCCTTATTGACCGCGCAAGCTGACCGAAGTCAGTCTCTTTCATTCATATTTATCGTCCATGATTATGAAGTGTCAATTGTCAACAACTCTGTAACTGGACGACATACATTAATCTTGGAGTGACTTGAACCGGGGATGTTATGATTGGAAGCAGTGGCGTAGCCACGGGGGCGGGAGTGGGGGCGACAGCCCCCCCCCCCCCCATGGAAGCTTGTCGCCCCCAGTCTCCCCCTTTGGGTGTCGAAAAAAAGAAATTACATGTGCGAAAAATATATCATTGGTCTGAATGGTCTGGAATCTCCATGATGACCACTCATGAACGACCCTTCGACCGCGGACCGGCAGTAGGCTATAGTTGCTGAAAAAACCTGACGTGACATAGCGCATAGTCCGAGAAGACATCTTCAGTAGTCGCACTATACTGAAAAGGCATGTTAAAAGGATTGTCTGGTGGCCCAAAGAAGTTACCTTAAAAAATGATAAATAATTTTCTAAACATGTTGTCAAAGTATGAGAACGCTAATGTTGCGTTTGACAGAGAAACGATTTTTTAATCGTTAAGGATAGACATTTCAAATATGATTTGAACAGTACAGAACGTGACGTCAGCTCTGCTAATGCAGATTGCATCATAACCCACGCTCTGAACAGTACCTACAGTAATCACCACAAAACCGCGTTTGTATACAGATTAATTTCTTCCTCAATTTTCGGTGAAATTTCTTATAAATTAGATATGTTTTCAAAAACTCCTTAATCCATATGTAGTAGATCGGTGGTTTCGTGGTCTTTTGGTAGAACAAGATAAGTTTTAACAGCGAACTCTTCGTTGTTCGACCGTCGAATTATATAATTCCTGCTCTAATAAATACAGGCGCGTAGCCAAAGGGGGGAGGGGGCGACCGCCCTTCCCCCCCCCTTGAGCATATTTTTTGTACGTTTTCATGATATCGCTATATAGTAATTTCAAAATAAAAAATGCTTAGTTGCAACTTGCAAGGCCTGGGAAGTGCCATTTCCAGCGATCTGGGAGGCATTTCGGCCAACATTTTCTGGTACGCTTCGCGCCAACTTATTGTGGCGCTATACACTTAGATAGTTTCCAATGCCGAATCTATACGGCTCTGACAATCTGCCTACAGGTTCGCCCCTCCCTTGGCAAATTCCTCGCTACGCGCCTGAATAAATACTAATACAAACAGCTAATCAGGATCATGTAACCAGTGCGCATTAACTGATCAAACAAGCTAGTGAGCAATATTATACTTGAAGTTTATACTAAGTTCGTTGCAATTAAACGTGTCAGATGCAAACGGTTCATAAAGTTCACTTGCTCGACATGTCATTTTTCGTATACCAACTGTTGGGAGTAGCCCGACTCGACAACTTACAAGTTTGGAATCTTCAAGTTGCTCTTCACATGTATTGTGTATAGTGAAAATATATGAATATAGAAAACATGTACTATAGGCTAAAGTAGCTAATATAATAGTGACAAACCCAATTGCAAAATATTATATATGATATAAAAAATATGCCTTCGTGACAGTAACATTTTAGTAACAGTATAGCCTTATGATATAATGGTGATCAAATTACCCGTCCAAAAACAAATTAAAGTAAAAAAGGCTTCCTTCGTATAAACCAGTGGTTACTAAATGTGACTTAATTAATTTAGTAAGTTGGCCTGACGTTTCGATCCTAGCAGGATCTTCTTCAGAGACTAAAATGATTTTTAGCCTCTGAAGAAGATCCTGCTAGGATCGAAACGTCAGGCCAACTTACTTTTATACATTCTATTACACAGGCTCTCTAGTGGATAAGCAGTTTGCTAACAGTTTTATTTTATTTTAATTAATTTAGCACCGTTTTGATGTTCACGGACAGCAGGCTATATGATGAGGTAAACAAAAACGAGATTCGTTAAAAACGCGCAGGTTTTTCAAACTTCATTTTGGTGAATAAAATCCACGCGATTTGTAGTAATTGTTGCTGAATGTTGTTATGAGTATATTACTCGGTAGGTTTGCTAACATTGCAAAGCAACATAACGGAACGTATTCGTATTTCGGCGCTTCAATAAAGAGTCAACATTCTGATGTGTGCATGTGCAACATCTAAATCATTGGTTCTCAAAGTAGTCCCTACCGCCCCGACGGGGGCGCTGGGAACTTTCAGGGGCGCTATAGAATCCACGGGCGATAGGGGGCGCTCGCAAGCTAAGGGGGGGGGGGCGTTGGCATTAATTTATGGGAAGAGCATGCATGCACTGGCGAGCTACAATGCTTGTTAGATATTTCTGAATTTCTGTGCAGAAACAAGAATTGCTTGAACTTCGTTGATCTAGTTTTGTCGTCGACTGCCGATGCAATATGAGTTTTACATATTAATTATAGAGCATGCACTTAGTTTCCCCACATCGGTTTTTACAAATTCTTCTATTCGAGAAGTCTAAAAAGTGTCAACAATTAATGTTAGCGTTATGTTAAACTAGTCGTAAAAACACTCGACGTTTACCCCGGGCATCAAACCAAACATGACATTTTAAATTTCATAATAACAAAATGGAATCGATTTAGGAACGTCAGCTTAGAAAAGTATAATATTTTTTTACGTTTTCGTGGAAATCAGTCTGCGAATTGTTGACAAATTCTCAGAGACTCTCAGACATTAACATTATCTGACTGACAATGACACTTCAAATTGTACATAGAGAACATTAATTCTATCAGACTGCACCTCCATTTAAAATCACCATACATATATAAACCTTCATTCCAGTGCATAGTCTTCAGACATTCTGTCAGTATATAATATTGGTTCAACGATTGTAACTTTCTGTTTCTACCCTTGTCTCAAAATTTGGGTTCTTTCCTTGTGAAACTACAAATATTGTGTGCGCTTCGCGCGCTGCTTGTCCTCTTTCGTCCATACTCGCTGGCATCTTTCTCAATTTTCACCATTAAATCAATAATGGGGGGGGGGGGTCCCCGGCATACTCATGTAAATTGGGGTTAGAAGAATTCATATAAAAAAGCCCTAATTTTCTCTTGTGAAAAATATATCAAAGATACCATTCCAATTTGTGCGCGCTTTTCGTACACTATGAACGATTTTGGCTCCATTTATGTTCATCGGTTTTCAATTCCCGCAAACCAGGCTGGTGGTGCTGGGACAGTGGTGCTTCTTCAATTCATTTGTAGCACCATATTGCATCTGAGGGCATTAAAATATTCAAAAATTTATCTAAGGGGATGGTCCTCCCCTTTGACCCATCCCCTCCCCCACGACACAAACAAACTCACACTTCGCCAGCTCTTCCAAATGCAAAAGTACCTTCTTGCGTCTACGTCAATTTCGTGAAAACTGGTCAGTTGGAAAATGATCAACCAGCAGATATTGGTTTTGTTCCCCCCCCCCCACTTTCCAAACCCTGACACCGCCCCGACACGAGGTTGGGAGGGGGGCGGGGCGGTGGGGCGCCGGACCGGTTCAATAAGGCAAAGGGGCGGTAGATCCAAACAGTTTGAGAACCACTGTTCTAAATCATTCCGTCTTCACTACAATAACCACAAGATCACAATCCGACTGATTGGAAAAGTGAACGTTGCTTATATAATGTGATTTATCATGCGGGTGCTATATCATGATTGGACTTTCTGTGTATGCTGGAATCCATTTCACATCAGGGTGACCTCAAAGTTTGGTAACAATCAGAAAAGAACAAAGGATTCTCTCATATTTCGTCCGCAAAGCAATTAGTAACAAATTTCGAAACTACAGAATGTACTTACATACCATGTAAGGTGTGTATAGGCTACGGTACTAAATTTCAAGGAACTGAATATTCATTAGGTCATTTATAAAAATTCGAAAGGTCGCGTCCGCGCAATATTATACGTTTCAAATTTAATTGAGATTGGCCCGTGTTTTTTCGATTTTGGTCCAAGGTAAGCATACTTGGGGACAAAGGTAGATATAAAAGTTAATTACTTACAATGTCTATCTTACTCTTTCGGATGTAGGATTAGGAACTCGTAATTTCTTCAGACTTCAGTGATATCTACCCCAAACATTTATCCATCCTGTAGGCTGTAACTGTTGTACTTCAATGTAAGGACTCCATAGTCTAAGCAGCATCCAGAAAAGCCGGCTGCAAAATTGTCTTTCAGTGTAATTTATCCTGATATAAATATATCGAGTATGAAGTCAGTTGTTTTTGTACATAAGAAGTGACTTAAAACTTCTTCAAACATCTGTATAATGTAAATTTCGGTTGAAAACCGATTGGTTCCTCGAAGAGGCCTAGGCTTTTCATTGTACGTTAGGCTATCGTAGCAGCCCAAAATCGGAAAAATTGCCAGATGATTAAACGTAGTTAAGATGTTATAAATTTTTTCATCAACCAGAAAATATCAAATTCACATCGAATCTCATTTATATTCTCGGTAGTTTAAGTGCACCTACAGAGGTAAAGGTTTCTCAACTCATGTTTCCCAATTTAAAATAGTATCGTTCTGGTTAGGTCACTATTTTAGGCCAGATGAGAGGATGTCAGTAACCCCAAGAACGAGGGCGCCAGTCTGAAATGATTTCAGTAACAATTAGCCTAGTAAATTTACTTACAAACGAATTTGAATCATGGTCGAACAAACGGCGTTGTATTACTGATCAAAAGTACGGTAAAGGTGGTATGTCAGTTGTAAAAATGAGAATGTGAAAAAAATTGCTGCAACTTAACAACATTGATAATCCAGCAAAATATAGTACAGTGGTATTTGTTCTTATTTAAGGCAAAAGTTTTTAATGGTTTGGATTTCGTTTATTTACTCCCCATCCTGTAACATTTTCTCTCCCGAGTAGTATAATGTGACCATCCTGAATCCATCTTTGTATGTTGAAAATGACAAAATGTAGATCACAGCTCCGAAATAGTCACTCAAATTTAGTGATGCACTATTCTACACGTGTAAATTTTTAGCTGATGCTTTTGAATATCAAAAAGATCACAACAAAGTTGGGAAAATTTAGTTTGCTGGCAGGACAATAGAATTTTCTTGCCAAAATGAGACAATGCTGTACAGTTGGTGTCCGTTTCAACACACAAACATGAATCTTAAATTATTGTATTGACAAGGTTTGGTGTGTTAAATTTAAATATTTGGCTAAACCATAAGTTAACCACTTTTTGCCTACAAGAATTCTGCACATAATAAACTGTAAGCTGTACATTGGGATACTACATAGCCTATATGCAAAATTGCTATCGGTGTTTTGTTTTACACAGGAGCATTGCACAGGGTCCTTGATAGGGACTTGAGTGTCCATCCTGATCCTTTTTTTTCTACTAAACTTAACTAAACTAAACTAAACAGTATTTTAAAAGAGATAAAATTACGAGCCTTCAAACTACAAAATTTAAAGACTAAGTTATGCCATGAACAATGAATATGCCACCATTTTGTATTCATGTATTGTACATAGTACTAGCCCTCTTCAAATCCACACTTCCTGTAGACACCTTCTGAGGACACAGTGTCCCACTTGTAACCAAAGAAAGTTGGAGGATTATCCTGATTCCTAGCGATATAACAAGAAGACAAATGCTAAGTGTTTACAGCACATGCGGCCATATTGAACTGTTTATTTCCATCAGGTCACATGCAGGTCACAACAACTTTACCAAAATAGATGGCATGATACTGATATATAACACTCCTTCCTACCAGATGATGAAACAATCAAATATTCTTCCTCATTAAACAACTCAACTTTTATTAAATCAATCTTTTATCAAATCAAACAAACAAAACTAACAACTTGAGGGTATAGTTAAATCTCTAACCTCTTGGGTGGTCTGACAACTCTGCCTGACCTGGTTACTGTAGCTGATGGTGCAGGTGACTCTGCTACCACAACTGGGGTTTGACCTGTGTGGATAGGACTACCAGATACTACTGGGGATGTGGTGGAAGGTCCTGGCTGATCCAAGTTAGAGCTCTGCCCTAATTCCCTAGTTGTCTGAGGTACATTAACTGGAACTGGCACAACATCAGCATCCATAGGGGAGTTGATGTTTGGTTTTCCAGCCATAGCATTTGCACCAGTATCGTCAGGGATAAGATGATCTGAGTGTACAAACCTACGATTATTGCCAGGGATACTAACAATATATGTACGAGGCCCCTTGACTTTCACTATGGTACCAGGAATCCATCGATCCTTCCCCCCTCTAACATTTCGCACCCTCACTGGTTGATAAAGGTCGAACTGCCGCACTGATGAACTGCGGTCCCTTTGCTGTTTTGCAGCATCCTGTCTCTTTTCCACCTTCCTCTGCAGGCTAGGTTTCACTAAAGAGAGCCTAGTCCTTGGGGATCTCTTAAGAAATAACTCTGATGGAGTTTTCCCGGTAGTTGTGTTCGGGGTATTTCTAAGAGTAAATAAAACATTAGCTACCTTGTGACCCAATGTCTCCCCACTTGACTTAGCAAAAGCATTCTTGAAAGTTTGAACATTGCGTTCTGCAAGCCCATTCGTAGCTGGATGGTATGGAGGAGTGAGAGTATGGTCCACACCATTGGACTTCAGAAAGTTCTGAAATTCCTCAGATCTAAACTGAGGACCATTATCACTTACTAGCTGAATGGGTAACCCATAACATGCAAAAAGTGTTCTCAACACATTAATCGTGGCAATACTTGTTGTGGTATTCATTGGTAATACCTCCAACCACTTTGAATGGCTATCCACCACTAGCAAGAAATTCTGACCTTTGACCTCTGCATAGTCTATGTGAACCCGCTGCCACGGCTGTGTGGCCCAAGGCCATAACAGCAATGGTTCAGGGTTAGGCGCCTTCTGCACTTGTATACATTGCGTGCACAGCCTAACTTTATCCTCAATATCCTTGTCTAAACCTGGCCACCACACATAACACCTAGCAAGTGCCTTCATCCGACTCATGCCCGGATGACATTCATGAAGTTCACTCAGGATAAGCTCATGCAATTTGGATGGAATAATTACTCTACGCCCCCAAAGAAGGCATCCATCCTCCAGGGATAGCTCATCTCTGCGTGTGAAGTATGGTTGTATGGCAGGGTCCACACAATGATTTGGCCAGCCAGATAGAGTAAACTCTAAAACTTTGGCTAAAACTGGGTCCTTGTCTGTATGTTTTGAAATTTCAGTCGCAGTAATAGGGGTTTCCATTAGGACTGTCTCAAAAACAAAATACTCCTCTGGGTCACCACTAGAGGCTTCCCCAACTGGGAGTCTGCTGAGCAAATCTGCATTTGCATTCTTTGCAGAAGAGCGGTACTCAATATTGTACTGATATGCGGACAATAACACTGCCCATCTCTGCATCCGAGCTGCCGCCAAAGCCGGGATACCATGTTTTGGTCCGAAGATCTTAGTCAACGGTTGGTGATCTGTGATAAGTGTGAAATTAGTGCCATACAAATACAAGTGGAATTTCTTGATCCCAAAAATAATGGCAAGAGCCTCTTTTTCGATTTGGGCATAATTCTTTTCGGTCTGACTCAATGTCCTAGAGGCATATGCTATGGGGCGATCTGAACCATCTGGATATCGATGGCCCAAAACAGCTCCAAGTCCACATGGACTAGCATCCACACTCAACACTAGAGGTTTATTTGGATCAAAATGGGTGAGCACCTGATTACTAGCTAAAGCATTCTTTGCATTAACAAAAGCTTGCTCACAGTCATCACTCCAGACCCAATTAATGTTGTGTTGCAGTATGGCATACAATGGTTGCATCTGAGAAGAGAGATTCCTTACAAATTTGCCATTATAGTTCACCATGCCCAGAAAGGACTTCAATTCAGATACATTGGTTGGTCGAGGTGCCTTTTGTATGGCCTCGATTTTGTCCTGCAAAGGGCTCACACCTTCACTGGTGAGCTCATGACCAAGATACCTGATCTTTGATTTCATGAATTGACATTTTGTGCCATTCAGCCGAACATTGTGCATGTTTAACCTCGCAAACACTGCTTCGAGGGCCTTAAGGTGACTATTCTCATTCTCAGTTGCAATCAAGATATCATCTATGTAACAAAATACATTGTCTAATCCAGATAATATTTCGTCCATCGTTTCCTGGAAAATAGCTGGTGCAGTTTTCACCCCATAACACAAATGTTTTGGTGACAGTAACCCCTTATGTGTATTCATTACTAGGAGCCTAGCTGATTCGTCATCAAGAAACAGCTGATTGAAGGCACCAGATAAATCAAGCACTGAAAATACCTTAGGGTGTGTACCTCCCTGTGCCAGTTTTGCAAATAAATCATTAGTATTTGGTAATTTGTATCCCTCATCTTCAATACAATCATTCAAAGCTTTGTAGTCTCCACATACTCTTATTTCACCGTTTCCCTTCTGTACATGCACAAATGGTGAGGCCCATTCACTATAGTTGACTTGGGTAACTATATCATTCTTGATAAGTTTCTCATATTCATTTTCCACCTTTGACAACAATGAGTAAGGCACTGGCCTACTCTTTTGGTATTTGGGTCTACTTTTTGCTTTCACCCTCAACCTAGCAGAGAATCCCTTAATACCCATTTCACTTGATGAGAATATTTTCTGATTTTGACTCAACAAATTTTCCAAGGTTGGTGACACAGGATTCCCCAAATTTTGGATTCCAACCTTTGCTGGTTTTGGCTCAGATACCACAAAAATATTCTCCCAGTCCAGTTTGATTTTACTCAAGTGGTCTCTGCCGAAAAGGGATGGACGGCTTCCCTTGACAACCAATAAATCCATCCTACAACTAGTACCTCCATACTTTGCCATACTACAATACTCCCTATCACAGGCACCTTTTCACCTGAATAGCCACGTAGGGTTATATTGGTATCCTTTATGGGGTAATGGGCCAAACTGGACTTGTACACATGCTCCGAAATGGTGGAACGAGCCGCACCGGTGTCAATTTCCATGGTTATTGGAACATTAGTGTCCCCTACCACTAACGTAATCAAATACGGCTTATTGGTCTTTACACCTGATAATGTATGATATAAACCATAATGTAAATCACTTTCATCAGTATTAACACTATCTACATACTGTTCATTAGTGTCCTTATTACTAGAACTAACGTTAGGCTCACCATCCTCCATAGGCCTATAGCTAGTTGAGACGGAGTGGTTGCGGTGACCCCCTGTCCTTGTCTGATTCTGCGAACTTTTCTGGCTTTGAGGTCCCTTAGCCCCAGATCGGCAAGCTCTTTGAATATGACCCTTCTTCCCGCACGAATGACAGTTTTCCTCGCGAAACCTGCAATCATCGGGCTTGTGGTTGCTTCCCCCGCAGCGATAGCATGATTGTGCACTGTTAGCTTGCCAGGGTTGCTGATTAGGCCTATTGTGCTTGTCGTTGTTTCTATTAGTCCCCTGACCCCTTCGTCCTTGACCTTGAGGGCTCCGCCAATTCAATCTGTTTGTACTCACAGAACTTCCTGCATCGATATGTTCCCTTGTTGCTATGCCAGCCATTTCGTCTGCAAGACACTTGGTTTTAGCTTTGTCAAACGTCAGATCAGCGGTTGAGAGTAGCTGCGTTTGAGTTTTCACAAATCTTGTGTGCAGCCCCGAGACCAGTCTGTCTCGCAGTGCCTCCAGTAGAAATGCGTTGAAATCGCAATGGGTTGCTAAGTTCTTCAAGCGAACAATAAAGTCTGCAACTGACTCGGTTTCAGACTGTGAAGCAGCCCAAAATTTAAAACGTTCAGCGATCACGATCGGTTTCGGTGAAAAATGTCCTTTCAGGATGGTTTTCAGATGCGCGTACGTCTGTGTACACGGCTTGTCTGGGCTACATACCGTTTTCAAGAGCTTGAAAGTCTCAGCGCCCACCATAGCGAGAAAAAAATTAGCCTGTCTCGCCTCGGCAATATCGTTTGCCACTATAAAGGCATCGCAGCGATCTGCGTAATCTTCGAAGCTTTCGACTGTGTTGTCAAACGGCCCTATATTCCCGTAAACTGCCATGTTTACAATACAGAAATATTCTGGGTTATATTATAGGTTCTTCCTTAGTTCGTCGCCAGTTTGTTATACCCTGGATTAATGGAGGATTATCCTGATTCCTAGCGATATAACAAGAAGACAAATGCTAAGTGTTTACAGCACAGGTCACATGCAGGTCACAACAACTTTACCAAAATAGATGGCATGATACTGATATATAACATAACCCTACTGTAAATGTGGAGTGCCTTTTAGTACAACCAGGGTTTGAGTTGATTCTTGCATTCATTTTCCCATCAGGTCAGCTCCCAGTGGTATCATTTTGAGATCATGGTGGTCGAGGTCGGAAGCCGAATGCAGTTCAACTTCCTCGGTTCTCGCTTTCCGCCCACCTCGGGCATGACGGCAAGAGAGCTCGCGGATAATGATGACATCGCCACCAACTTGGTCCTGGATACGTTCTTGCATTTTACAACTCATAAAATGAACCTCAGGTACAGTATAGTATGTGACACAAAGTTAGTGACATGAAGAGTAAGATAAGAAAACAGATTGAAAGCTGTTAAAGGCATTGAAGACTCGCCCCAAACTGCGTGCGGCCATCTGAAAAAGTTAACTTTCCGTTGCTTGCAAGTGACATTTTGTTTGTGTCGCTACAAAATGAAGACAGTAGTGAAATGTGATATATACTGTACCTTGTTATCTTTAGCTGGACCTGAGATGTCCATCACTGTATTGTTCATACACTGTGCTGTGGGTATTGACCGCAGCTGTATGTACTGACTGTACACTAACTAGTCTAATTACCGACGGTAGCAAGCAGTTTGTGTATTTTCTGGGATCGATGGTGGTGTCTAACACTTCTGTTACACCTCATATGAAACTAGGTCAGATTACCAGCATTAGACGTTTCTTTTTTCGCGAGTCTTCAAACCCTTTAACACCAGAGTTCCCTTTCAGCTATGATTGTTTTGATTTGTTTTTTCCATCAACAGATTCAGACCGTTAACTAACCGAACGGAGCGACTCAAAGGAATACTGAGCTCATTCGCAAAGGACAATGACTATGAGAAAGCGTACCGGAAGTACATGACTGGAGACTGGGCACGCGTCTTCCTGCTAAACAAAACAAAGGAACAGCAGATGGCCTTTAAAAGACATGTAAGGGAACGTTTCATCTAAGGGAAGTTTGAGAAACAGCTGCTTTACTTTAACAACAAATTCTTCTCAATATACAAAAACCAGAATGCAAATTGTATTGTTAGTTTGGTGTATTACTGTAACTTGTAGTAATACCTCAAACTAACAATGTAATTCTGTGAGAATGCCTCTGTGAAAGTCAATTAACTTCTCTCTGAGAATTTTTATTGCGAAGCTGTACAGATGAGAGGTTAGGCTTTAGGCTACACCACAAAGTCAGTTCACTTGTCTCTGAGAATTTCATTTGTAGAGCTGCACAGATGAGAGGTTAGGCTTTAGGCTACCACACAAAGTCAGTTTACTTGTCTCTGAGAATATTTATTTGCGGAGCTGTACAGATGAGAGGTTAGGCTTTAGGCTACCACACATTCACAGCAATTGAAGCTAGTTCTTGTATTCAATACAATTTATAAATGCACTGCCCTTGGAAAAAATGGAAACCTCTGATTAACCAGCACTTGTCAAGGTGTGTATTAAATGAAACACCAAAGCAAAGATAGAATGCCTGTTATGCATTATTTCTCATACTGGATGTAACTTGCTTCTTCTTCAGGTTTTTCGATACCTGGGAATGTTTTCAAAAGATGCTGGTTTTGAGATCAAGCCGTGCTATCGTTACTCCATGGAGGGTGTCGGAGGCATGATTAGTTCTACTCGGCATTGGTAAGCCTGCTCTTAAACCTTAGTAAAACTTGTGTTAATATTGTTACATTAGGGTTGTACGCACAGTATGTACATTCGATCAAACATATCTTTTGGCTCTCAGTCTGAATGTAAGGCTGCAGAATGGAGAGTTCTAATTTGCCGTGGGGCCCACCCGGCAAAGAAATAACAAATAATAAAGAGATACCCAGAATGTGGGAAGAATATAAGAAAAGTTGTTTTCAAAGAGGCCACTGTGAAACAGTGGAAGAAGGATTGGCTAGTTTTTAAAACTAAATGACAACAAACTGTTTTATTTTCTGTCAAGCATGAAAAGATTCTCTGCCTTTACATCATAACGTCAGTTCTTGGCTTATAAAACACATTTCATACATTTTTATGATTGATTTTCCATTTAAAAAGTATTAAAATAGCCCCCACTGGCCCCAAAATAGCCTCCTGCAATTTTCATGGGCCTGTTGCTTTGAGAGGGGTGGGGGGGGGTGGGGGAAGTAGCCCCCATAAAATAAATTTTGGTTTTTACCCTGTTGAAGATTTCTTGTTGCTATGGTGGCAGGTCTTCCCAAGTTTACTTTGTTTGTATTTACTTTGTTTGTATTTACTTTGTTTGTATTTGTTTGTTTGTATTCCAGGGAGAAGAATGAAACCATCCCTCTACTGGTGGGATGTATAGCTGAACTAACCGAGAAGGAAGAAGATCTACTCCTAGTACCGGGTAAAAACGATTTCAGCGTCATGTTCTCGACGAGGAAAAATTGTGCCCAACTCTGGCTAGGCCCTGCAGCATTCATTAACCACGACTGCCGGCCTAATTGTAAAGTAAGTCTTCTCCAGTAATTGTCATGGTGTCCACCAGGCAGCATCCGACACACCCATGCTCACATGCTTAGCAGTTAAACTAACACCAGGCTGTTTGAAATTAGATTGTAATTGATCGTATCATCGTGCTGACTTGCTGAGACTCTCTCCTAGAATTCTGTTCAACCACAAATCAAGGATAAGGAGTGAGCAAATCATGAATTTTGATTTAAAATACCCAAATGGAATCTTGAAACAAAATGCGATTTTAATATCATTGTGTAACTAAAACTTGATTAACTGTTAAAAATGTAAAGACTTATATTGTTAGTATGGGATAGCGTTGACATATTTATCAAACCCCAACCATATTCATCAAGCCCCACCCCACCATATTCATCAAACCCCACCCCACCATATTCATTAAACCCCACCCCATTATGGATATTCATCAAGCCCCGTCCATCCATATTCATCAAGCTCCAACCCACCATATACATCAAACCCCACCCCACCATTGATATTCATCAAGCCCCACTCATCCCTATATCATCAAGACCCAACCCACCCATATTCATCAACCTCACCCCACCCATATCTATCAAGCCCCACTTCATCCATATTCATCAAGCCCCACTGCATCCATATTCAGGGTGGGAATTTGGCAAAAAAAGTTGGTAAGCATTTTTTCATTTTTTGATGAAATGTGCTTACCAACATGAGCCAAGATTTCTCAGTTGGTAAGCACAATTCATGAATCGGTAAGCACAGCACAATGACCTGAACGCTGTTATCCTTTTGTGAAAACTTCATGATTCGCGGCACAAGTGTACTTTATATTGAGCCGACAGCGGCGGCGCAGATAATCCAGTCAATGCATGTTCGATCGAAATAATTACAATCCCTGTCCATCACGTTGAACTCTCCGACCAGACAATACCGGGTCGAATACTCGACTTGGTATTAGTTATTCAAATACATGATCAAAGGAAATGTATCGACTGGAGATCGTAAAAAAAAACTCTGAAAATCAGTAGAGAAATTACCAATTGTGTACGAAAAGTAAGTTCGGTCCTTTCAAATTTTACGAAAGATCCAGCAAAACACTTTCGAAAAATTCATGCAAAACTGGCATATCGTGCTACATGCAACTAATGTCATGTAAACAAGGCTCTAGTACACCCATTTATGAATAAACCGTAAGACCACGTCTGGTGTTAAGCGAGGGGAAAAGAAAGTATTTTCTAGAATTTCAAAAAATACGGAAAAAATAATGTCCTACCATAGTTAAGTTTATAGCAAATAGCCTAACCACCTCGTCTGTTACGGATCTCACGTAACTACAAAAACACAACCAATTGTATTTTGCGAACTTGACGTTTTCTACAAGAACATAGAAATAATTTTAAGCATTAGTTAATCATGCCGTGTGGCCTAAAACATATTTTATTACAAGGTTTACTTTCATAAAGATGGCCATAGCTTGATATCTATGAACTGATATCTATGAACTGTGCCTCGTGTATCATGGGGAATACTCCATGAAACGTTTCTTGGAAACGTGCCAAAAATGTTAACAAACAGGTGTTAGACAGGGGATGAGCGCACAGTTGTTTGGCAGGGTACCTGGGAAAATTCTGAGCACATGTACAGTATGAACTACGCAATTGCCGTCGGCAATTGCGTAGTTCATGTGTGAAGTTGGAATAATTTGCGATGCATACACAGTTAGTCGTAGGTATGTGACGGTCCAGGCACGATCGCTGAGCTAGCAGCCAGCTGTGTGCGGCCTGTTCGTTGGTGCTTTTTGCTCGCTGCGCGACAAATTAATCCTCCGTAACTTAGAAGCAGATTGCAGATAAGCCTACTACAGTCCGATGCAGTCACTTACGGTCAGAATTTTTGGTACGCTCATTACAAGGGTGTGTAGTACTAGGCCCATTTGATTTTCTTATTTTGGTAAGCGATATTTTCATTCCAGTACGCTAGCGTACCGGCGTACCGTAAAATTCCCACCCTGTCCATATTCATCAAGCCCCACCCCACCTATATTCATCAAGCCCCACCCCACCTATATTCATCAAGTCCCACCCCACCCATATTCATCAAGCCCCACTGCATCCATATTCATCAAGCCCCACCCCACCTATATTCATCAAGTCCCACCCCACCTGTATTCATCAAACCCCACCCATATTCATCAAACCCCATACATCCATATTTATCAATCTATCAAGCCCCACCCATATTCATCAAGCCACACCCATATTCATCAAGCCACACCCATATTCATCAAACCTTACTGTTTTTCCTGATTTTATTTCTGCTCTGTTCCAGTTTGTTCCTTCTGGTAGGGATACTGCTTGCGTGAAGGTCCTTCGAGATATAGAGCCCGGAGAGGAGATTACCTGTCACTACGGAGAGGACTTCTTTGGAGAGAATAATTGCTACTGTGAATGTGAGACTTGTGAGAGGTAAGACCATGTACATTTAAAAAACAGTTAGGTTCTCACTCTCTGGTTTGAGAGGAAAGTCGCACATTATTGTAATTCTAATGTTTAATATATATATAGTTAAGTTTAGTGTCATTATCACTGCACCTCAAAGGTCCATATTATGTCACAAAATTAATGATTAAAATATATGTATAGTAAATTTTAGTGTCCTTATCACTGCACCTCAAAGGTCCATATTATGTCACAAAATTAATGTTTAATATATATGTATATAGTTAATTTTAATGTCCTTATCACTGCACCTCAACTTAGGTCCATATTATGTCACAAAATTAATGTTTAATATATAGTTAAGTTTAGTGTCCTTATATTGCACTTCAAAGGTCCATATTATGTCACATAAGTAATGTTTAATATAAATGTATATATTTAATTTTAGTGTCCTTATCACTGCACTTCAAAGGTCCATATTATGTCACATAAGTAATGAATTTTAGTGTCCTTATCACTGCACTTCAAAGGTCCATATTATGTCACAAATTAATGGAAGATATATGTCATACTTTTATTTCTTATTCAATGTTCATTATGTTTTCTTTGAAGATTACAACGAGGGGCTTTTGTCCCTAATTGCTCGCCAAAGAAAGACAGCAAAGAGGAGAAATACAGTCTAAGGGAGACACATAAACGTCTCATGAGACTGAAAAAGACAGACCAAAAGACACAAGCAGGACATGTGCCTCAAAAAGGTAGCATACCTCATGTATTTTTGCAACGTGTGTACCTCAGAGAGGTAGCAATACCTCATGTTGTTTCGTGAAATTGTAACATGTGTGTGTGTACGTGTGATGGAATAACAATGTAGAAAATTCATAAAACTTTAAAGGATATTGTGTGAGAAATTATGAAACATTATTGTTGGCTTAGTACAGGCTACATATTAACATAGCCATGGTTGACCTTGTCATTCTGCACTTCACAATTCATGCACTTCTCCATAGTGCTGAAAGTTTAAGCTGTGCTATACTCATATAAGAAAAGTGGGTGCCTGTTAGCCTTGAGAGCGTGAAAGTCAATGAAGAGAGCCCATTTAGTCGCTCTATTTTATATATGCCATTAACTACACAAGATTTGCTTTCATATGAGCAGTTTAGCTATGAAACTACTTTCATCTCTTTCTGTGTTATTTTACAGCTGTTCAGAATCGTTGTCGGGAGGAGTCTCCAGATAATACGAAACCCAGATCTAGGAGAAGACCTTTATCTCCATCTGGTCACCTAAATCAACAAATGATCAAGTTGATCGCTAAGAAGCAATGTCTTTCACCTTACGATGCTTCACTGAGCCTCGCAGAAGGGAGCAAGAAGATGGCCGCTCTGAAGCAGAAATATCTCAGGGAATACGCTGCAAAGGGTGGTGTCCTTCCGTGGAAGGGACGCCTAGGCAAAGAACAAGAGGGGTCATCTTCGGAGAGTTCCGACAGCGAGGTTTCATTTAATTTCAAGCACGCCTCGCCGGGGCACTTTGAATCTCGAACGTACGAATCGGAAATATCAAACTGCGAAACCAAAATGAAAATCAGAGACATTTCCGGTTCGTCTTACCGGGCGAGGCGGATGTCGATGCGTCCGTCTCTGAGGTTGTACGCCGGGGAGGAATCGAAAAGCGAGACAGACCGAAACGACAGGCGGAAAAGAAAAGTGGTCGGATACGACGAGGAGGAAACCATGGACGCCAAACGAAAGATTCCACGGATCACGATCAAAATGAAAGATCCGAACGGTGACATCGAAGAGGTCGTGACCTCGTCGGAAGACGAAAACCAAAGTAGACAATCTTCACCAGCAGCTGAGATGGAAGAAGTGGGTTCATTGCGACGCAGGCGTGAGCTGGCAAAAGAACAATCGTTAGGCGTCTTCGGTTACCCGGTCAAGATAAAATCACGCTCGCCTAGTCACCAATCGTCCAGCCAAAGCGAGGATTGGGAGGTGCAGGATAGTGTACCCCTCTCTCAGTACTTGGACTCTCCCAGGAAACTCTCTAATAACATCAAACCCCCTATTCAGGATAACAGTGCCAGGAGGATCCATTTTAAGATGGGAGGGAAGTCGTTTTTACAATACAGGCCTCAAACTTCACGCAGTTGACAAACAGGCAGCACTAGTGTACACGAGGGCAGTCCGGGCGGTTTCCGTGCAACCTTGCGGTTTGCGGCTTTCTGCGTCAGAAATTTACTCAGATCGGTCTCAAATGTCTTTTCAACCAATTCACCATCTTGAATGTAAACATGATTAAAAAAGATCCAACTGCAAAAAATAAAAAAAGTTCAGTATTAGAGAAAAGGAAATGTTCCAACTAATAATAAAAGACATTTGTCTGAGAGCAGTGCGAGTGAGTATTTTGTTATGGAGATTGGAGAACTGTTCCCAGGTTTGACTTATTTCAATCGGAAAAATTTCTGTGAATGAATGAATCAATTAATTAATTTATAAGTATAGATAATTGGTGTATTTTGTCTCACATTGGGAACGAACCCTAATGATGTACCGTACATCAAATCAAGTTTAATTGAAATATTTAATTCTTTTCTAACTGGTTAGGTGTTCCCACCCCAATTAGCAGGAATTGCAAAAGTAGGCATTTAAAGGCCATTTCTCTTAGGCCATGATCACCAAAACGCTGAGATTAAGCCCAACAATTGAAGGAGATTTGATCACATTTGCTTGATGAGTACTTAGCTTCTTGCTAATATTTTGCTATTTTAAGAGAGTTATATCAGCTGGTTTGATGTAAATCTCTTTCCAAGGTTTTGATGTGTGATGTAACATGTGGACAAAAGAGCAGGTTGAAAAAGGTTGACCTGTAAAGTTATTTAAATCTCAGTCAGTGATTTGTAATATGATTTTACTATTTTAAATGACATCTTTTGTGCCTGTTTTAAAGCACAGTTCTGTTTATTTATGTCAGCCATAATTTAATGGGGATGTATGTCTTCTATAGACTCAATGCAGTAGAGATTTAACATATAAAAAAGCAATTGGGGTTTAGATTAAATATCATATCGTGGTTTACAACTGCAGGAAGAGAATGGTTGCTAGGTGATAGAATTACATTGGCCTGTAGAAGAGCTGTAAGTGTGAATTTTGTCATCTTTGGAGTAGCGTCAAAAGTTTGTATCTAGAAAGCTAGGCAGTTAATACAGCATTTTAATGAATTAATAAGTTACACTGGTTACTTCATTTTGTGCATAGAGTATCTGTTGAATTTCTCCAGTAGTTTTCAGACCCTAACATGTAGCACATATGCTCCATTTAACAGGAAAATAGCTGATTTAAAAACCTGGATATTGCAAAAGACTAAAACTGATCACATTTCGCCAGCCTCAGGCCTGCTTATTAAATTTAGATATAAATTTAGCACATCAGACCCATTTCATGAATATTCAGGAAGCAGTAGATGCTGTTGGTGGCATTGTATTGAAAGTTTTCCTCATAGATGAGCGACATGTTTCTATGGATCGGGAAAGTACATGGGGATGGCGCTATACCAAAATTGAAAAAGAAAACTTATTTTACCCCCAAAAACACACTCTGTCAGTTTACTTCATTCCAATCTGTTTATTTCTATTTAATTTTGATTTTATGGCAATGACTTTCTCGCTTAGTCTGGACTTTGATCTGGTCTGGGTCCAATAGCCATCTGATCTGGGTCCAACTGCCAATGTGACAAGGCCAGGGCCTTTTCTCCGAGCCATCGATACAAAAATGTAAGAAGATGAATCCGAATCCAATGTTCATCTCTTGACAGCATTTGATGTTTTAAATCATTGTATGTAATCGCATAATTAGTTTAAATTATTTATCCCCCGGACAGGTATCATTCTGCCAGGGACAATCCTCCTCGTTTCACTTTTGTTTCTCACCGGACGCAAATATAGCAGCTTAATATGGGTTGATTGGTGTTAATACTGTATGTTGTGCAATTTCATATTTCATTTTTGTCTTATTCCAAAGTTGGAGAGATATTCTTCATTCTCTAATTTTGCAAAAGTCTGACAACAGTAATTTCAACACATTTTGTACAGTTTCTTTTGAAAAGTCACATTTTGACAGATAATTGCAGATGTCAACTTGTATGTTTTCCGATAACGTTTGTTTGGACAAAGTGAGGGGGGATGGGGCATGTTAGTGAAAGGGGTGTGGGGTAGGGTGACATACATGGGAAGAGAGAGTTGTTTGAAGGACAGCTTGCTGGGAACAGAGCTGGTGTAGGTAGGAGAGATGTAATGTGTAGATAAAGCTAAATGAAACTTGTGTGAACGACACTGTAATTTAGGGAAATCTAGTGGTAAATTAATATTATTTTGTATCTGCAGGAATTACCTCTAATGTAGAAGAAGGAAAGAGGCATCCAGCATATCTCAGTTGGTTGAAAGTTATATGTTGATGTTCAGTTTGTGACTATTATTAATGTCAAGATATTGATCACTAATAGAGCTTGTTGGTAACCATGTTGTTGCACAGTCACACCATTGCTGAATGGGTTAAATGGAGTCAGTGTTTCATGTAAAACTGTACACAGATATTTCTCAGGTGGGAGTGTTAGCGAGGGTGTGGTATAGGTCTGGAGTATGGTTCTGTGGTAGGGGTCTGGAGTATGGTTCTGTGGTATAGGTCTGGAGTATGGTTCTGTGGTAGGGGTCTGGAATATGGGTCTGTAGTTGGTCTGGAGTATGGTTCTGTGGTATGGATATGTGGTATGGGTCAGTGGTATGGGTCTGGATTATGGGTATGTGTCTGTGGTATGGTTCTGGAGTATGGGTCTGTGGTTTGGGTATATGGTTGGGTATGTGGTATGGTTCTGTGATATGGGTCTGTGGTATGGGTATGTGTCTGTGGTATGAGTATGTGATATGTGGTATGGTTCTGTGGTATATGTCTGTGGTATGTGTCTGTGGTATGTGCCTGTGGTATGGGTCTGTGGTATGGGTCTGTAGTATGGGTCTGTGGTATGGATATGTGGTATCGGTCTGTGGTATTGGGTATGTGGTATGGGTCTGTGGTATGCGTATGTGGTATGGGTCTGGGATCTTTTGGGAATATATGGTATTATAGACTGTCAGTTGACTACTTGAGAGTTCATGTTAATTGTACTAGGCACAATTGCCTGGCAGTCCTCGGCACCTGTGTGGTTTCTCTCATGGTGGTTGTTGTTTTCTATTAGGGGTGCATCCTTGGTCATGGTAGAGAAAGGTGGGGAGGGGGGTGTGGCAAACTGAATTTGTATCACCAGCGGATGTGCAATTGTATAAATGTGTGGCACGGATGGGGTATCTGTTTGTGAGAGGGGGAAATGGGAAGGGAATGGGGTATGGGTTTGTGAGAGGGGAATGGGGTATGGGTTTGTGAGAGGGGAATGGGGTATGGGTTTGTTAGAGGGGAATGGGGTATGGGTTTGTTAGAGGGGAATGGGGTATGGGTTTGTGAGAGGGGAATAGGATATGGGTTTGTTAGAGGGGAATGGGGTATGGGTTTGTGAGAGGGGAATGGGGTATGGGTTTGTGAGAGGGGAATGGGGTATGGGTTTGTGAGAGGGGAATGGGATATCGGTTTGTGAGAGGGGAATGGGGTATGGGTTTGTGAGAGGGGAATGGGGTATGGGTTTGTGAGAGGGGAATGGGGTATGGGTTTGTGAGAGGGGAATGGGGTATGGGTTTGTGAGAGGGGAATGTGGTATGGGTTTGTGAGAGGGGTATGGGTTTGTGAGAGGGGAATGGGGTATGGGTTTGTGAGAGGGCAATGGGGTATGAGTTTGTGAGTGGGGAAGTACTCATATGCTATGGATACTTAAATGTAAGCTGCACAATTAAACTGTTTAGATGTTGTGTTTAGCCTCAAACCTCGCCTGTGCGTAGTAAATGTTGGAATATCTAACCAGATTTAAATATGGGACAACCACAGAATAGAGACAATACACGGAAGCATTTATTTACTAATTACCAGGTGCGAAAAATTATTAACTGTTTGGTAAGTAAGTTTGGAGAACAATTTTGGTTTGGAGAACAATTTGAAAGTTCATGGGAGCAAATTTTTTGGTTATTCACTAGAAATTAAAAATAAAATGCAAAATACTACAGCTCTGTATAAAATCTGTTATGCATATTTGCATGTGTGATGCATTTTGCCTATTTTGTGCAGCTGGTTGCTGTTGGTTACCAAATTCTCTGTCATTCTTGGAATGGATTTATGAATATTTCGTATGCATCCTATTTAAGATGTTACCTCTTGAATATGCAAATTGTTTGGCAAAATATTAGTTGTTAATGTGTGACCAATAGTCATGTGATAACATCTGCAATGACCAGCTCTTATGTATATATTTATGTAACACTGGAAGGAACATGTGTATTATATTGTAAAAGCTAACATAGTCCTGAATATTGAAGAATATAATTTTTGATGGAAAACTGAAACCTCATCTTTTTGTATTTTCTTTTTCATTTTTTCTACTAGTTGGGTTTTGATTGTTGTATTAATCCTGGCTGGTTTTAGTTATGGTACTACTTGGTTTGTTTCATTACATGTAATTGTTTAAAGGCATTGAAGACTCGCCCCAAACCTTGTGCTGCATTCTGAAAAAGTTAACTGGGTATTGACTGTAGCTATATGAATTGACTGTACACTAGTGTCTAATTTACCGACGGTGCCAGGCCAGTATTTTTTGGGATCGATGGTGGTGTCTAACACTTCTGTTACACCTCATCGGAAACTAGGTCAGATTACCGGCATGAGACGTTTTTTTTTGTGCGCAAGTCTTCACACCCTTTAATTGAAATTGTAATGAATATTAACTTGCTTTCATAAAAGTAGTGCTTTACATACCTATTTCTACTTACCTTCAGGTTCTCTCTGTAAATCCTATACACTCTCAGTGAAGTTCCAAATAGCTTTTTTGAATTTGAGTTTGTCATCGCGTTCTAATTAGTTTACTTTGCAAATCGCGATAGAAGTACCTGCGGTATTCCTCTATTTCATTCCAGACACCCAGTAACCGTTTTAAGATGAACTGAGGGCAGTATTTAACTTAAATTATGATCACTGGGTCGGGGTCAACGCACAGTAACAAAGCTGCTGGAAATGAATTCACCTTGATCGACTGGGCTAAACAAGAAACATGACACAGTGAAAATTGTTAGGCAATGTGTTTCTTGAAGCGTCGTTTCAGATAAACGCAAAATCAGCTAAGATAACAGCTCCATATAGGTAAATATGTGCGAGTAACGTAGCGTTACGCCCATACTCTAGGGAAATATGATCAAAATAACGAAATCACCATTATTACTAGTTTGTAGGCCGAGCTACAATAATAGGCTACTAACGTTTGTGCATAGGCTAGCCTAATTTCTTAAATCTTGCTTAGGCTTACAAGTTACAGTTACAGAGACTTAGTGTAACCTTGCGACAGTGAAGTACCTATGTTTAATTGATCATACTGTACGAGTATATAAGACCCTATCGTTGGTTAGGTCTAAGGCTAGGCTAGTTGGTTTCAGAAAGAATATGTTGGACGTATTTCTTCATTATATAATGTTGCATCACATAGGGAGTACAGTAGCCTACACACATAAAAAACAATTGTTGAGCTGTGATAATCTTAGCCTGGCCTAGCGTAACTAAACCATTTATGACTATGATTAAACATGACAAAAGTTGGGCCTAGGCTAGGCCTATTTCGTACTGGATAGTGATGATTTGGACTTAGTTTAAAAGTTCAATTAAGGTAGATCGTCTTTCATCAAGTTTGTGAAAATTGCATTTAGAGATTGTTAGTAAACTTCAATTGGGGCGTAGGCTACAGCCTATTCTAAGCCTAGGCCTACTGTATGTTGCTGTTACTTGTACTGACCAGTATGAAATTCCCAAGATGGCATTGTTGTTCCTACTGTTCCTCATTAGACATAGGCCCAAACCAACATCCTACTGTGGAAATAATTTAGTGTTCAAATTTTTGTGTTTGTACAGTACTTTGAAGGATATGAGGTTTGTGTTATCATGGTTTCTGTGCAAACAACTGCTATATCATTACACTTGCACAGGAATTTGACCATTTTAAATAGCATTTGCAATGCTATCGTGGACAAATGATTCCATGCCTATGCTTAGGCCCTAAGCATTTATGTTGCAGATGCATTTTACTATGTGTTACCAGATAAGTTATGCTCCTAGTACGGTATGTGCATAATGCAAGTTGTTCATATATGTGTAAAGTGCTGTCATTTTAACATATTGTTATCCAATTATGCCTATTGGTTGTACTACATCTGTGATGCCAATAAATTTGGTTCCCTTCTATGGTGAAACCATAAGTAGAGGTTCTTCCCATACCTTTGTGATAGATTATCGATGTTCATGTGTGGGCATCTGCCTGTTGCAGAGGTAGCCTAAGACTATGTCATTTCATGAATGTTATTTTGTTATCGGTACGGTTGTATAAAGATCCATTTTCCATCAATAGTGTGGATGCCACCCACATCTATATTCAGTAAACCAACTCTATGACCTCTCTTTTCTATTTACTTTAGCTTTGGTTTGAGTCAGATTTTACAGACGTCGTCAAATGGTTTAGCCATCATTCACCATCGCAGGGAACAAAATGGATGCCCAAGTGACTGCCATGTTACCAGTCCTTGGTGGTGGAAATACCACAGAAATTTGTAACAAATTGCAAGAATTTAACAAAGAGGTACAATGCCTTATAACTTGTGCAGTAATCAGTTAAATTGTTAGTTTCTCAAATCCAGATTTAAATGTGCAAGAAATCTGACCATAAATACAGTGTTGACAATAGTGAGAAAAAATATTGATTGCATTTGCATCCATGGGCAACAGCTTCGAATGCAAATAGGGTAGAAAACTGAACCAGTTTTTTGGGGTTATATGTAAATCAATCTATCGTCAGCTTCTGTTGTGTGGGCAAATACACTTTGAACAAGAATGTTATTTAAACATGATGGTCACTGCAGGGAAACAAAAATGAACTGTTAATTTGGCTGGTGATTTGAAGCCCTGAAGACAGATTTCAAAGTCAGTCTTGCAGTATAAGGATACTTCTTTATGCAAAAACTGGCAAGTCAAGCTGCGTTTTGAATTTTGTAATTATCAAATGCTAGCAAAGTGCTGATAAAGGAATAGCTATGGTTACTTTTGTGTGTGTGTGAATCACCTAGATGTCATGGGAGTGCAAACCAAAAAAACTACATATATAATGAAGAAATCATACAATATTAATCCAGGGGCTTTTACTATTCCAAAGCTTCAAGCTATATTGTCACACTGTTTAGTTACGATTTCCAAAGCATTATCACACTGTTTAGTATATCTGTGTGTTTGGTGGAAGCATCCATTCACTACATATTTCCTATTTATTACTGTAATTATTAATGCACTTAAGAGAGTGTTGTGGGAGTCAGAAACAGGAATTACACCAGCCTTCTGTGCCATCTTGATGTTTTCTTTAATATTCCTGCTTAGCATTCATTTGGCTGACTGTACACCTATACGATGGATTCAGTATCAAAACAAAAGTCTGTCTGTTAGATGTTACAAGTGTAAGGACAAACATTTGAAGTTAAGCTTTAGCAGCAAACTGATTTGTAAAACACTTTTCCTTTTTCATGTATAATATAATAATCAATATTTTGAATTGTTTAATCTTCTCAGCATGCACAAACGTTCGCCTTTGGACCCTTGCAGACTAAGACAAAAGAAGTAAGTATCAGTTGGTTTTGACTCGTTAATCATGATCGAGATATTTAATTGTGATGTAGTTAGAAAGACTAACGATTTAATCCTAACAGGATCTAACAATGTAAGAAAGTTACCGACAGATGAACGACCACTCTGCTCTGAGTCTAATTCATCGCAGGTGTTGCTCATGCCTGGGTTTTAAAACACAGACTTATGGCACAAGAACTTTCTCATATAGGCTCCTTACCTGTAATTGTAAAACTCACTTCAAGAACATGTTAAAAATGGTTTCAAATCGGTTCTTCTTTTTACTAATAGGTATATGTTGTAACAATTGTTAAGTGCCACAAAAATGATTTCATAGTTTGTTTGGCGCTATATAAAAATTATGTATATTATTATTATTATTATGATTAATATGATTATAGATAAAGTTCACATTCTGAGGAAAGTTCACATAATGAGGAAAGTTCAAAGTAGACTGCTGAATGGCAAGTAGCTAACTTGACTTCACTGACTTCTTGAGGCCACTTGAGTTTTATACTTGTGGTATACCTGTGTTATACTATTGTTATACTTGTGGTATACCTGTGTTATACTAGTTTTATACTTGTGGTATACCTGTGTTATACTAGTGTTATACTTGTGGTATACCTGTGTTATACTAGTGTTATACTTGTGGTATATATACCTGTGTTATACTATTGTTATACTTGTGGTATACCTGTGTTATACTATTGTTATACTTGTGGTATACCTGTGTTATACTAGTGTTATACTTGTGGTATATATACCTGTGTTATACTATTGTTATACTTGTGGTATACCTGTGTTATACTATTGTTATACTTGTGGTATACCTGTGTTATACTATTGTTATACTTGTGGTATACCTGTGTTTTACTAGTGTTGCTTGTGGTATACCTGTGTTATACTAGTGTTGCTTGTGGTATACCTGTGTTATACTAGTGTTGCTTGTGGTATACCTGTGTTATACTAGTGTTGCTTGTGGTATACTCATCTTATACTTGTGTTATGTATGTAGTTGTGTTATTTGTGTTATACTCATGTTATACTTGTGTTATGTATACTTGTGTTATATTTGTGTTGCTTGTGTTATGTGTCCTCTTGTAACTTGTGTTATGCATACTCGTGTTACTTGTGTTATAATCCAGATCTCTTCAATGCTTAAGCTTTGTTTCCTCATTCAAGTTTCCTAGACATATTTCACTCTGTGTAGTGTTTGCATGTTTGGCTGTGTGTGATAGATCGTTATACTTCAAATTATGAATTCTCTTATTTTGATCTGATTAATATCATTTATCATCGTTCTCCTCGTAGGAGTTTGTATCGAGCCTGTTGAAGGTTCTGGGCTCTCAGTCGAATCCAGAATGTGTCCATCTCAGCTTAGAGGCAGTCCGCATCCTCAGCAGGGAGAAGACGAGGATGTTTCAATTAGAACAGCCGACAGGAGTAAACACCCTACTCAGATTGGCTGGTCTTTCTAATAACGGTTATGAAATTAAGCCTGAAAGTAAGACATTTCTCCATATTTTTGTTATTTGCCCATTTGTTGATCATTTAGGTATGTTCTTGCAAACCATTTCGGCAAAATATTGATATATATATGTTTTAAAATGCAAGATCTAATAACTGTTAATTATGCACAAAACAACTTTAATGTTTCAATTAGTTATTCTTTTTTTGAAACTGTAATGTTGCACTTAGTTATTCTTGTTTTGAAATATTATATTTCAAAGTAATGCTGACAACAAATATTCCATCTGTTTGCAAATTAAAGATGTGTTTAGAAGATCATTTGTAGATCTAAACATATTTGTTTAAGAAAGATATAATCATACCCTGTAGGAAGGAGCACTACTGGTATAGTTTCATGAACACTTTTAAACTTCTATTTCTCCATCTATTAAGCTTTATACTCATCAGACTTCCTGCAGTTAGCTTCCTGCCCTAGAGCTTGCTGCTGTGATTGCCAAAAACTGTTGTTTTTGAAAAGACAATGCTCAGCATACTGTTAAAGCTCTTGGAATACAGACAGCCCTTGAGCAAAAACAAATTGTTTCCTAATTATGTTTGTAACTCTTCTGTTTATGATTTCCTAATTATGTTGTCCTTTTCTTCTTGTTTCTATTAAAATGAAATTAATCAAATTTGGCAAGTTCTTGAAACCAATGCTTGTACTTCATCACCCTCTTTACTCTGGAAGAAATCCTTCCCCTGTAATGTCATGTCTCAGTTTATTGTTAGGTTGACATTTATTGACATTTGTTGTTTTTTCATGTTTTATTCACAGTTATTACAGAAGCTCAGAAGTGTTTGTGCAATCTAATTTATTTAAGTACCAAGGTTCAGAGAATTTGTGGGTAAGTAGAAAACTGGGAGAACTTATAAAAAGATGTTTTACTACTTGCCAGCTTCATATGAAAATAATACCTACATCCCTCATTTTAACCTTTCAGCGCTAAAATTCAAACACTTGTGTTCATGGTTGAGTTTAAAATTGTTGCTTGTTTATTATTTCAACAACTTTGAAGTAAACTCATTAATTCATTTCATTCTATGTTGAGATGATATCCTTGTATTGTTTATTTCACAATCAATTCTTTTTCTCCAACAGGGAGAGTAATGAGTGCACAGCCAACCTGCTTGCCAGGGTTAAGCAGTATCACAATGCTGCCATCACTGAGGATATGAAGGTACAATAGCAACTGAACCAGTTATCATTTAATCTTTTCTGTTAGTGGAAACTATTCTACAGTTGCAGAAATGGTGTAACACTTGATTGTCTGGAAGTGAAGCGGCCATGGCATTCTTTGTACGTGTGTCCTTTGTATGTGTGTCCTTTGTATGTGTGTCCTGTGTATGTGTGTCCTGTGTATGTGTGTCCTGTGTATGTGTGTCCTGTGTATGTGTGTGCTGTGTATGTGTGTCATTTGTATGTGTGTCCTGTGTAGGTGTCCTGTGTATATGTGTCCTGTGTATATGTGTCCTGTGTATGTGTGTCCTTTGTATGTGTGTCCTTTGTATGTGTGTCCTGTGTAGTGTGTGCTATGTATGTGTGTGTCCTGTGTAAGTGTGTGCTGTGTATGTGTGTGCTATGTATGTGTGTCCTGTGTATGCGTGTCCTGTGTATGTGTGTCCTGTGTATGTGTGTCCTGTGTATGTGTGTCCTGTGTATGTGTGTCCTGTGTATGTGTGTCCTTTGTATGTGTGTCCTGTGTAGTGTGTGCTATGTATGTGTGTCCTGTGTAAGTGTGTGCTGTGTATGTGTGTGCTATGTATGTGTGTCCTGTGTATGCGTGTCCTGTGTATGTGTGTCCTGTGTATGTGTGTCCTGTGTATGTGTGTCCTGTGTAAGTGTGTCCTGTGTATGTGTGTGCTGTGTATGTGTGTCCTGTGTATGTGTGTGCTGTGTATGTGTGTCATTTGTATGTGTGTCCTGTGTAGGTGTCCTGTGTATATGTGTCCTGTGTATATGTGTCCTGTGTATGTGTGTCCTTTGTATGTGTGTCCTTTGTATGTGTGTCCTGTGTAGTGTGTGCTGTGTATGTGTGTCCTGTGTAAGTGTGTGCTGTGTATGTGTGTGCTGTGTAAGTGTGTCCTATGTATATGTGTGCTGTGTATGTGTGTGCTATGTATGTGTGTCCTTTGTATGTGTGTGCTGTGTGTGTGTTTGTGTGTCCTTTGTATGTGTCCTGTTTATGTGTGCCCTGTGTATGTGTTTCCTGTGTTTGTGTATGTGTGTGCTGTGTATGTGTATGTGTGCCCTTTCTATGGGCTGTTGAAAGCCCTCTTGCAAAGTACATTGAGCAATCAATTGATCTATTTGATGATCATCTTTTCTTGTTTGTCCATGTTGTCTTCACAACTGTAGGCCTACTTGTCTCTATGTGTGCTTACTAACAGATCAATATTGAATAACTAACATCCAGTTTCACAGATCTCTCATCCCATGTAGTGTAGTTCATGGCTTCCACAATAACTTGATGATTAGTCATTGTTATAGAACAAAGGCTTACAGTACAGTAACTTAATATCATTTCTGGTGCTTTTGTTACCAATCTGGTTAGTGAACTCATAACTCCATATATATGCTTTCGTCCTACATGGATATATATATCTATACTACAAAGGAGTAAAATTTATTAATGTGTTTCTCAGTGTCCATTGTGTTGTTTAATCTGTGTATATGTTCTAAGTTATGTTATATGTTTATCATGGAATGCAGGCTTCTTAGAAGATATTCACATGAATTGGCAAATGTATCTCTAGTTATGCATCTTATGTAATGCCATGGTTTGCTCAATATATGTTTACTCTTAGTAGGACCGGTGTATGTAGGAGGTGAGGGGGGGTGTGGGTGTGGTATAGGAGGAGAGGGGCAGGGGGGCCCTGTAGTGTAAGAGAGGCGCGTGTAGGATGGGGATGCCATGTTGGAGTTTGGCAGATATCTAAGGTTGTTTCATGTTTCAGAAATCTACATTTCTTCTTCTCTTGAGTGTATTCGACATTCTTATAATTCTGTCATTTCTTTTATTATTTCTTCATTTCAGTTTTTTGATATGAGATTCCTGTTCCTTCTCACTGCACTTTGCCCAAACTTGAGGTAAGTCCTTTGTCTTTCAAGCTCTGTTGTTATCGAATCCATATTTCTGTAATCACAAATCAATGTGGTTTTAACCCTATTCCCCCCCCCCCCTCCCCAATTTTGTAGGAAGCAAGCAAGTTGTTGCTCCCATCCAAGTTTAGTTTAGTTTAGTAGAAAAAAAGGACCAGGAGGGACACTCAAGTCCCCATCAAGGACCCTATAGGAGAGAAGAAAAACTGAAGACACAAACACTCAGACCCGATAACAATGCTTAAAGTGCTTGTCCAAAGCATTCTTAAACCCATTCACACTACTTGCAAGTAAGACTTTCTCATATTAGTGTCGAATGTCCAATCTAAATGCTGATAACACACACACTTATGGATTGTTAGTGTGTATTAGCATTGAATGTCCACTCAAAATTCATCTTTAAAACTAGTTTCTAATGTGTGTTGTGCAGGATTAACATGTTGAAAAAATATCAATTCTCTCAACTTGTAATAATCCTACCAACCTAACAGGACTGGCTTGTAAAAGTGCTATTCACTGTAAGAAAATGATAAGTGGATAAATTGAAGAGCTGTCTTCATCATTGCAAGGACAGTACTGACCTTCTTACTTTGTTTTCTTCTCATCAGAAATAGGGTTCGTTCAGAGTACAATGGGGTGGCCATCCTCACAGATCTGTTAGAGTCCAGTTGCTTCGGGTTACGGGAGGCAGCGGCCGGCGGTTCCACGACGTTGTCCGAACCGGATCAACTCAACGAGAAGCAGACGGACATGGCCTGTGAAATACTGAAGGCTGTTTTCAATACAATTATTCATGCGACTGTCGGACAAATTGTAGGAGTAAGTCCTAATTAGATTGCACTAATTAGAATGTATTGAATATACATGCAAGGAATTTCTAACTATTTTGTATGTTTTTGGTTATTTGCAATTCTTGCATACTTGTATACTTGCATTCTTGCATACTTGCAATGTCCAGAATAGTACTTCTGGACATAGTACTTCTGAAATAGTACATTTGGAATAGTACTTGCAATGTCCAGAATAGTACTTCTTCAAACACAAACAGAAGCTGTGTTTGTATTTGATATTGATCCATATGATTAACTACTGATATTACATCAGGCAAGTGTATGAGGGACAAGATAAAGGCAGTTCTCATCTTTCCGAATCAGTTTAGAATGACAATTGTCAGTGTGATGAATTGGAGACAGTGAAGAGTTGACCAGATTCATTAGAATAATACAAATCTTACAATATTATCATGTTGTTGGAAGAAGCAGAATTGAGTATTAAGAACTAATACATCTATGCTATTTTCATGTGGATCCTTCATTTCGTTCAACTATATAGTTTAAGGGCATGCTTCTTGTTTGTATTGTAGGAGAGCGATGATGTCATGAGAAAGCAAGGTCAGTTGCTGAGAAGGTTACTGATGGCAGAGTCAATATCAGATGACAAGACAGATGAATTGTCCAGGTAAGTGACATTACATCGCTAATAGGGGATGACAAGACAAATGCTGTGTCCTGGCAAGTTAGAGCATATATTAAAGACTAGATGACAGTGATAGCATATTGCTAACAGATGCCAGGACAGATGAACTGTCCACGTAAGTGACAGCACATTGCTGTATCAGGTAGCAGGACAGATGAACAGTCTTGGGTAAGTGACAGCACATTATTAGGTATCAGATGATAGATTAAGTGTTCAGATACATCACAACTTCTTTCTAAACAAAGACAGTGATAGACTTATTAATCAGATTGTCTTAGCATCTCAGACCAACAATGAATTTTCTATTGAAGTGCCATTATGAACTAGGCTGTATTTGGGAGCTGGTTTTAAGTTAGAGTCAAGTTAATACTATGCTACTGTTTGTGCTGTATGTTTTACAGTCAGACGATCAACGTTCTCACCTGTCATCTCCCAAGTCAATGTATCGGCGAACTCATTCCAGAAACGCTAGAGGGCGCTGCAGGGGGCAGAGCTATGTACGATGGACATAATATGGATGCAATTGTAAGGATCTTGAACTTTGTGGAAAATAGAATAGACAGAGTAAGTATATATTGCAAATCAGGAACATAAATAGTTGTAGTCTTTGTGTATATTATTGATATAAACCTCATATTCCTTGAACAATGTTTGTAGTGGATAGATCTTTTTTGTAATTTAATGAGATCAAGTGACTGAATAGAGGTTCAAGCCATGATGGGATTATTGACATGTTATTTATAGCTCTTGTTGCTAACCGTGGTGTGCAATAAGTAATCATTTACAGGGGGAATGGTACATCAAAACAATCGCAACTCTTTGCAACTAAACAAATGTTTTCTTTTCTTTGTCCCGGTAGACTAACAGGAATTCTGGCAAAGGAGTTGTAGAATTGCTCAGCCCCAGTTTTAGTGCACTCAGCATCCTATCAAAATCCAACCGACACATCCGCAAGTTCCTCCGAGAAATGGTAAAACTTTTTATCTTTATTTGAATATCACTTTTTCTTTGGTAGCATCATAATATTATGCTGTCTGCAGTGTAGAATTGCACTTGGTTAATGATTGAAACAGTTTTAGTATGCAAAATGTTTTTTTTTTTGTGGTGTGAAGTGCTGTGTATAAACAACAGAGACATGAATTTAGTAAACTGCTTGATGACTTTTAGCCATGATGTGGACTGATCTTATGAGTCAGTTGTGTGTTTTTGGTCATGACTTGCGATCTGACGGTGAACTAAACTTGAAACTTAACTATGGGGAATTTGATTTCAATAATTTCTGTTGTTGACCGGAAAATTGAGTTAGGTTGCTTGTGGAGTCTAGTGAGATAGAAGTTACCTTACTCCTTTTTTGCCAAACCTTATCTGAACTACTTCAATCAATGACTTGGAAATAATGACAATTTGATCAGGTGAGGTAATGATTCTGTGAGTCACTTGTCTAGTTAGACTTCAGCAGGTGACTTGAAAATTACTTCCATCAGGTGACTTGAAATTATGGCATATCATCACTAGGATGTGAATTACTTGTGACTTGTATTACAAAGTGACTCACTGTTTAACTTGAAACAGCAATTTATCAGGTGAACTTGGCATTCAGTTGATAAGAGGAACATGGTTTGAAAATATCAGCTCATTGCTTGGATGTGTCTGATTGGCAACGTCTGGTTTACTGGATTGAAACTGACCTTTAACCTCAGTTTTGAATCTCCAAACAGTACTCATTCATTACAATATACAGATGTTCCATATTTCCATGTGCACATGTATCTCAAATTACATATTCATACTCTATATTGTCATATTAGATACATATTTTATTCAGATGTTCCATATTTCCATGTGCACATATCATCTCAAATTACATATACTCATACTCTTTATTGTCATATTAGACACATGTTTTATTCAGGTGTCCCATATTTCCATGTGCACATGTATCTTGAATTACTAGATTCATACTCTATATTGTCATATAGGATACATATTTTGTACCCTAATATTACATCTCCAGTCGTATTTATTTACAAGGTTACTGCAGCTTTTCATTTGTTGTATTACCTCTCTATCTTGCTAGGTTTTACCACCTCTAAAAGAAGCCAGTAAACTACCAGAAGAAGGTGGAGACCTCAGAAATAAGTAAGTGTTAGCCATAGTTGTGATTCCTGTAGTTGCAATTATTTGACCTCAGAAATAAGTAAGTGTCAGCCGTAGTTGTGATTCCTGTAGATTTCATTATGTGTCCTCAGAAATAACTTAGGGTCAGCCGTAGTCTTGATTCCTGAAGATGCCATTATGTGACCTCAATAAGTGTATTTTATATGTGTATTTTCTTCCCTTCTCAGTTAAACTCCTGTACTGTACCCTATTACTGTACTATATCACTGTACCCTATTACTGTACCCTGTACCCTATTACTGTACCCTATTACTGTACCCTGTACCATATTACTGCACCCTGTACCCTATAACTGTACCCTGTACACTATTCCTGTACCCTATTACTGTACCCTGTACCCTATTACTGTACACTATTCCTGTACCCTGTACCCTATTACTGTACCCTGTACCATATTACTGTACCCTGTATCCTATTCCTATACCCTATTACTGTACCCTGTACCCTATCACTGTACACTATTCCTGTACCCTGTACCCTATTACTGTACCCTGTACCATATTACTGTACCCTGTACCGTAGTACTGTACCCTATTACTGTACCCGATTACTTTACCCTATTACTGTACCCTGTACCCTATTACTGTACCCTGTTACTGTACCCTGTACCCTATTACTGTACCCTGTACCCTATTACTGTACCCTGTACCCTATTACTGTACCCTGTACCCTATTACTGTACCCTAATACAGTACCCTGTACCATATTACTGTACCCTGTACCCTATTACTGTACCCTGTTACTGTACCCTATTACTCTACCCTATTTCTGTACCCTGTACCCTATTCCTGTACCCTATTACTGTACCCTGTACCCTATTACTGTACCCTATTACTGTACCCTGTACCATATTACTGTACCCTATACCCTATTACTGTACCCTGTACCCTATTACTGTACCCTGTACCATATTACTGTACCATGTGCCCTATTACTGTACCCTGTACCCTATTACTGTACCCTATTACTGTACCCTATTAATGTACCCTATTACTGTACACTATTACTGTACCCTGTACCATATTACTGTACCCTGTACCGTAGTACTGTACCCTATTACTGTACCCGATTACTTTACCCTATTACTGTACCCTGTACCCTATTACTGTACCCTGTTACTGTACCCTGTACCCTATTACTGTACCCTGTACCCTATTACTGTACCCTGTACCATATTACTGTACCCTAATACAGTACCCTGTACCCTATTACTGTACCCTGTACCATATTACTGTACCATGTGCCCTATTACTGTACCCTGTACCCTATTACTGTACCCTATTACTGTACCCTATTAATGTACCCTATTACTGTACCCTGTACCCTATTAATGTACCCTTCTCTTGGTCCCACACACTTCTATTCACTCTATGGAGGTCTCCTCTCTTTCTCTAGCTCTCAGTTCTTGATTTGTCTCTTCTTTTCACAATCTATTCTCTGTGGTTTTTGTGCACAAAGTAGTTGACATTGCTTCTAGGATGCCATTCAGAGAACATGCTTATATTTTTTATCTTCTTGTTTAGACTTGTTCGATTGATGACCAGTACCTCCACTGATGTCAAAGAGTCAGTCGCAGACTTCCTCTTCATACTCTGCAAAGAAAGTGGTAAGTAAACAATCTTCTAAAGATGGTAGTTGGCCTCTACCCTCCACAAAATCCTGACACATCCTTACATGGCAATCAAGCAAGGCTGAAATTGAGGAACCTTTCGAACACGCAAAAACTGGCCTTCCACTCTCCTGAGTAGTATTAATATTTGTTTAGCAGTTTTGACTTTTAATGGCACTGAATTTGAGCTCATAAAATACTATAGTTCCATCTAGGAAAAGTGCGATACATCTTTGCAGTTGTATAGCAATTTAAGTATTTTGCATAGCATTTTGCTAAGAATATGTTCATAGCCTATGCTATGCATATTGGATGTTTGACATTGACAGTCTCATAACTAAGTGCTTTGAACCATAGATGAAAGTTGAGGAAATTCCAGGTTGTAGTTACGATACCAGGATTCATGTTGCAACACTACCGGTTGTGTGAAATTTGCACTACCGCACAACGCTACAGTATAGATAACACGCATTCGGGACGGATATAATAGCGCCCTCTGTAGACAGTGCCCTCTGTAGACAGCGCCCTCTGTAGAAACCTTGAAGATCCTCCATTGGAGTACTTGGTAGTCTGCAGATAAGAATTCTAATCTGAATATTAATTTTGTTTTCACCAGTTGAGAGACTCATCAAGTACACTGGATACGGTAATGCTGCTGGGATGCTGGCCAGAAGAGGTCTCCTGCTCGGAGGAAGAGGCAGTGAGGACTACAGCAGTGATGAAGATAGTGATACTGAGGAATATCAACAAATCAGAGATCAGTAAGTTATAAATATTACTTACAAGTTTCTTTAAGGCCCTGTGTCGAAAAAAAAACAGCTGCAACTGCTGCAAACTCCCCTGTAGCTAACCTGAATCAATATCCAATAATAGGGATTACCTCGGGTCCTCCTAGGCAGATCAGCAGTGCCTATGATATCAGGCTCCACAACACCAAGGTTGTGTCCTACATAGCCCCCCCCCCCCCTCCAGCCTCCTACTTTTGATACGGTGCCTAACTTGAACTACGTAATAAGGTCTGCTTATATGCAAGATTCCTTACTTGCAGTAGAAGTTTCGCCCCATAGTAGTCTTTAAGCTGGAAGATATATTTCAGACTGCTAGAGATAAGGCCGTATGATAACAGCTATCTAAATATACTCCAGCAACAATGAAATGATGATCTAACTCGTCAATCATTCAGAAGTCTGCAGCTAGATGAGTTTGACAGGTCGGAGCTGTTAACTAATGTCATTCCTACCCTTCATAATTCACAGCACTGGCTTCCTGTTGAATCATGCATCAATTTCAAACTTCTTCTCCTCCAAACTTTCAAATGCAACCCCCCCCCCAGGACCCCCTTTGCCCCCAGGACCTGCTTACAGAGTCTTGTCCACAAGTACACCCCAACTGCGCTCTAGCACTATAGTTTTTGCTTGTTTCGCCTACTGTAGTCACTTAGTTAATTGTCATGGTGCTACTGGGTCATCTTATGCCTTTTTGTGGAGTATTCTTCCTTCACAAGTTAAATTTGCTGAAGCTCTGTCTAATTTCAAAGCTCTAGTTAAGATTCCTCTTGTCTCAATGCTATCGTTTTCTTCTCAGATACAGTGTCCTCATTTCTCAGCATAAGGAGGCTTAAAGTTTGTGTTGCACTTAATGTTTAATAATGTTGTATTAATGTTATTCCTTTTCAGATATTGAAGGAGCTGTTAATGTCACACTGCATTTGTTATGGTGCATAGCAACTATTTTCTAGACAAGTGGTTTGCTCTATTTGTGACAATTTAGTTATCTGCATTATCTGGTAAACTTTGTGGAAAGGGTATTTTAATTCAGCAACTGAAATTTGACACTTAAAAAAAAAATATTGAGCGTAATGCCTTTCAGAGTCACCATAAAAGAATCCAATCCAATCAAATCAATTGCATATCTTTAGTTTGTGATTCTATATCGAATCTTCTAATCTTCTGTGTTAATCTTCTGTTTTAAGGATAAATCCAGTAACTGGTCGAGTAGAACCAGAGAGGCCAGATCCAATGGCAGGAATGAGTGAAGAACAGAAAGAAATCCAAGCACACGAACTGGCAAGCATGATCACTAGAATGTCAAGGTACATTCACTCTTTGATTAACCTCCTCTATTACCATGGAGTACCTGTCCTAATCCTGCCCCTGCCCCCACTCCTCGTTTGTAATGCCACGAGAGTTTTGACACTTGGCAGCAACCCATTGATCTTCTCCCCCTCATCCTGCCCCCTCCCCCACTCCTCGGTTGTACTTGTAATGCCACTAGAGTTTTGACACTTGGCCGCAACCCATTGATCATCTCCCCCTAATCCTGACCCCCACCCCTCATTTGTCATTTAATTAACACTAGTTTTGACATTTGGCGGCAACCCATTGGTCATCTCTACCTAACCCTCCCCCCTAACCCTCCCCCTATCCCTCATTTGTCATTATAATGCCACTAGGCAACCCATTGATCATCTCCCACTAACCCTTCCCCCTAACCCTTCCCCACCCCTCGTTTGTCATTATAATGCCAATAGAATTATGTTGCTTGACTCTGCTTACTTTCCACAAGTTCATCCATCTTGGAGTTGAAGAGGCTCAAATGCAATCCTAAGATCAGCTCAGGGGGCTCCCCGACACATCCAAAACCTATTGCTACCCAAAACCTTAACTGATAAGCATTGTGTATTGGCTTTCCTATAGAGAGAGTTCTTTATATGGTATTTGTGCTGTGAGATATCTACACCCATCTTCATTGAACTAACACATGTCATGCCTGATTCAATTACTATGTATGGACAATGTAAAGGTAATTGTTTACCAGTGTGTTAATGATATTCAATATCCAATGTTACATATTCAAGGCATACCTACACTGTACAGTTATTTTGAATATCTCATTTTTCTGTTCATTTATCAGAGAGGGAGTCATCCAGCCCATGGCGGTCGGGGAGGATGGGAATCTCATTCCTCTCGAAGAGAGGTTGGCTGCGGCAGTCTTGGAGGAAACACCACCATCCTCAGATCCCGAAAACTGAGTTTCATCATCCATAGCTAAGTCGATGAATGGTGGGAGAACTCTTTTAAGCTGCATGTCACGGGAGATTTTAGTCATTGCAGATATTTTAATGTTCTTTCCGGGGGGTTTGTTTTGCTACAGTTCATCTTTAGTGGCATAGCTAGCCCTTATCAACAGTTACATTGCTGCTAGCTAAACTCACTATAATATTAGCTGGCCAGGAGTGTGTGGTGGCATGGTACCCTTTTGGCACCAGCACAGGAAACCATCAAGGTTTATAGTTGATGTTTCCATCCTGCTCAGAATGCCAGTTGGATCCTGCTGGTATTGTGACTGGTTCCATACTGGTATGTTTGGTGGTACAAGCTATGGGGGGGGGTGGGGTACATTCAGTCACCATTTCTGGCCCGTTGAGGTTCCTGTACTTGGGTCCACCACTAGTGCAATATTAGCTGTTTTCCTCAATGCAGTACTGTCAGTTCCATGAAAGTGGCATTGCCACTTCCATTGTTGGCAGGTTCTGTTACTGGTGTCATTGCTGGTTACATCAGCTCTACCAATTGAAGTTACATCCTGGTTACTGTTACCGGTTACAACCTGGTGGTAACATGATTGGTTCCATTGTTGAGATTGTTGGCAGGTTATGTTACTGGTATCATTGCTGGTTACATCAGCTCTACCAACTGAAGTAACATCCTGGTATTGTTACTGGTTACAACCTGGTGGTAACATGATTGGTTACATTGTTGAGATTGTTGGCAGATTATGTTACTGGTGTCATTGCTGGTTACATCAGCTCGACATACTGAAGTTACATCCTGGTTACTGTAACCAGTTACATCCTGGTGGTAGCATAATTGGTTCCATTGTTAAGATTGTTGGCAGGTCCTGTTACTGGTGTCATTGCTGGTTACATCAGCTCTACCAACTGAAGTAACATCCTGGTTACTGTTACCGGTTACATCCTGGTGGTATCATGATTGGTTCAATTAATTAGATTGTTGGCAGATTCTGTTACTGGTGTCATTGCTGGTTACATCAGCTCTACAAACTGAAGTTACATCCTGGTTACTGTTACCAGTTACATCCTGGTGGTAACATAATTGGTTCCATTGTTAAGATTGTTGGCAGGTCCTGTTACTGGTGTCATTGCTGGTTACATCAGCTCTACCAACTGAAGTTACATCCTGGTTACTGTTACCGGTTACAACCTGGTGGTAACATGATTGGTTCCATTGTTGAGATTGTTGGCAGGTTATGTTACTGGTATCATTGCTGGTTACATCAGCTCTACCAACTGAAGTTACATCCTGGTTACTGTTACCAGTTACAACCTGGTGGTAACATGATTGGTTCCATTGTTGAGATTGTTGGCAGGTTCTGTTACTGGTATCATTGCTGGTTACATCAGCTCTACCAACTGAAGTAACATCCTGGTATTGTTACCGGTTACAACCTGGTGGTAACATGATTGGTTACATTGTTGAGATTGTTGGCAGATTATGTTACTGGTATCATTGCTGGTTACATCAGCTCTACCAACTGAAGTTACATCCTGGTTACTGTTACCAGTTACAACCTGGTGGTAACATGGTTGGTTCCATTGTTGAGATTGTTGGCAGGTTATGTTACTGGTATCATTGCTGGTTACATCAGCTCTACCAACTGAGGTTACATCCTGGTATTGTTACCGGTTACAACCTGGTCGTAACATGATTGGTTACATTGTTAAGATTGTTGGCAGGTTATGTTACTGGTGTCATTGCTGGTTATATCAGCTCTACCAACTGAAGTAACATCCTGGTTACTGTTACCGGTTACATCCTGGTGGTAACATGATTGGATTCATTGTTGAAATTGTTGGCAAGTTATGTTACTGGTATCATTGCTGGTTACATCAGCTCTACCAACTGAGGTTACATCCTGGTATTGTTACCGGTTACAACCTGGTCGTAACATGATTGGTTACATTGTTAAGATTGTTGGCAGGTTATGTTACTGGTGTCATTGCTGGTTATATCAGCTCTACCAACTGAAGTAACATCCTGGTACTGTTACCGATTACAACCTGGTGGTAACATGATTGGTTCCATTGTTAAGATTGTTGGACGGTTCTGTTACTGGTGTCATTGCTGGTTACATCAGCTCTACGTTACTTCCCTGTACTGTTACCGGTTTCACCCTGGTGGTAACATGATTGGGTACACTTGAAGTAGTTACTCCTTACAACTGTATATATCATTCCCTACTATGTCACTGGGACCAATTTATCATCACTTACATCAATATGGACTCAACACTGCTTTTCTCACTGGTAATAGATTTTCATCTCAGCTCATATGCTGGCAACTCAAATGCAATGCCTTTATTCATTGGTGGAGATCATCTATTAATAACAACAACTGATTTGGCAGATTACTGTGCCTGTGAGAAAAAACTGTCACAGAGACAAAAAGATAATGTGCTTAAAGAAACTGTTAATATGTGAAGTCAGGGAAAGGCAGATTTCTTTCTGAGCCATCCAAAGATTGATTGAATATTTCTTTGTGAGCCATCCAACGATAGATTGAATATGTCATTCCACTGGAACAAGTGTGAGGTTTGAGATTTCATGCCAGTTCATGTACTTCATCATCACCAGTGTCAGGACAATTGATTTATTGGGCAATAAATGAACAAACCTTGCTTGAAAACAATTGTGTTAATATTAATATATGATTTGTTGGTAGGATATTGTGCTCCTACTGTGACCTATTCAGTCTTAGAATGTTAAGATAGGTCGTTAAAGGCACTTACATTAGGTAGATGTTCTAAATAGCATTTACTAACTCTGAAATATTTGTTGAAACATTATAAGGTATAGTTTTGACATTCTGCATCATATGATTCCAGACATATCAATTGGTTTACCTGTTAATATCTGAATGTCCTATATGTCTGATACCACACATTTATTCCTATTTCTTCGAAGGGATGAATGTTTGTGTATTTTACTCCATGAATTTGAACAGATTATAGCTTAAAACTTGGCTGAAAGTGTAAAATATTGTAATAGTTTCAGATTTGAACTTGTAAAAGCAGTAAGCATAGCTGGCTTTTCTTTGCGTTTTATGAATGCCAACAGTTAAGGTTATTGCACAGTTAGCTGACGTAATACTGTTCTTGGGTACATTATTTTAAATGTACGCTGTAATGGATTGTGAACATAGGACTGGTTACATATTCTCTAATTGGAATAGTTCAACAATTTAGCATTTTGGAACTGTTAAATTCAACTGACTGTGTTCTTGTGTGCATTATTTCACATATAAGCTGTATGGATTGGGAAAAGTTGGGACTGGTTGCATAACCCCTCATTGGAAAAGTTCACCAGTTGTTGAAATATTAACTTGGTTGACTATGGTTTTGTATAGATTATTTCACATGTTAACTGGGGGGGGGGGGGGATCGTCTGGGAGTGTGCTTTGAAGCCAATCTAGGGGTATAACATTGAGTCATATGATTTTATACAGTGAGTCAGGAAGAATTGGAACACTCCTTTGGGCCCAGGATGCCCTCCATAAAAATGTTTATGTCCCCACCAAATCATTGAGGGGGAATTTTAAATTTGTTTGACTCCAAAAGTAAAGTGTGGATGTACTTGTTGTGTAGGACCTGATCTGTGCAAGAACCTTGTTGGATACTTTGAAGTCAGTAATGGTCCAAACCTTGATTTCCAGATATCGTGTCTTCACGATAACTCGCAAGTAAACATGTATGAACCTTCTCTGCAGGTAAAATGTAACCAAACTGTGTGGATGTCAAAGTCATTTGAGTTAAACAAGATGTCTCCCAAAGTTAAAGGATTGGTTCAGGTGTTTGACATGTCTATTTTGTATGAAAGAGCACAAAAAGACAAAAAGAACAGTGAAGAAACTACCATGATAGCATGCTCTGTTAAGGAGATATGACTCTTTGAAGATATCAAAATTTCTTTGAAAACGACTGGTGTAGAAAGACTTACTGTGAGGGTGTGACGTCACATCCTCACTTCCTTAACATTTGTGAATATATTTCTTTAAAAATTATTTACATTTTTTAACACATTTGAAAATAATATAATCAAAAATTCTTCAGATGTTTAATCTCAAATACTTCCTTTGACAAATATGAGATCTCCTGACATATCTTTTGGTTGAAAGTCATGAAATCTCACAAAATGTTGAGAGAAAAAAACAAAGACTTTTCAGGAATGTGAGGATGTGACATCACAGCTAGTCAGATTTTAGCAGTTTCTACACAATCTGATAAAAGTTTACACTTGAATATCTCTTTAACCGAAAACGATATTTGAACATTTTTTTCACCATTGTGTTTCTTTTATTGTCCTCTTTCATATAACATAAACATGTATGACAACTGAACCGATCCTTGGATCCGATCCTTGAACCGATCCTGTATGGACAAGCTTACTATTTAGGATCACACGAGTGTAAGAACATTGTCGATCACTTCAAGTCTACAATGGACAAAAGTCTGTCCGCAGTGATACATTCCATATACTCATGTAAAGTATAACAATGAATCTGGTTGTCTTTGCAGTTAGTGACATTTAATTAGTTTGCCTATGAAATCCAGCATATAAATTGGATGTTAAATGTGCTTGACAAAATGATCATAAAAACAAGCTGTTTTTGTGTGTAAATCTAGCTATTTTAGGCCTTGAATAATGTTTATGTGTATATCAGGAAAGTTGAATAAATAAATGGTTATTGGCGGTCAGACGTAACTTCTGTTTGACAGCAGCACGTAATGATGTGCAATTTTTGAAATTGTGACTAAATCTGTTTCCATCGAAAGTAAATATTAGTTGTTGCAGTAGAAATTTAATGAAACAAAAAAATTCATGTGGTTGAGTTAAGATAAAAGGGACGTTTATCGGAATCATCTCTTCAGCGCGAAAAGGTTATCGGGGGAAAATAATATTCAGACAATTAATTTAGCTGAATTTTGAAATATTAGATGATTGGCACAGTATCTATTTGTAATATGTCTCATTACGCAATAACTCATTAATACCTCACTGAAAAATGAGACAAAGTGATTAAAAAGTTGGCTTTTGAAGAAAAAAAAGTCCTTGAGTTAGGTGTAAAAGTCTGACTTTTCTTCCATATGAGTGGCGTATTGTTTACCAATAGACAATCTCTTCAAAGAGGAGTTTAAGGTTTTCGACTACAAGTTTTACATTAGATTGCCTTTTTGTGTTTTTATTTTGTACGTTGTTTCAATAATCCACGAATAAAGCCCATCGAAACCTTTTTCTAAATGCACATAAGTTACAAAATGAGAATCAGTAAACATTTGTCACTTTGCATTGGCATTCTGACATGAAACATACAGGAATCGGATCATTCCACAAATTTTTAATAAAAAGTAGGCTAAAGACCTAGATGTGATGTGCTTAAAAGTGACTCGAGCTAAGTTTAAGCCTTGCCAAATTATTGATTTTACATTTTGCATATATAACCATTGTTAATTATTCTGTAAATATGGTAAATAAGTGGGCATGATTTTTTTTCATAACACCCCCTCCTTACCCTCCTTGCTTTTATATTTCATATATTTCATGCGTGCTGGTAGATCTTGTTCTTATAAGATATTTTATTTCTGCCTCCTAAAGAGGTTGCTTCAATATAATATGTTGGTGCACATACCAAGTGTTACAAGCATTTCCCTTCCTGGTCATTTGAAGTTATCGCTTCCAAATGTGGCTCAAGGATATTAACATATCTTATTGAAGCAGGCATGAGCTTTTTCCGCGAATTCGTGGAATATGCGTGATTTCTTTTCTACCTATTATCCTTACACACTGTAGCATACGCAAACTGGAGCCTATACCGCAATTTTTGCAAAGTTCGTGTTTTTTTTTTATTACCCCAGGCTCATCCCTGTTGAAGCCTATTGAGGACAATATCCGGCGTTTTCTCCTTCATTAGGAAACTGCTGCTACTATATCCCGATAGTCCAGAGGAATGTTGTAACACTTTGTATGTTGAAAGAGGAACACATTGATAAGTATCTTGGTGAAATTTGGATTCGAGATCACAACAATTGATGTTGACTCGTTATGTACTCAAACAGTGCGATTTTGTTGCCAGTGTGCGACTGTCTATACCTGCTTGGGCACAATCTGTGATAATTTCAATTCTCAATATCTCGTTAACGGCTATGTAGAATTGCCTGCAAATTTCAATTAGGATACTTAGCAGGGGCTTCTCTTTCATTAGTTAAAAGATAATTTTCGTCTGGATTATTTTTTGTTGTTGAACACCACAATATGCATGAGAAAGTTCTCGGTTAATAATGACTGCAATGAGTGCCGCCTGTGTTGCATGGTTTTTTTCACCACAGAGGTTAAAAATTGAGGATTTTGTTCTTGTTTTTAAAAGTTATCAAAAAGCTTAGATGATCTCCTGACATGCCAAAGATACCAAACACCTCTGATAAGTGAAGGGGAAACTGTAATATATGGTCCGTGAAACGATTTGGCTCATAAGGCGTTTCATGCCGGGAATTGTTTACGAAAAACCGGCTTTCTTTTCTAAAGAGACTGAGTTTCAATTCATTTTGAGTACTTCGAAAAGTTTGAAGTTCCTCTGAGAACAGTCCTTCTGACCCATTGACATCTTGTCCTACATTTTGTCCTACGTGAAATGTCCTATGTGACATCTTTGTCCTACATTGTTAATTTCGTGAAGCCGTTTTTTTTTATATATTTTTTTTTATCTTTTCGTATATTTTGGAGTACCTCAACTGTCAACCAGGTTATGGATTATGTATCTTTCCAACTAACTTAATTTCAGCTCCATATCTCTGTCATCCGAATATATTACACTTTGTGTTACAAACATTTCCTTGAATTCCTTTGTGAAATTCCGGCAAAATAACGTATGGTATTTTTATTTTTGGATCAAGAATTTGAAACCCTATAGAGTATTTCCTATATTTTTTGGGGGACAAAAAAAAGTTATGCCCTTAGAAGTCTGGAGAGGTTTCAGATGTGACGTCATTTTGTACGCGATTTTTTGACTACAATAAAGTAAACTATAAGATATGTCATCATGCTTTGTAAAGTTTGTTATATATAGTAATAAAGTAAACTATAAGATATGTCATCATGCTTTGTAAAGTTTGTTATATATAGTAATAAACGTAATAAATGGCAGAAAATAAATTTCGCATCTCTGCTTTCATCTGAATCGACGTATTAGCTAGTCATCAGGGTTATTACATTTAGTAGTAGCTGTGTTAACTGTGTATACGTACAATCTGTTGCACAATCATTATATATCCATCCGTCCATCCATGTGGGGAATGTTCAATGAACGGACGAAACCGCAGAGGGTCGCAATAGTCCACGATGTCCATGATGATGCTTAGTGTTTCAGCAGGTATATATATGTAAACAAAACCCGGGCAACGTCACCCCTCCCCCCCCCCCGCCAAAATAGAAATATCATGATTGTAAATTTCTGTAATTTTTGGTTTTGATGATAATCGTAACCTATGCATTCGTGCAGGCGGGAGTGTTCTGTGTGTATGTGTGTGTGTGTGTGTATGAGTACCACATTGAGTAGAAGAACCATATTGTTTTGTGGAGCGGTCAGAAAACGTTGTAAACACGATATCTCAAGGAGGTAAGCTCTCCCACCGACCAATATTTGATGTATTAATGTTTGGTGTATATGGTGTACCACATTGAGTAGAAGAACCCAATTGTTTTGTGGGGAGGTCAGAAAATGTAAACACGATACCTCGAGGAGGTATGTATGTGGAGTATGTAGTTGGTACACGTTCAGTGCAAGATTTTGGAGGAGGCTAATGGCAATTAGAAATGAGCTTATGGGCATCCGTAGAATCAGCACATTTAGGAGCGAAAGCCTATAGTTTATTGTGGAGGTCCAAGTCCACTTGGGGTCACTAGAGGTCAAACTGTGAAAACTTTGTAAACACGATAACTCAAGAAGGGAAGGTTGGATTAATATCATTTAGTATGTAGTTGGTACAGGTTCAGTGCAAGATTTTATTGGGGTGAAAGGTCAGAGGCAAATTGTGGAAACTTTCTTTTATAAGTTACCGTATCTCCCACCGACCAGCCTATCAGATAACATGTGCGTTACGCCTCATACGAATAGGAGGCTATTGTCAATTAAAAAAAATGAGCTTATGGGCATCCGTAGATCCAGTAGCAACCTGGGAGGGTGTCTTTGAGGGATGTGGATTCATCGCCAGTAAGCTTGGACTAATAATATTTGGTGTATACAGTGTACCACATTTAGGAGCAAAAGCCAATAGTTTTTTGTGGAGGTCCAAGTCCACTTGGGGTCACTAGAGGTCACTTTAAGAATAAAGTATTAAAGAGAAAGAACTGGAAGGAAATATAAATATTTTAAAGGGGAAAACTTTAGACAGAAAGAAAGGAGACAAAGTGAGAGAGGTTTTCTAATGTTAAAACGTTACACAATTATTATTAAATATCCATGTGTCCATAAACATACGGAACTGACTGTATACCGAGTAAAACAAATCTTAGGATGCCGAGTACGAAAATAACTTTAGATATGAATCCGTAGGTAAGTTCTATTACATTTGTTTTCCGGTCAATACATTATGTACATGGTTGCATTTTATAAACATCAATTTGCTCCAGATTCCCACCCTTTGTAATGTTCGTGGACAACAATGAAGTTCTTATTCCTGTGAAATTGATGAAATACAGTTAAAGTTATTATTTTTAAAAGGTAATGATGATAAGAAACGATTCTTATAAGTGGAGGGGTGTACCCCTTCCCATTAAGATTTTTTTGAAGTAAAGGAATGCCTAGATGCAAAATGGTGCTATATTTTTCAATTTTGTAGGTTAAAATAAGCCTTTAAAAAAGTTACAACAATAATTTCCAGAAGCAACACTTGAATAAACTAAGGAAAGTGAAAAAAGTAAACAAAAATAGGCAAAAATATTTTTAGACTTGGATTTTAGTTAGTTTTCAAACATTTTGTGACTTCATGCTTGAAAAAATTGAAAACACCTAAATAAAATCCACTAAAACATAGATGTTTACGAACAAGTCATGTCTACGAGAGTAGGAGCCTACGTAGTTCGCTGCTTCTGGCAGCCACACCATCAATGGTATTTTTAGTTTCAAGTTTGGCCAAATCCTCTTTTCCACAGTCATCAACAAGAACGCCTTAAGATGTTCTTGTGTCATTGTACTTCTCAAACGGTTTTTGATTCTCTTCAAGGCAGAGAAAGAACGTTCACATGCCACTTGTGACACAGGTAGCGTTACCAGCAGCTTGTAGGCAAGCCCAATGATTTTGTAAGCATCGGTGAAAAGGTTCAACTTGAGGAGCACCTTGTTACAGCAGAGATCGAGGACAGTCTTTACATGACTGATTCCCACAGTAAGAAATATATTTCTACACAGCCCGTCTGTATTCTATTAACTCCTTTGAAAATGGGTTGTAAATTTTACCAGGTTCCCCAGCCCACCGGCCCATCGGGCCACCAGCCCACCGGGCATTGCCCAAATGCCCGTGTGGCCAGTCCGCTACTGCTTTCCACAGTATTCACCATAGTACCTGCCAGAACGTCGACTCGTCCGTATCATAGCATCTGTCATAGCCTACCTTCAATTTATTGAATATCCGTACGAACAAATATGTACAACGTTTCTGAAATGCCTTGAGTTTGACGATGTTACAAACACGGAGGAAAGAAATCAAATGGACAAGCTACATAACGATATTGCTATCAAGTGATGAGAGGTCGGATCTCCTCCTGAGTAAGTTCTTCTTCTCGTGAGATGTTCCTGAACGCGTTTCTTCCTCTTTTCAAACAGTCTTTACAGCACAAAAATCTACCCAACTTTATAAAGGTCGCAACTATAAGAAATAGAAATATTCTATATTACTGGTTTGTCTAGGTTGTAATAACAGAAAATATAGCAGTATCATTGAAGTAATTTTGTTACAAGTCATTCAGGGACAACATAATAATACGAACTATTCAAGAGAGACATACATCCTCGCTAATCCATGGAAGAATGTCCATCGCTGCTAGTCTATGGAAGAATGTCCACTCTTTGAATAGGGAGAAGCTGTTTATTCTTGGATTTTACTGTTCAACTTTCCAAAAGTACCATTTCAAACAACTATGGTATCTTGGTAAAATAAATATGGCTCTATATTCACATGCTTTGACTTACCTAGTGCAATGAAAATGACACTAGTGTTTAGAATCACCAGAAATGTGACAAGAATATCAGCTTGGATGTCTCCACTGAAAGATTCAGGAGCCGGAACTGCTGCTACAAGCATATTGAAGAAGATAGTCCAAAGAGCCGCCAACTGCAAAGTGGCATGAAAATAATACGTTTGTGGTGTGACAATGAGGTAATAAATTCTTCAATGCACATTAATCGAGCAAAGTCAAATATTTATGGCTTGGGTAAACTCGCGAAATGTTTTGGCAGACAATGATTCAGCATAAAATATGCGCCAACGTTTAAAGACTATTTTAACTCCCTTATCTCCGCCTAGCAAGACAAAACCATGCTCTGACTGGACGGAAGAACAACATTAATAATAAATAGTTGCATATGCATTCAAATATGATAAAATAGAATTAATCTCGTGTAATCAGTCCAATTCAAAAGTAAAGAACAAACTAAAAAAGTCCCTTCTCTACTCCAAAAGTTGTAAAAAGGCGTATTTGACTCTGCAATACCTTTTCTAAACTAGAGCGAACTCACCTGCAAGTAATACTCCATCCTATCTTTCATGGGCTTGAAGGAAATATGTAAACTCAAGAAGACGACGGCCAATGTCAACGTAATTGTGATAGAAAAATAACTATTCCATCCAAACAAAACGATTACGAAGGTCTGTGAAACTTTACGAATAAGTTCAATGATTTCCCAGTACCAAAACTTAGGATGGTAATTTTCATTCAGAAACCTCAAGCACTTTGGCGAGTTGTCTTCGACAGATTCTTCAAGCTCTCTGACATCTTGTCGGGAATATTTCCACAGAAGAAAACATAACACTGCTGGAAGTGCAACGACATAAACAGATGAGCAGTAGGAGGCGATTTGGAAACGATGATGTATGGTAGTGTTACAGCTTATAGAGTAGTCAGATCGTAGGAGACTAATCTCGTGAACATCAAACTCATCAAGAGAATAGGTGTCGCAAGTAGGGCCGTACAATGCAAAGGTAACGTTGCATGTAGAAGTGTAAGTGACAAATAGTATCAGTACTAGCAAGGTGAGAATATTACTTTGGTACCGTTGTAAACGTGAATTAATATCATCAACGTTTGCAGGTTTTCTCTTTTCTGACACTCTTGCATGAAGGTTAACCGCAGCAATAAGGAGAATGGCACAAAGCATTACAAAGTACGGGAACACGCTGCCGAGAGTAAACGCCGTGTACGGTGTTAATTCAAACGTAGGCCAGAAACATTTAGGCTTAATAATTATACTTGAAATGTTAAACTGTAACAAATCAAGCCACGCAGTAATGTTTCTGAATATCTGAGGCCAAAATATTACGTCAATAGTTTCCCAAAACTCTCCCATAACTTGATAAAATCCGAGAACTATTTTTCCTAAGGCCAACATACTGTCAAACACTGATCGTGCCTGCTCGCTTTGTTCTCGATAATATTTAAATAGGAAGAAAAGGAAAAGTACCAAAGCAATAGTAATGATAGAAAGTTCCAACATGAATGATCTTAACTTCGGACAATGACGACAATATCCAAATATAGGAAAGAAGTTTTTATCACAAGTTGTGCACATCCAACCAGTGTAACCTTGAGCACAATTTCCCGCAATTTGGTCTACGTCATTATCGCATCTACCAGTCTTCAAACATTTGTGAGCTTTCGGAAGAGATCCATTAACTCTGGTTGCTGTCTCTTCGTAAGACTCATTAAATGTCAGTAAGTTTTCGACAAATCGTTTGTATCCTTCAATATCTGCGTAACTCCAGTTCCAGTAGTAGTCTTTTCTTATAGTCATGTAATCATCCTTGCACTGTACACCTTCTTGTGAACAAAACTCACATTTATCAAACCGATCACGTCTGAAATAGTTTTCTAGACAAAAACAAGCTCGAAATCCTGCCGACGCATCTTTGTTTGTTCCAGTGGGACAAACAAGGCAGCTCAACGGGCTTTGCCCTGCACCTTCCTTTACAAATGTGCCGGGATTGCAGATTTTGCATTTTATGGATGTACTGTTTGGTGAGAACTGGCCTACTTGATCTTGGTAGAAGCCACCTGATGAAAGAAATGCCAATAAAATGTTGACATGATATTTGCAGGTCCTAGAATTTAACATGTGTCAATTGTTTTAAAATACTATTTTTTGTTTTGTTATAATTAAATTTGATATTTTGAATCCAACTGTCTCATCACTTCCCAATCATTTGATAGGACTGTCATACTATCTCAGAATCAAAGTTAAATTTACGGATACCAAAGTACTTGAATAAATCTAAACGTCGCTACCTTTTGGACAGGCATGACAACGGCTTTCCCATCCTAGAAGTTTTCCGTACGTCCCAGTTGGACAGGATGTGCAAGTTAGGAATCTCTCAATCTGGGTGTCAGAACATTCGAAGCCTCGGTTCGCGAACCATAAGGAAGCCTCAGAGCGTACATTCAATACCATTGGAGTCGACGGTGGCTGACAAGTTCTATAATAACATTAAAAAAACAGGTTAATTCATGTATGTATGTTGTGATATAACTACAGGCAGGCAATGGTACTGTCTTGGTTGACGTGATATTCCAACAAGGTATAACAATACTCACATGTCTTTATTTCTGTTTTTTTATTTTAATACGTATCATTTATTTCAATATCGTTTCTTTTGGCTGGTCTACCTATAGGTCTCAATAACATCGGCTGCGACTTGGTGTACCTACATATAACACATGTTATAGTCATGATCGGATGGTTGTTAACAGTAAGCAATATATCATAGAAAAACAAGTATCTTATCTATAAGTTACATCCATCTTTGCTACACAATAGGTAAACGCGTTGGCAAAACACGCAACGTTATAGATTATCTGTATTATTAAAGTCAGACGTCCTTGGATATTTTTTGTCGTGATGTGAGTCGATTTATGACCAACTAGTTGTAATACATATGCAACAATTGACAAGAGGAGTGAAGCCCCGCATCACTTCCTTGTAAGAGTTCAACGTTTAGGTGCAAACAAGGTTATCCTCCACGACCAAATGCTAATATACTTCAACCATAGTTGGTGTATACCTGTGTATGGGACGCTGTGTCTCGTTGAGAAATGCTACCCTGTGATCGACGATGAAAGGGTCAAACAACAACATTTTAAAAGTAGGTTACTGTAACTATGTCTTGAATAACCAACTGTATACAGACGATATTGCAGGACCCTGCTGTGCCAAATTTTAGAAATGTTTTGCCCTCCTGTCCTCAATATATTTTTAAGCTACACACTATGAAATTGACAACGTTGGCTGATGGAAGACTTTGAAAGGATAGAGAAAATGTCCATAGCCATTAATCCATTAAGCCATAGAATGAATCAGAAAGTGGCTTAAAAACTGTATGGTATATTCAATGTTTTTCAATTAAGCATTTCAAGAAGATTGTGAAATACTTTGTCTTATTTGGCGCAGGCAAATCAGTACACATTCAGTACATTTCAGTGTATTATGTGAATCGAAATAAAAGACTTACGCTTTCAGATTCTTCTTGATTGTTGGTAATGTAAGTGTTTCACAAGATAGACTTCTACAGTTTATGAAAGAAGTTGTGGAAAGGATTATTCGATTATCGCAATTATCTTTTGAATCATATGAAACTCATTAAGTAGTATATCGTATGAAACAGTATACCATATGTTGCGTTAAATATGTATAAACGAAATAGCTGTTACCAATTCATTTAGCTCTAATGAGTATTTTGGCACGCTAGTGGGGTAATTTCCATTATAGCTTTATGCAAAATAATAATAACGAAGATTTAAAACTTCTATGTCGTTTGCTACCTTAATAAAAAATTATCTATAAAAATCACAATTTTCTCACATTTGTTTATGTTCGATTAGTTAAATATCGATGTAAAACCTGTTTGGACTACTCAATATGTCTCTTACTAATTAAAACAGGTTACATATTACACATCAAAATGTAATTCAAATCTACTCATTGTATAATATCATAGAAATTGAAAAGAAAACATAAGCAAAATCCAAATTTCATGTATTTCATAGGCTTGATTGAAGGAAATTCATAATTTCATAGAAACTATACTTACATGACACCTTCATCAACGATTTCATCAAGAACTGCTGAAGATAATTGACGTATTGGATTATCTTGCAAAAGTCTGGAAAGAAAATCAGATGCTGCTATAATTTTACAACAAAATATGGAGTTTGGGTTCATACTTAGCGTTTGTGTGAGTTATTGTTCCATAAAGATGGTGCTGACAATTAACTTTATCAGTCTAACTTAACGCACCTTCATTAATACCTTTGTTGTTTGTATACAGCTTTATCTGACCAAGGGCATGAGGGAGAGGCGTTTCTAGGATGTGATTATACTAGCCAATTATTTCATATATTGTTTGTAATGACCAAAGTAAACATCTAACTCTACCTAATATCTTGCATCAATTTTTAGCCAGTACATACTAAAGATGATTGCAGTCTACATTATTGATTCACAAGTCGCAAGTGACAGTGTACGACGCGTACTAGAAGTTGTTAATATTGAATATGAGCACATAATCATTTTTGGGTGTAAGAACATACAAGTAATAACGATTGATAAAGTATCAGATATAGGCTGCAGAAAGTCTCTTCTCTGAGTGAAATAGTTATCAGCATGCGCCAGAATTGCGACTTATCATATTACATAATTTAATTTTAAGGAAAAATACATCGACGAGTACATGCAGAGGTGTGATAATAAGTTAAATCTTGAACTGCACTTTTCTTTTGAAAAAGTAACGATTTTCTGAAATCATGAAATAAAATATGCTGTATTAATAATGCAACAATATGCCTTTAATCATACTTGGTGACAAGAAAAGTCCTTATACTTACACTTCTTTTAATGTTAAGTTTTCTTGAGTATTACCAAACAATGGTTCAGTCAGTCTTTCTACTTTGTTCTGAAATAGATATCTGAAAATGTGGACATGTCAGTGCATCAAATACGGTACGTTTATGTATCAATGTTATCGAATCAAAATGGACAAGTTAGAATAACCATAACATCACAACAACAAAATTTACTGTTTACAATTAGCTTACTTCAAACATTACTTTGCTAATATCAGCTGGATTATTCTCAGTTTGTGTGTTGGTTTCTTTGTGTCCTTGATGGTTCGTTTTTGTCTGTTGTTATATGTTTAAGAAATTATTGGTAACCAACCCTAGATTCATAACGTGATTGGGAGTGCTACAGAAGCCAAAACACATTAATTAAAGTCTGGATCAAAGCAAAAACATACATATACTAAACAAATTTGGCAAAATTTGCATTCAATTTGCATTCAATTTGCAAAAAAAGGTGTGATGCCATAGTGGCAACCTTTCCAATTTATGGGAAATTAAGTGCAAACAAAGTATTTGTTTGTCAGTATACTTCAAGTTCACTTTTGGGACAATCTTTGAAAATTCAATTACCAAAACCTCGCAATAGCCATGAAGGAATTGCAAGCAAATGTCATCAGGATGCTTAGAAAGAATTCTTCTCTCAGCAGTCACAAATAAATGTTCCTCTGTATTATCCTGTTAAATACCAATTAATCATTCTGTATATTTGTGTATTATTAAGTTAAATATTTTGTAAATATGTTGCATCTTTGTTGATATGACTTTTATTTGCTTTATTTCATTAATAAACATCTATAGGAACAAGCTATGGAACACTTCGTCACTGATTCGTTAAGTTACCTTCAGTCTTCTGCTACAGTTACATGATGTTATTAGGGTTATTGATACTTTTACACTTTTGTATAGAGCATAACAGTTACTTACAGACGTATCAATGTTGTGCCTGCAAGTAGAGATCCTGGCAGCGTTTTCAAGTTATTACCATTGAGATATCTGTTCAATTATTGTGTTCAGGAAAAATATATTATACAGGTTATATGAAAAAGACCTGAGCTTAAGCAAAGCTTGATTCACTTTAAGCTACTTGTCGATTTGAAGCGTAAGCTTTTCGTCCACCATCTACTTGAGGACATACAATACACAATCAGTTCAATTCAACTCACCGGAGTATACACCACACATACTAAGCTCACCGGCATTTTTTTTAACGAATTTATACAAACCAATAAACTGCCTATAGTACTCCGCCCATCGTTTCTCACGTAATTGTTCTTTCATGTTTAGTTCGGATGATAAAACTATTTCATATCGCCCAAAATAGAGCTATCAGCTGGTTATCAGAATAAAGCATGTTTGTGCTGTGATTAATATTGTCATGAGCATGCATACTGTGTGTGACCTTCCTCATTATGAATTCTAATGTACCAAGTTATAGTTATTCTTCTTTTATTCTCACCGAATATTAAAGACTCACTTTCTCGTGGCACATGTACGACAGATACATGTTCCGTCCAAGAGGTATTCTTTTCGACTGGGACTTTCATTTCAACAAAAACAAGCACCCATTAATTCCATATTAAATTTCATATAAGAATAACGAGAAACGAATCATCGTTGTTAATATTTGAAAGGTATCATATTATCACATTCACATGATATTCATAAGTCTTCAAAATGTGATGTCTGCAATTTAGTTTGCTACAACGAAGATTTTACCCATACACAGTGTCCACATTTTACCACTTAAAGTGAAAATTGAGCTCTTAACTATGTACATATACAATCTTTAGACTCACAGATTTTGAAGATAGTGAAGATTGTCGAACAGGCCCTTCGGTAAAGTGTTTAGTTTATTTCCGCATAAAAGCAGTGACGTCATTAAATGACCATTGGGATTTGTTGAGAAAAGTCCTTTAGGAATTTCTTCCAAATCGTTGTTGCCAAGGTCTCTGAAATTACAAAGATGTAATTTTGCTTTCATATGAGAGTTACCATGTCCATTGTTGTTGTAGACATTTGGTACAAGCTTCCATCGCATCACGAATACTTCATTAATGATAACATGATTCAGAAATAACCGTACAACACTCAAACGTCATCGTGTGTGGCTGTTATATGTTTAATTGTGTAGCGACCTCTATTTTATGAGTTGTATGTAAATTAGTTATCCAGCTTACACTGGCTTAAACTGGTTCTAACTGGCTCTTGTCTACTGTACTAGCTATAGTAATCGTGTGTGGCATTTACCTATTTTGGGTTTTGGGTACGGATCGCGTACTGGTCTAAACTGGACGTCTGGCCGTAACTGTGGCATTAACCTATTTGCGAAAGGAATATATTTACGCCTTCAGGAGTAAGAACTAAGTATACGTCGTTTTGTAACTGTTAGGTATGTTCCTCGTTGGCCAAATACATATATGTGTTTGGTGTCTTAAATAAGCCGGGATATTATGAATTTTACTTTGATTCTTGGACCATGTTCGACCAGTTCCCGCTATCGTACTTTGGTTAAAGTGTATTTTCCATTGTATTATTTTGTCTATTTGTGGTGCAGATTCATTGAACTACTGAGCACTAAACATGCATTAATGGAATCAACTTTACAAGAGACGAAATTTTGGTCTGCATTATAAGGAAGGTACATCTTAATTTGCAAATATATTAGGATGTTGAAAATAAGTTTCTCTGTCATTTTGCCTACATCCCTGTATTTGTTAGTCACACTGGTTTCCTAGCATTAACTTCAGTTTGGAATCAATGTTGTGACGTATTTGTAGCCTACTACGAAAACCACAAAATAGTACATAATATAAGGAAGAAATATAAAATGGTCTTCCAAGTTAATATACTTATAAAACTTACAAAAAAGAATTGATGCTAGTGTTTTCAAATAATCCTTCAGGTATCGTCTTCATCTTGATGAACGACATAAATCTATAAAGTAGATTAGACGACAGATATATGACTTTTCTGAAATGAAGAACTTATTGATGATAATAAGAAACGTCGGAGGTCTCAATAAGACTCAGATTATATTTAATTAATGGATGATCGTGATTATAACCAACCTTTTATTTTTGTCGATAGTGCTGTGGAAGTAGTTTGAGTGACTGGTGATGACTATTTCAGCTGGTGTGATATTGCTAGATAGCAAAATATTTATCGTCTAAAAACAGCAGACTAACTGATAACAAATTATATGGAAATTATAGAAAAACTTTTAATTATGGAATTGACCATTCATTTCTTAATGATGAAACGAAACACAAAGACATAACTTACAACATACGAAACATACGTTGATTGCCGAAAAACATTTCCGGAATTTCAGTAAGACCATTCCAGGATATGTCCCTGTTGATTATTAAATAAACAAAGTGCATCTTAGACAGTCCTAAGTGTAAATATTCAGAAAGGTTCTGCAATCGAAGTTACTTAGATGTGAAAACTTCCAAACTTTCAAGCAAACTTGTGCAATATGTACTTTTTTGTGTCTTATTTATTGGTTTCCTTAGTATTTACCACTGAAAGTGCCATTTTTCGTCTATAGGGCCCCATTGGTAATGGCCGACGTTCTGTCAACCTAATGGGTTTAGCTCCTGTTACTCTTTTTGTTCTTTTCATTTCCGTCCTATTTGTCTATTATGTCTTTGTAATATTTTTGTATTTTGAACAATATGAGTGCGAATAATACAAACAAACAAACAAAAGCAGAACTGTACATTGGCGTATGCGTACAAAGATCGTCGTGTTACTTAATTTAGGCTAGGCCTATTATGACCGGAAACGACCTACAACACTGCAAATGTGAGGTTATTATGGTCTCTTGATGAAATATGAGTGCGAATAATACAAACAAACAAACAAAAGCAGAACTGTACATTGGCGTATGCGTACAAAGATCGTCGTGTTATTTCATTTAGGCTAGGCCTATTATGACCGCAAACGATCTACAATACTGCAAATGTGAGGTTATTATGGTCTCTTGATGAAATATGAGTGCGAATAATACAAACAAACAAACAAAAGCAGAACTGTACATTGGCGTATGCGTACAAAGATCGTCGTGTTATTTCATTTAGGCTAGGCCTATTATGACCGGAAACGATCTACAATACTGCAAATGTGAGGTTATTATGGTCTCTTGATGAAATATGAGTGCGAATAATACAAACAAACAAACAAAAGCAGAACTGTACATTGGCGTATGCGTACAAAGATCGTCGTGTTATTTCATTTAGGCTAGGCCTATTATGACCGCAAACGATCTACAATACTGCAAATGTGAGGTTATTATGGTCTCTTGATGAAATATGAGTGCGAATAATACAAACAAACAAACAAAAGCAAACCTGTACATTGGCGTATGCGTACAAAGATCGTCGTGTTATTTCATTTAGGCTAGGCCTATTATGACCGCAAACGATCTACAATACTGCAAATGTGAGGTTATTATGGTCTCTTGATGAAATATGAGTGCGAATAATACAAACAAACAAACAAAAGCAGAACTGTACATTGGCGTATGCGTACAAAGATCGTCGTGTTATTTCATTTAGGCTAGGCCTATTATGACCGCAAACGATCTACAATACTGCAAATGTGAGGTTATTATGGTCTCTTGATGAAATATGAGTGCGAATAATACAAACAAACAAAAGCAGAACTGTACATTGGCGTATGCGTACAAAGATCGTCGTGTTACTTAATTTAGGCTAGGCCTATTATGACCGGAAACGATCTACAATACTGCAAATGTGAGGTTATGATGGTCTCTTGATGAAATATGAGTGCGAATAATACAAACAAACAAACAAAAGCAGAACTGTACATTGGCGTATGCGTACAAAGATCGTCGTGTTATTTCATTTAGGCTAGGCCTATTATGACCGGAAACGACCTACAATACTGCAAATGTGAGGTTATTATGGTCTCTTGATGAAATATGAGTGCGAATAATACAAACAAACAAACAAAAGCAGAACTGTACATTGGCGTATGCGTACAAAGATCGTCGTGTTATTTCATTTAGGCTAGGCCTATTATGACCGGAAACGATCTACAATACTGCAAATGTGAGGTTATTATGGTCTCTTGATGAAATATGAGTGCGAATAATACAAACAAACAAACAAAAGCAGAACTGTACATTGGCGTATGCGTACAAAGATCGTCGTGTTATTTCATTCAGGCTAGGCCTATTATGACCGGAAACGATCTACAGTACTGCAAATGTGAGGTTATTGTGGTCTCTTGATGAAATATGTTGTAAATATTATATATATATTTCAACATTGTGGTAAACCAAATATTCATAACTGAATAAATGAAGTGGAATTACCTACAACATCTCATACAAGAGGCGTACCGTAAATCGGAGTAGTTTCTGAAGTTACTAACATATACGCAGTACCATATTAAGGACAGAGAGATATAGATATTGATATATAAAGTCAGATATTTAATAGAGCCGAAAACATGAATTAGACGTTTATAGATGCAAACATGCTCATCCTCGCAACATAGGAAGTAGACTATAAATGCTAACTCTTGTGTATAAGTAAATTTACAATCGGTTCTGTGGTAGCCCGTGAAAGTAGTAACTTAAGGCGATACACCGTTGTATTTAATCAGTGAATGTTTCCCTAAATATAACAATAAATGAATAATATATCAAATCAGGGTCATTCAGTTTAATAATTGACGTAGGTAACAAAATCAGCATTATTTTTACAAGAAATTTTAAATATCGCAATGCATTTTGGCAAGTGGTTTGTGAGTCATAATGCAAAGGATATGTATTGCCGTGTTTACTTACAACCTTTCAAGTTTCGTGCAATTCCGTAGAAGAGTTGGAGGTAAAGCCAGTATGTTGTTCGACCCCAATTTCCTAAATGAGAAAATATATATAATATGGCCTGTTTTAATCTTTTGAGAGTTGATTTGCGTTGTGTTTTCACAGATAATACCCGTGATGTTTCTCAACTAATTTCTACAAACTGTTGTCTTCCAATTAAATATGAGTAAAGTACATATAATTTATAGTTACTTAATAGGGTTAGAGAAGGGGAGAAGGTCGATACATGATATACACAGTAGAAAGTATATTAGAAAATGACAGCATGGTTAATTAGTTTACCATTCGCAAGGTCCAGAATCTCGAGAAACCTGATATAGACCGGTCGGATATTTGATATTTAATTGGATGACTGTCACAACGTTTTCTATGTACGATGAGGCTTCCTACTTTAAAATAATGACATGCCTTGGTATTTACGTAACTTAAATCGTAGGACTCTGTTAATTAAGTAAGGGTGATTGTTGTTATTTGTTTAAATGTGAAATCACCTCATTCTGCTTGCCCAGGTCCGCCACTTCTTATACATTTACTCATACCCTCTATAGGCCAAGAAGAGTGATTAACGTTAATTAAACGAACATTTCAACATAACAAAGATAACCCGAAGATTGTGTCAGTCAATTTTGTGGTTGTTAACTTATTCCATGATTTTGCTTTATTCTTATAGGCTATACTTACAAATTTCGAAGGTTGTTACACGCTCCTGATAGTGAGTCTTCAGACAAATACATCAAGTAGTTGTTTTGTAATCTCCTAAGAATAATAAAGAAAACAAAACTGGTAGTTGAAGTTACTTTAGCATTCACGAAAAGTCCAACTTTTTGTTTTCTATTTCTTAATATTATTATTTTTTCTTCAAAAATATGTAGCATTCTTTGTATAGTTAGAACTATATAATGACTTCAGAATAGTAATCACAAATGTATACGTACAATTCTCGCAGGGAACTTAGCCCGGCAAAGCTGTGCTTCCAGATTCTGTGCACGTTATTCGTAGCTAAACCACTATGAAAAGAGAAACATGAGAGCACTGTGTGTATTGTTAGATTGTCAGAATAGCATTAACACTCATACCACGCGCGTATTACGCCCTCATTGACAATTATAGAAAGTCTATGATACGCCCTCTATTTGGGTCTGTGACCCGAAGGTCAGGATACCTGCGCTTGATGATTCCCCAAATGACGAAATCGGTCTTAAAGTTTTCTGGTGTGTTGATCTTTAATAAAAGTTTGATATATATATTATATATATGTATTATATATATATATATATATATATATATATATATATATATAATACATGCGACACATATAATTTTAAAAACACGGCTTGGTTTAGCGGGCCTAGATAAGTGGTAATTCTGTTGCAACACGTGCGTAATACACTCTCATTGATAGTAATAGAAAGGATATATACGAATCTACTTCAGTGTAATCATTGTGATTGAGTGGTATATGGACGTAGGTTTTTGACACAAAGGTCCGGGATTCGATTCATAACTTCGCCTGTTCATGTTGCATTGCAAGGACTCGCAGAAGCAAAAAATTATCTCACTTTGTTCCGATTTCTTAATTGTTCAATTTACTCATCCAATTTTACTTTCAAGTTTAACTTTATATCGCAGAAGAAACTACGCACGGAGCTGGAAGTTGAATCATTTTGCTTCGTTCAGTTTTTACAGATAAAATTTTACTGTACATTACGATCTGGTTTATGCTAACAAGTAAAAGTCATGGAAAGAAAACTCACAGTTTTTCAAGTCTAGAACATATCTGGAAGATATATTCTGGTATGTCAAATATTTCATTGATGCTCAAGCTCCTAAGGAGACAAGAAGATGTAAGGTAGACGGGAATAGATTACATAAATACATAAATCTTACATAAGTCTTACATAAATAATATATGACAAGTCATTTAGCCTCTGAAGAAGATCCTGCTAGGATCGAAACGTCAGGCCAACTGACTTTTACTATAGTGGGGACGCGTGTCTGTTCTCTGATACTATCTAAGCGGAGCGCGACCATGGGTTCGCGCGTAGCGCACAATAATTGTTTTTGGCAAATATACCTCCCAGATCGCCGGAAATAACACTTCCCAGACCCAATGATGCTCCCAAACCTCCTTAAATTTTAGATCTCATGGCTTAGAAATTTGGTTCGGGGAAGTACATGGGCGTCTGCAGAAAAAAATCAGGGAACAAATAATCCAAGTAGACTTTTGTATACGATGGGTCTGGGGTCCTCTCCCAGAAAACAATTATAGACTGCCGCATTTCATTTGCAAAATGCTTAATCCAACTGCGCCAAAGTGAAATACAGGGGAATTTGAAATGCAGCCTTTCGTCAAAACACGGTAAATCATGTCCCCACCACTGAAAAGGTTGATGGGGACGCGTCCCGTTGTCCCCACCAGGATCTGCGCTCATGCACAGGGTCTTAAGTGGATAAGCAAATTGCTTTATTTTGATAAATAATATATATCAACAAACAAGGGTTTAAATCCATTGAATATCACCAAGTATTACACGTGTTATGTGCATTATGATTGATAAAATGGACTTACGCGACTTGGAGATTGTCGCAGTGGATGAAAAAATTGTCTAGATCTTCGAGTTGATTGTTCTTAACATCCCTGCAATGAAAAAAAAATCATGAATGTTATCACATATACGCTTAGCGAAAGGTGTATAACATGTGATATCACCATGATTGCTTATGTTGTCATATTGACACATTAAGTTCATCGTTTACACAAGTGCAGATCCAATCATCCAACTTATATCAAATATTTTAAATTAAGTCGACATAAAATACGTGACAGACATTTAGGTTGTTTTATCTAAAGAAGACTACGATAAAGTAATGATGAACTGATATTTTTATATAAAATAAGATGCAGCCTATCCATTCGTTCCCTGCAAATTAACACTATAAGCAACAGCTGGGAAGTTTGATATGCTTCTTACAACTTCTCCAAACTCGGCGGAAGAAGGAATGACTTTTGTAAGTTGTTAGCACCGAAAACCCTGTAAGGAAAGTGAAAAAAAAAACAGTTGCCATTATCTTTTAGTCTTGCGTGAAGGGCGCTTGTGTTGTGTGTGTGTGAAACCATGTCAACTTAAATTCATGGACTGGTATAGGTATATAGATCTACTCAAAGCCGAAGCCATGTTGGAGCACGGCGGAGTCGTCACCTTCCGTTGTACATACCACTGTGCCCACTTATAACACCAAAATGTATACAAACAATCTCAAACTTGTTAAATCCCCTTTTAAGGCAGTTGATATGCCCTTCTCTAAACTGATAGTCCCCAAAATCTCAGAATTCCTGAAAAGGTGGCTACCTCATTCAAACTTAGAAAGAGCTATCTTTATACTATTCGTATTTCCACTCTTCAAAAATAAATAAATGTAGTATTACAAAATCTTGATCTTTCTAGTAAATGCAATTGTAGTATATAGTATATTATATATGGACTTATACAACCTCGCATTCGCAAGATAATGCATTCATTACTTACAAGAATTTCAGCTTCGTAAACTGTTCGAAATATTTCGTTGGGACGCAATTAATTTTATTGTCAGAAAGGACCCTGTTGAAAAAAAAAAAATTGTATAAACTTATTAGTAAATTGTGTATTCCAACATGAGGGAATTCGACAAATGAAAAAAATACGGGTCACTTGATTGATAAGCAAAGATTTATGTGGCCTTATATTTTTCTGGTGGTGTGGCTATATATACTAACACAAATGAATAACATGCATATATTGCTCAACCTACGTTTACCAATACATGCAATCATCGATTGGAAGAGATTTATATAATTTAAATCATAGTGATTTAGAAAATCCAGAATAATGGAAGTGCCCAATGTAAAACAGAGCATTAAATATCATTAGAATAGAATGAAAGTAACGACTCATTGCTTGAAAGGGACATGAAAAACTTGTTTCATGATTTCTCACTCGTCAGGTATGCGACCATGTTAAAGTATGTCATTTGAATTTTGTGTTTCTGAGTTTGGTATGTAGCAATTTTTATTTTGAATGCCTGCAATTCAACATCAACTCAGAGAGTTGGTTAAGCGTTGATTCAAAGGGTGTCTATAGATAAGAAAATATTATTTCCTGTAGGCATAGCTTGCAACGTGTTGTGGTGTTGCTGTATGGCTTGGAGTGTTTGAATATATTCCCATTAATACCCAAACTTGATTTGTCTATCCTTGAGTGACCAGACAAGTTTGCTTAGTTCAGTTTCGTTCCTATTGTGCTGGTGTGTGAATTAGCTTTTACTCTACAATTGCATTGTTTGGTTGGTGGTCTGTTATGGTTGTTGATAATAGATTTGTTGTGAGCATCGATTCTGTTTTTCATGTTTGGCATGCAGCTGTAACTAAGTATCACTGTGTTCTAATCTATGACAACTAGGAAAAATATTTTCACACGTATATGGAATTATGTACAAATTGATTTTGTAGCTATCGAACTCTTAAGACCGGATCAAGTCCATTAAGGTTTAGTTGACTAACTGCATAGCCACGTACGGCTAGAGACGTTTACGTCGTGTTATCTATAGAAACAATTTGCAATTCCTTGGAGAGTGCCAACAATGTACATTCTTACCCAGCGTTCAAATCATTTGCTCATATCGAGTCAAATGCACTCCAAAAAACGCAACTACTCAAACAAGACCGCATACCTCCGTATTCCAAATCAACTATCGGTGAAGACATTTGCATGATACTGAATAGTTTGTTTGTTTCCGTATACCTCCGTATAACAAATCAACTATCCGGTGAAGACATTTGCCTGGCATTGAATAGTGGTTTTGTTTCCGCATACCTCCGTATAACAAATCAACTATCGGTGAAGACATTTGCATGATACTGAATAGTTGGGTTTGTTTCCGTATACCTCCGTATAACAAATCAACTACCCGGGGAAGACATTTGCCAGGCATTGAATAGTGGTTTTGTTTCCGCATACCTCCGTATAACAAGTCAACTATCGGTGAAGACATTTGCATGATACTGAATAGTTGGGTTTGTTTCCGTATACCTCCGTATAACAAATCAACTATCCGGTGAACACATTTGCCTGGCATTGAATAGTGGTTTTGATTCCGCATACCTCCGTATAACAAGTCAACTATCGGTGAAGACATTTGCATGATACTGAATAGTTGGGTTTGTTTCCGTATACCTCCGTATAACAAATCAACTATCCGGTGAACACATTTGCCTGGCATTGAATAGTGGTTTTGATTCCGCATACCTCCGTATAACAAATCAACTATCGGTGAAGACATTTTTTTAGTATAGTTTTTGGTTTTTCTATTTGTTTTCTTTCTTTGGTTGGACTCTCTTAAAGGAATCTTGCTTGCGTAGTTGAAACATTTAATGTGCAATCCATAAGATTGCTACATAATATATATCTTGCCCCCGTCTATGACAGTATTCACAAACACTTACATGGCCGTCACGTTTGATGGCATATTTCGTGGCAAGGCGAGCAAATTTTGATTCTCACAATCAACCTTTGCTCCTCCATATGAACAAGTGCAGATTCCTGTTGGTCCACACACCGGAACGTCTGTCGGAATATCAATGTACAAAACGTTTAAATTATAAATGACAGTAAATCGCTTTCTAATTCTGGTTAATCAAGGAGTAGGTGTTTCTCTTTGTTTTCATCTGACGAACTTATTGCCTTCAATATTCTCTGATTCCATCACCTACCCATTTTTTTCTGCATTATACTTCAGGGAAGTCTTTTCTGCAGCTGGAAGACTCGGTTTAGTGTAATGCAATTCGTGCTTGTTGTTCTATGATGCGGCTGATACAAATATACCCTTTATAATTCGTAATGGTCCTTTGGTAAAAGTAACGGTATTAAATAAGACTAATGCCTTGATAGACTAAACTCAGAAAAGAAAACTTAAATAGCAGTAACGTTCTTTTTTGTTGCTATTTCTCATGTTAGTGCTATTATAATGCACTTCAAACAGTTCGTATTCAGTTTTGACATGTACAGAAGTATTACGACAAGGGTTTCTATTAAACCATTCCGCCGTTCAATGACATGAGTGCCGCATAATTGGGAAGAAAAAAAAGTCTAATGGAAATTGACTTTGTAATTTGCGATGCATTGTCGTGTCACGGATGTCTTATTTTTGTATTCCAATGAACAATAAAAATCGGCCACCACTTCAGTAATCCACCAATTTAAAAACAACAATCAGATATATAGCATATGATTACACTCTAAGAACTACTTCTTCGCGGTAAACGCTGAGAATTTTACCAAAATTTGTTAAATTATGTTATGAATGTGTAGAAGTGATGACCATTTGTGATCTGAAATGCCGAATGTATTTTGTTCTGTTACTTGTAAGTACATCCTATACACTACTTGTTCATGTCTATGGTACATAAATCATATGTTTAGCACTGATTCCAATTTACCTAATGAGCAGTTTGAAATAAGGCCTACGTTTTCCATATGGCCTGGGCCTATTACCAGCTCTTCATGGCCCTGTGTATCTACCTCTTAAACTATCCCTCCAAATATATCAAAAGGGCTTATTCCATGCATGGCTGGTAGCCACACTGGCAACTCTCTTGCAATTACAAAACCAAATGTATAGCCTACTGTTTCATATACAGGATTTTGTATGGGAATGACCCAACTGTTTCTTCGCAAAACATCATGATGATCATACTAAAACAAAACAAAAAATATACCAAACAAGGGTTGGTTGCTGGTTTAGATGCAAGACAAAAGAGCTTAATCAATATCTTAAGTAAAAATTGTTACAGGGATTAGTTTAGTTGGAAATAGTGGCTTCTGTGAAACATTATGACTGTTTTACATCAGTGTCCGCTCTCTATTAAGAACTGAATATCTTTCTTAACCCTCGTAGCAGAATTTCTCTGAACATATGGATTTTTCAAACAATAAACTTAAAGTAAGAGGCATTTCTTCTAACTTTCAAGCGATATTTTGAGTTGCATTTGCTAAATGTTGAATACTGTTTTATTCTAAACTCTCATACCAATATCATTCATTAAATTGGCTAGGTAATTCTCATTTATAAGGCGTATTAATTTCTAAATTTGTTTGAGATTTCAATATAGTTGTTGACTGACTTTACTATGCTATTATGAAAGGTGTCTGGGCTACGAAAGTGTTTGTATTTTTCCCCCTGAAAGTTGAATCATACATACCTGGAACGCTTAATTTATTTTTAACCAGAGTAGACTGAAGTGACTAAGTTGCTTTATTGAACATTGTCTATATTTCTCACCATTGAGCTTACCATACTGGAAGAAATTGACGAGGGATGTATTTAGAAGATTTAACTGCCGAGACAAATTGCAACCAGGCTCTCTCAGTTACCATTACTGTTTCTTGTCACAAAAACACATGAATTAGCAGTTAGAAAAACTGTAAAAAGTGATAGACAGGACTTGAAATGGGACTTGAATTAATTAAAAAGGGTCAAGGCAGCAAGGTATCTCAGCTTTTTAAGTTACAACAGTCGAGTTTTACGGTGTACAACTTTTCTTTTCCTGTGTTTCCCTGACACAAATTTTCACCTGCCCTTAATTCCGTTCTAAAAATCTCCATTCCCATCATATTAATTAGTCACTTTAAATTTAAAAAAAAAAACATTTTGAGAGAAAAGGCGGAGCGGCGAATAACCCTATCCTTTGCATAGTAGCTAGTAACGCAGTTCGCGTTTATAACTAATTCTTGTCTCCAATGCCATGCAATTTTATAATAACACTATCCTTTGCATAGTAGCTAGTAACGCAGTTTACCATGCAATTTTATAATAACGCTATCCTTTGCATAGTAGCTAGTAACGCAGTTCACGTGTATAACTAATTCTTGTCTCCAATGTCATGCAATTTTATATTGATACGAACCCTTACCGTTGTTATCAGGTCGTACCTGAAAATGTACGGTCAGACTGACTTTTGCCGTAGAAATCAACTTTGAGAATCTTCGAGAAAAAGGAAAGCGACGAGTAACACTCACCTTTGCATAGTAGTAATAAGTTCAGTTTAAGTGTACTACTATTCCTTTTTTTTTTCTATTGAGGCCTATTCCTGACAAACATTTCCAGTTGTCTTTAATTCCATTCTCCCAATGTCTTTCCCCCTTCCTTTTGATTAGTCCCTGTTGCACATAAAAGGAACCATATCCTTTATAAATAGGTCTTACCTGACAATGGACAGTCATCTTGAGTAGCGATAACTTGAGTCATTCGCTGCAGGCAGCCAAACATGAGGAAGAAATACAGATACAGCATCATGTACATCACATAAACGCTTTTAAAAGTACTCAGATGGGAGCCTTTTTCAAAATATCATTCCACGGGTTGCAATCGCCTTTGGTAATGATCATGGGTTTCGTTTTACTCCGTGTACTTGGGAAGTATAGAACGGAACAGAGCATGTGAAAACACAAGGGGAACACGTTACTTCACCAACGATGAGTAAACTTTGAAAACAATACGAAAAAGGAAAAAAAAAAGAAATTTGTAGCGGTGTCAGAATGATACATCGCAAAAACAGCAGTTACAATATTACTACAAACTCATTTGCCTGTTTAAACAACACAACAGGTATTTATCAGAGCCTTTGTCAACCGAAAGTCAAAACTTACAATACAATAACGACCCCCTAAACAACAGAACAAGAAAAGGAAGTTAAAATCGAGTGCGACACGACACCGCCACGCATGATAGCTTCATGTGCACTTATCTTGCAAACTGTAACAATCCCAGCCAACAGACGGTAGATCATGGTCTGTCCTATACAGACATATTCCCTATGAACGCGGTAAAGTATGCATGGGTTTGCTTAAAAGACAAGTTATACAGTGGTTCGGGTCTAATTAACGTATACGAGTATCATTATAATATAAATTTCCCTTGATTTATAGTACAGTTTTCTTTTGATTATAAACAATCTTGAAATGGAAGCCACCCGACGTGGAAGGTGTAATCCATTAGCACTTGCGGGTTTCTCCCACATTTTTGGTCGCGTAAGCGTCGTAAATATAACTGCTGGTTATATGATTATCATATAAGTTATAACGTATTTGGATGATTTCACCTTGTTTCGTTATCCTCTTCATTGGACGACCTAAGTTGCATCTGATTTGATAGTGTCCTCGCGAATAGGGGTTATCTACACGAATGATGAAACTACACAGGAGAAGGAAGGCGAAAATATATTCAACGTTAAGCGAGATCAAAGCTGAAGTTTAGAAGGTCATGATATCAGCTGGTTATGACGTCATTTGATGATACGAGTTGTGTTGTAAGCAGTATTTTTCATTGAAATCCGGTTGATAATGAAGCATGCTCACACTAGACAAGGACAGCATAGATCAGTGGTAGGCTCTACATATTGCCATTTAATTCGTATTTATCAGCATAGATCAGTGGAAGGCTCTACGTATTGCCATTGAACTCGTATTTATCAGCATAGATCAGTGGTAGGCTCTACGTATTGCCATTGAATTCGTATTTATCAGCATAGATCAGTGGTAGGCTCTACGTATTGCCATTGAACTCGTATTTATCAGCATAGATCAGTGGTAGGCTCTACGTATTGCCTTTGAATTCGTATTTATCAGCATAGATCAGTGGTAGGCTCTACGTATTGCCATTGAATTCGTATCTATCAGCATATATCAGTGGTAGGCTCTATACGTATTACCACTGAATCCGTATTTATCAGCAGAGATCAGTGGTAGGCTCTACTTATTGCCATTGAATTCGTATCTATCAGCATAGATCAGTGGTAGGCTCTACGTATTGCCATTGAATTCGTATTTATCAGCATAGATCAGTGGTAGGCTCTATACGTATTGCCATCGAATTCGTATTTATCAGCATAGACCAGTGTTAGGCTCTACGTATTGCCATTGAATTCGTATTTATCAGCATGGATCAGTGGTAGGCTCTACGTATTGCCATTGAATTCGTATCTATCAGCATATATCAGTGGTAGGCTCTATACGTATTACCACTGAATCCGTATTTATCAGCAGAGATCAGTGGTAGGCTCTACTTATTGCCATTGAATTCGTATTTATCAGCATAGATCAGTGGTAGGCTCTACGTATTGCCATTGAATTCGTATTTATCAGCATAGATCAGTGGTAGGCTCTACGTATTGCCATTGAATTCGTATCTATCAGCATAGATCAGTGGTAGGCTCTACGTATTGCCATTGAATTCGTATTTATCAGCATAGATCAGTGTTAGGCCCTACGTATTGCCATTGAATTTGAATCTATCAGCATAGATCAGTGGTAGGCTCTACGTATTGCCATTGAATTCGTATTTATCAGCATAGATCAGTGGTAGGCTCTACGTATTGCCATTGAATTTGTATGTAAATCTGGAGAAGGTTAGTAGTTTGGATTTTTATATTCTGTTTACATTTTTTCTTAATACATCCTATATTTTATTTAACTTTGGTGGTGAAATTTATAAAAAGAGACTATGATTTCAAAAACTAATTTCCAATTGAATCAATCAATTAGCCTAGTTACGCATAGGGATAAGTATTGTAACAAATAATATTGTCACAAAACACCATATTTCGTAACGACCCAGTTTTTTTATACAAAATTCAACCTTTTTGTAAACTGGCCGATTACAAGTTTTGTACCACGAAAGGGCGTTACTAAAGGATGGTCTCCAGTGTCATAATAAGAAGAGAAAAGTTATTCTGTATGAAATATATAATGGACCAGTTTTGTGTATTGTTATATATATACTTTATTACCACACGTCAACATCTTACATAGTTAGCTGCTCTATCATTCGAGTTTATGACTTCCACGTGACCATTACATTAAATGACACCAGCTCAGGTATAGCAGAGATTCCCTAGCGCCTCATTCTCATATGTCAATCAATGTACTGCAAAATGAGACATAGGCTTATTAACCATTTTAATGGGAATATACAATATTTGATGTTGGTGACATTTATTCTCCTAACAGGAAACATCCGGTAGAAGGTCAAAGGTCATATTCATATCAAGATGGTATGATAGTTGGTGGAAGATAACAATTACAGTAACGTTAAACGAGTCAGGTGATCCTTCACAGCCAAGTATCTTCTAGACGTATTGTCATAATATACAAAGAAATAATATTACATACTTCTCTCTTCGTGTATAGCAAGAATAGCGACCTCGTCTTGAACATTTCGACTTTATCTTCTCTTCCGTTTAGAGTTTCAGTTATAAGCAGATGTTTATCTTCGTAATATATTATGGCACTAAGATAAAACAATTCATAAAGAAACTCATAAACTCATAGTCAAATCTATAAGTTCAATGCACAGCAAATATTCTGTTGATGGGTAACAAAATATTGTATTTATTCTTCAATTACTCTCTTTGGATTTAATCATGATAATGTTCTTTGCAATATACAGTCTAGTACGAATTGATTGTTTATATATATTTATCTTTTAAATAAATAATGAAACATTGCATAGTACAATTATCATCCATTGTCTTATCAGATGTTTAGAATACGTGATAGATGTTATTTGAAACTATAACAAATGATCTGAGTTATAAAAAAAGAAAATGTTCGAGCATGATTAAAGTGTACATTTTTCAGACAGTGTGTCTTTCGTGTGTGGGTTCTCTAGCTGCTTACTTAAAGAAACCCATGACGGAATGGAAGTCCCCGGAGAGTAAGTCAAATAAAAGAGGACTAAGGAGAACCGCCACCACACCCATTATACCATATACTCACACCCTGTTACGAACCAGGCTACAGTGAACTACAGTGAACTACAGAGAGTGAACTACAGTGAACTACAGTGAACTATAGAAACAAAGTAAACTATACAGAAACGTTTTACCGGCTATTGCAGTTGCAGAGATACACACTTCACATAGTAATAGAGAGAAGTACATCTCAACTGGTCTCATTCATGTTTCTACTGTTTCACAGTTTCCTGCAAAGAGGAAGAGAAAGGAATTATCTTTTGATGTGTCATCTGTAGTCTCACCAACAGAATTGTAAAAACAAATTCAAATTGTTAAGCGTTACTGAGAATGAGCTCATTATGTTTCTCTTGAACTCAGATCCTGAACACAAACTTAATAAACATAGGATGGGGACTTGTTGTAATAATATTGGTGCATTATGCATATATCAGAGCGTGTCAGGGTTTTTATATCCGGAGTCGGAAAATATAGGGAGATCCCTCAAATGTATGGATGTTATACTCTCATTGTTATGATTCCAAATATTAGAAAAGAGAAGGCCACCCGGTGACTGCCATTACTGGTCCACGAAGCCTCTATGTGATATGAGGAGGGGAGGGGATGGGAGTTGGCGGGATCCTGATCTGTTTTCAGGGGTTTAGGAAGCTTCCAAAAAGTGGGAGGGGGGCACAACATCAGAGGGACACTTTCTCATTCCACAACCACCACTCGTTATGCTATAAACCGCCATATGACTTAAATATATATGATGTGTTAGTTTGCTAATAATACCATTTATTGAGATTGTTTTTTGTTAACCATGTTACAAAAAGATTTTTAAAATAGCATGTACAGACTAAAAATAAATAATTAACATTTTAATTTAACAAACGCTTAAGATATCCAAAACACAGTTCTTCATCAAAGGGCACATTTTATTTGCCAGTACGTATAGTGTACAATTGGTAATTTTTTTTTTTTAAAAGGGGTCACGTGCCCCCGGTCCCCCCCCGGCTCCTACCCCCTTGTCTGTTTTGTAAGAAAGCTTCATCCATACATGAAATTATGTTGTCTGTAGTATAAGGAGAGATATGCCCGATTCGTATCTGGCTGTCGCTGTACAATTATTTTCAAATTAACACAATATAAACGGAACTTCCTTGTAAATGTCAAAGACGAAATATTTGAATCAATGAGACACACAGACTCACTCACAAACGTAAATAAATAACTACATATTGAATAGGATTGCTATTTATTTTTGAAATGACTCACCTATTTGTAATTTCAATGTTATCATGGTAATAATCTATTAATATATAGTACGACACCAACGAAGGAAGTGACGTTTAAGTTTGGTTCGCCCAAGCATGCAAAGAGTTTAGACAGCCTGTGTGCAAACTGTGACGCACGAATCCAAATTTGGGTTCGCTAAAGTAAGTAAGTAAGTCAGAAAGTAAAAATTTATTTGCTCCATAAAAGGAAATTACGATATTCGCACATATCAAAAGTACAAAAATATATAAACATTTATTCACATTTTCACTTAAGAGTTGAAAAAGTAAGAACAGATTAAATGGATAAGAACAATAAGCATACCCATTCAAAAAGCCAAACAATTAACGACTAGAGTTATTATTGTTAAGCATTATTGCACGGGAGATGAAGGAATTACGGTGCCGATTAGTCTTAGTTGTGGGAGTCTCAGTTTGCCAATACCTCTCTTAAAGGGTGTGAAGACTCGCGAAAAAGAAACGTCTCATGCCGGTAATCTGACCTAGTTTCAGAAGTATTAGACACCACCATCGATCCCAGAAAATACACACACAGCTTGCTACCGTCGGTAATTAGACACTAGTGTACAGTCAGTACATACAGCTGCGGTCAATACCCACAGCACGGTGTAGAAACGATACAGCGATGGACATCTCAAGTCCAGCTAAAGATAACAAGGTATCACGTTTCATTACTGTCTGCATTTTGTAGCGACACGAACAAAACGTCACTTGCAAGCAACAGAAAGTTACCTTTTCCAGATGGCTGCACGCGGGTTGGGGCGAGTCTTCAATGCCTTTAATTAAGCTGTCTTGAAGGTGATGATGGAAAGGGTGGCTACAGTCACTTCACACTGTATCAAGCTTGGATTGTAGAAGACACTGGTACATAGTGTCAACAGCAGACTGAGAAGCCCCAACTATGATTTCAGCTTTCTTAATTAATAATATTATCAATACGGTCCCTTTCTGATTTACTGACATTACCACCCCAGAAATTTAGACAATATCTCCAGACTCCACATGTAGTAGAATTATAAAACAGCAATAACAATTCTGACCGCAAATTGAATAATAACATTTTCCGAAGACAATATATAGCAAAGAATGCAACTTTTTTGACTAGTACATCAATATGATCCCCCAAGACAATTGATCACTCAGCACCACTCCTAAATATTTGTATGATGAAACACGTTCTTCTTCATTACCTTTAATAATAACGGGCGGTGGTAAAATATCATTAACGTCTAAAAGCAATAATCATTTATTTTTTGTCTTAGAGACTTTTAATTGCAGAATTTTAGAGTAACAGTAATCTACGAATGACTGCAGCTGGCGCAGGTATGCCCTGTCATTATTACCATGGATGAGACCAGTCATGGCGGTATCATCGGCAAACTGGAGGACAGGTAATCCCTCCTCCAGGGATCTGTAATCAGATGTATATAATGTAAAGAGAAATAGGACAAGGACAGTCCCTTGCGGGGCCCCTGTATTGGATATAATATGATCTGAAGGAAAGTTTAACATACTGTGTTCTCTTAGTGAGATACTGCATGATCCAATTAATTAAACCACCTGGAATGTCCATTTTAAGAGGCTTAGTGACTAAATTGTGCGGTTGTATAGTAATAAAGGCAGAGGAGAAATCGAGAGATATGACACGCGCAGAAGAAGTGTTAGACTTAGAGTGTTCTAAGGAAGAGTATAACTTGTCGAGAATGAAAAGGATGGCATCTTCACAGCTACGACTAGATTGATATACAAACTGTATTAGGTCTTTAGAAAGGGAGCTTACAAATGAATGAAAATGCTTTAAAAATAAACGTTCACATACTTTCATTGGAACAGCTTTAAGTGCTACCTTGCGCAAGTCATTCATGTATGGTATTTCTGCTGATTTCTTCGGAATAGGTATAATACAGGATTGCTTCCATACTGAAGGAATGTAACCAATTTTAAAAGATCGATTATAAATGAGAGTAAATATATTGGCCAGTTCTAGTGCACAATGTTTTAATACCTTTGATGATAAATGGTCTGGACCGGCAGCTTTTGATTGAATCGAATCGAATCGATGAGAATCGAATCGATGAGAATCGAATTGATGAGAATCGAATTGATGAGAATCGAATTGATGAGAATTGATGAGAATGGATGAGAATTGATGAGAATTGATGAGTGTAACCTAGAAAATTTACGACGTACGTCATCCTCCGTTACCACTAAATCGCAATCAGAATCGGCATGCAATAAACTTAAAATTATCAAGATCTGTTGAAAAGTCATTATTGTCAAAACGGTGTTATAAAAATAATAATTCAATTTGCATAATCAACGGTAGTGGCAGGTACTTGGCAAGAGTTATATTTATGAGTGTACCCACTCATCAAACGCATACCCTCCCAAACACGCTTCATATTATTGTCTGCAAAATGTCCTATGTTTTCCTGATATTTAACATTAAAGGGTATACTCGGTTAGCGTAAAGCTTATCTCCCCGAGGCCCTGAAATAAAATAACTGATAGTGAAATGAACAAATATAATCATATAAGATAATAATAATCATATAAAAAAAAATAAGACAATGAAAATAAAAATAATGATAATGATGAGCGGCCTTCTCTTCCTTGATCACCCCGTTGAAGTTCAAACTGCCCTTTTTTTTAGTCCCTCCCGATCTCCTTCCCAAAACAGTTCCCTTTTTCTTGTTGATACTATTTTTGACCCTTTTTGAGATCCAGGGTTAATTGTATATTTTAATCTGCTTGTGGGGATGGTTGACTCGACACAAAAGTTGATATAATGGCTTTCAGATTCTCTTAGTTCATCCAGAGGTCACTGCAAGCTTCAGCAAACATTTCTCAATCCGTACAATCGAGTTCCGCTCGTAGATGGTCTAATGAATTAGCATTCCATCGCTGATCTGTAATAATAGAGGGCTTTTGTCTTTGTACAATAGGTCTATACTTTGGCACCAGGTTAACAAAGTATATGATCGGCTTTTCCAAATTTGGGTAGCTGAATAGAGAGGTATGCGTCCTTTAACATTGGAGTAAAGTAAGTCAAGGGTTGCACACTCTGTTTATAGCTCCATGGTAATACACACTGCTCTTCTTAAGGCTACAATAATTAAACCTCCATTGATCATTGTAAGAGCATCCGGGCAGAGGCCTCAAGTTCATGAATAACATCAGAAAGTTCCAATGCAGCCGGTTTTGATTCGTTGCGATTGGGCACATACAAGGGCGTAGGAACCGGGGGGGGGGGCTGGGGGGGGGGGGCGCCAGCCCCCCCAGTGAAAAATATGGAGGGGCGGAAGTATCATTCCGCCCCCCCCCCCGCTTCGCAAGTCAGAAAACCCCTTTTCATTTCCAAATGAGAAAAAAAATCTCATTTGGAGCACCAAATTGCATCTAAGGCCAGGTGAAAATGCAAAATTATATACAAAATGGAGTGGGTGGGTTGAAGTGTGCTATATTGCACCAAATTGCATCTGAGGCCACCTGGAAATGCAAAAAATTCCAAAGGGGAGGGGGACACCCCTCCCCTTAGACCCCTCCCCCAGGCCGGCCTTCAGTCTTCAGCCCCCCACTCAAAAGTACCTTCCTACGCCACTGGACACATATATGGTGTGAACAATAACATGTGAAAACTCCCGTGGCAGATAATAGGGTCGTACACTGAGAGATCAAATTTCAATGTTTGTCGAACATAAAGAGTGGCGTTTGAAGGTCGCGTTATTAGGGTGGCGCCATTTTTCATTTACATAGATACAAACACCACCCCTTTGCCTTTTCCAGAATCAACAGTACAATCCCTTCGTAAGCAATCTGAAACCATCAATAGACAAATGGGCATCACTGTGGTGTTCTGTGAACCAGGTTTCAGTAAAGGACAGTATGCTAGCGTTACGATATTCTTGTAAATACGTCACATTAGCACAGATTTCATCAATGTTATTGCTCAATGATTGTACATTACCCATAATAAATTATGGCAGATATGGTTTGAATTTGTGTCTGCGCATCCTTCTTCTCACCCTTTCTGGTTTACCGAATTTCCTACTACGAATTTCCTTGGAATGTCAGTATAGTTAAATTGGCACACGTCATTGTGTATAGGCTGGCTATACGTAGAGCATGTAGTTCATCCGACTAATATGAAGTCCTACCGGACGGTAGTAAAACGCTGGATTCTCCGAAACATAGACATACTGTTACAAACAGAATAAATAGTCCAAACGACCAAACCTTTAAACCATATTGGTAAATACAATATACAGAAGAAGTCCGTAAAGAACTTCAAAAAGACATAAACAAATCAAGAGAGTAATTGCGAGTCGTGTCGCCCAGAGCCGTATATAGAGAGAGTTTGGCCAACTGGCGATTTGTGACGTCACACGCAAACCATGGGCATCAAAATAGGTCCAGTTGTCGTTACCAGTTGCGCGAAACACGAAAAACACCACACACAATATATAGCAGCTTTGCACACTGTGCTCGTTGCGAACAAACGAAGCGACTCAGAATGTCTGATTTTGACAGGCATACGAGGAACAAATGGATATCAGGTAATGAATTAGAGTATGCGTTAGTTAATGACATTTACGTTTATCTTCACACCTGAAATGCATAGAAAACTAGCTGAAAACCTGTCATTACACTTGTTTTATTTTACGCCTCATACTACTAGTCCTACTTTAGTCATACAAACGAAAAGCACACATCACAGTCCTGGCTAGGCTAGATTACAGACGCACAACTATAGCATCAGGCCTACATTAATAGATCCATCAATTAAATAAAGTAGGCCTACACATAAAATGACAATTTATGCTTCACTGATCTTTTCAGGTTTGCCAAAAAGTAGTTGTACCAGAGGTCATTGTATTAAACTCCAGAAGTTACATAGTAGGATTAATATTCGGCATAACTTTTTCTCTAAAGTCTAATACAACTTATACAAGGGTTGTGAATGGATGGAATGGTTTGCCTGAGAAGGTTGAATTGCAAGTAGTGTGAATGGGTTTAAGAATACTTTGGATGAGTACATTAAGCATTGTAATTGGGTATGACATTTTATGTCCTTGGTTTTATTCCTCTCATAGAGCCTTAGGGTCCTTAATGGGGACTTGAATGTCTCTCCTGGTCTTTTTTTCTACTAAACTAAACTATATACTTGAGTGTAGGAGTTAGCAATAGATGGGAGTCTGTGGGCAAACCTAAGACTGATATTGTGGTGTTAATTTCTCAGGAATGTAGTACTAGGCTATAGTAGGTGCAACAGATTGAATGGGTCTGTCGAGAAAAAAAAAAACCTGCAACAACTGAATACTGGTGTATGTTGTAGCTTGTGTATTTTCCATTAACATATATACTATACGGTCATGTCCTTAATAAGGTTTCATGGATCACACTGACATAGTGTGCCTACTTGTCAGTGTTGTCAACTGAGCACAGGGCTGATGACATCATTCAGTTTGTTATTATGCAGACAGCAAATGGCCATAATGATAATTATTAATTGTTACTTATTCTTCATACTGCCCTTACTGGCCTTACCTGAACAGTGATGTATAAAAATGCAAGAAGTCTTTAAGCTTTTCATTTAAGAATCGTTTCAGCCTGTCCTATTTCAAACATATGATTGGCAGGTTTCCACGTTACATAGCTTATCAAAATGGAGCTGTTCTGTAAGGCAAGAAAATCACACATATGCATGCATACAAACACACTCATATATAACAATTTCTGAATATCTTTTCAGCTGCCCAAAGGTACTGGAATGCAAGCTCTGTTGGGTGAATTAAAAAACCCTCATTGTACTCTTTTATCATGGTCGGCTTAGCTGGAACCAGCAATGATGGTGATGTGGATTTGACAGTACCTAGACAAGAGCTCTGCTTTGTGTTGAAGTGGGTTCAACTTGCTCAAGGCCATGACAGGATGACGACTAGACATTAGGATGAATTATCTGTTGCAGAGCTCTATAAACCAGGCAGTTGTTAAAACATCCATTGATTGGGTGACCCTCACAGTCTACCAGGCACTGCATTGCAGAAGCAAAATGAAGTGTGTGTGATACCTTCATCTTATGAGAGTGGAATGGTATCAGTGTGGCCTCTGTCAATTTGGCTTCAAGTCTTTGTTTTCTTGAAAGCTGAGAAGATCTTTCAGTGGTTTCACACTGACCTCTGTACTTGACAATTCATGTGTATTTGCCAGCTCAGGAGGAAGCCAGATTTTAATTACATTAACCAATGCTGACTTTTTTTTTGGACAGGAGGTACATCTGCAAGGAGGTGAAGGAAGCAGTTGGAGTTACATGGATGTGGAATCTTGTTGATAGTCTGGCAGTCTTATCCACAGATTATCCCAAAGCTTCTCCACATTGCCACATTCAGAACTTATTACATTGATAAACTTGAAAATTGCAGGAATCTAACGAAGCACCCATCAAGGGAATTTGTTTGTATAATTATTGAAAGCTGTGACCTTCTGATGTGACAGACTAATGTGAAATAAAGGGCAGTAGATTACCTTGTAAATGAACCTTGTTATTGTTTGATTGTATCTAATGTTTGCAAAATTTTAAGTTGCATGCTACCAATTGAAACATAATTCTTTCTCTATTAATGGGATATAAATACTTCTCCTTAAAGGGTGTGGAGACTCCCGCACAAAGAAACATCTCATGCCGGTTATCTGACCTAGTTTCGAATGCGGTGTAACAGAAGTGTTAGACACCACCATTGATCCCAGAAAATACACATACAGCTTGCTACCATCTGTAAATAGACATTAGTGTACAGTCAATACAAACATCACAGTCAATACCCACAACACAGTGCACATAGCAGCGTGGACATCTCAGGTCTAGATAAAAGATAACAAGGTATCAGGTTTCATTACTGTCTGCATTTTGTAGCGACACAAAAAAAACTTCACTTGCAAGCAACGGAAAGTAAACTTTTTCAGAGCGCGGCATGCGGTTTAGGGCAAGTCTTCAATACCTTTAAATATACTGCATCGGTTGTTGTCACTTGATCATTTGCTTGTGTGTGAGCTAAACAGCTTAAATAATATGTAAAAAAATAATGCAAACTTTCAAATTGCCAGATATTTACTTGCTCAAAATCATTATCCAATCATGATTTGTTGCTATCCTTGAGTCCATTATTCAGATGATGAGGCAGATTCCCTTCATCTCTCCATGATGAAGGTAAAACCTTATATCTTAACCAACTGCCATTGAGTGTCCATTTGAAAGTTTCAAACACACAAGTGCATTGATTAAAACAAAGACTTTATTGCTGTGGTTGCAGGAACTGGATTTCAGTCTAGTAGTCACTCACCAGGTTTGTCATTATCACAGTCTGCTAACTGGCTTTTTATGTTAGGAGTTTTTCTTCAGAGCACATGTCACCTTTGATTTGTAAAAAAAAGTCCTGAAATTCAGGGAGTTAAAATTTACTGTCTAAATATAATTTAAAAAGATTTTTTTTAACTTCAATTGTCAATGTGGGTGTCAATTAAGGGAATAAGGAGGTACTGATGCAACTTTGATAAATGATAGTTGACTGCATCCAAATTAAACCAAGGCCTAGGCTATACTTTTGAAGAAGAAAAACTTAGGCTGAATTCATGTTAGCCTAAAAAGCCTAGGCCAATGCTGACAATTAACACAAACCAAGATCATTTAACCATTTGGGCACTTGTTTATGGCATACTAAAAGGGTCTATATAATTAGGCCTGTATGTGTACACAACCCACAAGTTACCAATGAGTATAGACCTAGCCTAACTAGTTTAGGCCTAGGCTACTTTGTTTTCCTTAGACCTAGTTTAATTGGGCCTTATACTGTGCCATATTATGTAATGTGCTATAACAGTTGTAGTAATAGCAAGAATGGTCCAGGTCTAACTAAGCCCAGGCTTAACTTATGCTTCGGGCTTAACTAAGGATTAGGGCTTTACGTGATGCCTAGAGGCTAGCCCACCCTTTTACATTAAACTAAAAGTGATACTTTTTTAGGCTAGGCATAGCCTAGGCATACAATAACTAGGAATTAGGATAACTATATGTGCGACTGAAACTGCCATGCCTATGATTAGGAGAGCTGGCATAATGAAATCGAATTTGTGGATCGTAAAACGAGAGAGAATAGCCATGCATGTAATTACAGAAACCAGTCTGAACGTAAAATTCTCGCATTACTTGTACATTACTCGTATTACACTAGGGCCTATGGCTAGTAATATGGGCCTAGGCTACACAGACTTTTTTTCATTAGATCTCCATCTTGTTCTTTCTACTTCCAAAAAATTCCTCTTCTTTTATGGTCAGTCGGATAATCAAACAACAATATCCATGTTCTGACCGATTGCAGCATCCCCAGCACAATTTCTTTCATAATTTCGTACTTTTTTCGTGTACACAAACGATAGTCTATACACTGTGAGTATGCGTGTCGCCTGCTATAAAGTTTTCAAGTGGACCTATTTTACCACCCTGTGTGGGCGTTTTCCCTCTCGACCAATCCAAATCGGTTACATGGTTGGCCAAACTCTCTCTATATACGGCTCTGGTGTCGCCACTAGGGTAGCGCCACCTATCGCTGCATACGACATTTAATGGATTTATTTAGGTCATGACCAAGTCTCAGAGCAATTGGCGAGGGTTCACCCCACCAATTCTTTACTACCCCATCAGCAGCGACTGTTCTTTAAGGTTGTAATGGTTTATTCATACTTTCCTAACTATTCCTTAATATATTGTCTACATTCATGACTAAACGAGCCGATTTTCTCATCTTTTGACAATTTAAAAATTGGATAAAACGAAAGACTCGCGTGGTCTGGAAACGGGTATTTTCCACCATCTTTGTCACAGAGTTCATTTTAATCTTAACAAGATCTGCTTTTGATAATGAGGGGTACGTAACATCAAACATCTTGTAGAGGAAGAACTGGGAATAAAGAAGGTTTAGCTGTGGAACTTCCAGAGGAGTCCTCGGAACTCAGGAATTCGCGAAGAAGCCATCATTGGCTTATCAAAGCCGCAAGCTGACTGAAGTCAGTCTCTTAGATTCATATATAACGTCATGACTATATATGAATTGTCAACAACTCTGTAACTGGACGACATACATTAATCTGGGAGTGACTCGAATCGGGGACTTATGTTTGAAGGGCACCGGCGTTAACCACTGAGCTAACACTCCTACATATGTGACATCATTATGAATGAATGAACACATTATTTGTGACATCATTATGAATGAATAGAGTGTCCCTCATTCTTTGAGAATCAACGCCGACTTACCAATGACATTATTTAAACAGTGAGATTGTACAAAAAATAAGTAATTAAAATGTCTTACCTCCAACTGATGGTTCGTTAGTCTCCATGGTGGTAGTTAAGTAGCAAGTGCCCGCATTTCATAAGGAGGATCCGATTAAAAATGTAAAATTAATGGTTTCATCCTGCTTCTTTTTCAAGTTCGAAATCCTTCAGACGTTTGACGAAATAAAATAGCCCGATAAGAAATCTATGCACACTCCTTGCCGTGCGTACACAAACATATTAAGGAATGGTATATCTTGGCGTATATGTAATAAAGGTGATGTGATTGTAAACTGTGTCGCACTAACGACAGGGTTGACCACATTTATAATAAACCTTATGTAAAAAAAAGTCACGCACATAACATGTGGTTACTGTGGTAGGAGGTCCCCCCACAAATAATTCGCATGACGTAAAAGTTAAGGTTACAATAATGTCCCACCTACACAAAATATCGATGAAATAAATCGCTCTAGGCTCTCTTTGATACGTAAAAAGAAACATCTTGCACGGATGCAATGGATTTACTGTAAGATTACTAAGGATTTACATACGATTGTTCCTCTTCTTTTTGCGTCGAACTGTCAACCTCTTTTTTCTATAGTAGTGCAAGAAAGTGATGGCGCACTTTAACAACTATAATAAGATTGCGCTCGACAAGATCTATGTGAGACATTTGTCATATTTGTTTAAAGTCTTCTGACTATCAATTTGGCAATTTCCTTTACATTGTCCCCGTATATTAACAACATTAGTAGTAATGTTGGTATACGTATTGTTATACGTAACATGGTATACGTATTGCAATTGTTTTACGTAACATGATATACGTATTGTTATACGTAACATGGTACACGTATTGTTATACGTAACATGGTATACGTATTGTTATACGTAACATGGTATACGTATTGTTATACTTAACATGGTATACGTGTTGTTATACGTAACATGGTATACGTATTGTTATGCGTAACATGGTATACGTATTGTTATACTGTAAGTAACATGGTATACGTATTTCTATATGCCAATGACACCAAACGTGTGTCTTGTTGATGAACTAGCCCAATGCCTAAAAAATGTTGCTGAGAGACTTCGAGCTGCGAATGATTAGTCGTTATTCTTTATGCTATATTCAATTTCATAATTAGATAAACTAATGTAATAAAGTTATGTGTAGAATTGTTTGTTTTTTACTTAAAGGACGCCACCAACAGAATCTCATAGTGTCATTCATGTCTTTTATTGAAGTAAACTGTGAGATTAGTTGGTGGCGTCCTTTTGGGTAAGAAACGTCACATTATAACTTAGGACTTAGATCACAGGACCTCATAGCGAGCATGTCAATTGGGGTGATGGCGTAAAAGTGGAATCTTAGATCACTAAACTTGTGTGCAAGTCCACATTTATAATGAGATTTTACTGAAAGGTTTCATCAATGGTCTGATATAATCTCTGAACTCCAATTCATAGGCACATTTCTTGAGCCACTGCTCAACATTCATTTGAAATAACAATTTTTCTAGCTCACAAAAATTGCCCGTGTCTTGCAAAGTACTTTCAGTTATGATCCGATGAACTCACAGATAACTCGGAGATAAATAAAATAAAATATCCGTCAGGAAAGTATATCATTTACATCAAAAGCTATTTATGACACCTGCTCACAAAGTGTATTAGACGTTGTACAATTTCCTACAAAATCTGCTTGTTCTTTTTGGCCGATATTTGCTGCAAAAAATGTTTGAAAGCAAAGGAGTGGAGAGGAGAGTGTGGGCATGTAGCGGATGGTTTGACCCCCTAGAGCACCGAGGCTGGTTAGAAACCAAGGCAACCGGTGGTGCACACTTGAAAGTGAACAGGCCAATAAAATCTATGTGATTTCACTATAGTGTTCAGCCAGGTTAAGAAGTTAAGTACTGGTCGTACACGATAACTCTGACAATTCATGATAGTCAAATAGAATGCTATTTCAGATTGGTGATCACATGACAAAAAGTGAGGGCGCTATTTCACGTGCAATTTTTTGTTTTCATTCTGTATGCATTCGTTGATGGGTTTAAACCATGCAGTGTTCTAATCTTGTGAATTAAGATGTACCCCCACTCAAGATTTGGTGATCGGTTAAATATTGACGACGCAATGACTGATTATTATGAATAGTTATAGGACGGTCATTTGGAAAATTGTTTTATATATTAAGTTTTAAACCCTTGTTAATGGATACAGAGGTGTTAATCCAGTACCCATGCATCTTGGTGTTCCCAATATTTTACTTTCATGATTTTGGTGTGGGTGTACGGACAAATAACTAATGTTATGCACGTGACCAACTCTTCTGACTGTGTGGCATCAATATGTATCTGTGCTCAGATATTTATTACAATCACTAATATCATGTTATATTGTTGTCCATGTTTCTAATCCTGTTCTCAAGTCATGTACATTTTATTTCACATATTTCAGAGGCTGTTTTTCGTTGGTTATTAAATCGACAGTAAGCTCTAATCTCTGATGTCGCCCTTATTGCTGTAACCAATTCTAATCGTCGGTTTTAGCCATCTTGGCCTCTTCATTCCTTGGTGAACAGCCCTTCATTATGAGAAGTACTATTTTCTCTGTTATATGCATAAACTGGAAGTTAAAACATGGTGATGGAGTAATGAAACTGTTTATCTATCATTAGAAATGTTTGTTTGGTTTTGCGCACATTTATTGCCTATTAGCTCGTATGACCAATTCGTCCTGTTTAATATCGCTCACATCATTTGTAATTGTTACAACAAAAAACATTGAAACACGTTTGCAATTCAAATGATAAGGACAATGGATTATAATTGGACCATGCGATGCTTCATGATTTCGTAATATTTATTTCAAAGATAAATATTTTTTAACAATCTATTCATATTAAACTGTATTTTACAAGAAAATCATAATGATCAAATACAAAGAAAAATAATTAATAAATAAATACGATATTTTGTAACCCACCAACAATTTTACTGTGCATTGAACTTATAGATTTTAACTATGAATGTATAATATTCTTTATGTATTGTGTGATCTTTATATAGTGACATCATATATTATATGGTATAAGGTTACCATCTGTGTGTTAAACCATCTGTGTAAGATATAGTATGTGGTATATATTACGTGGTATATATTGTATGGTATAATATCCACCAATATATGATATAAGATACCATCTGTGTGTTCAACCATATGTGTAAGATCACCATATGTGTTTTAATATTATCATTAGTGACATCCTATATTATATGGTATAAGGTTACCATCTGTGTGTTAAACCATCTGTGTAAGATATAGTATGTGGTATATATTACGTGGTATATATTGTATGGTATAATATCCACCATTATATGGTATAAGATTACCATCTGTGTGTTCAACCATATGTGTAAGATCACCATATGTGTTTTAATATTATCATTAGTGACATCATATATCATGTGGTATAAGGTTACCATCTGTGTGTTAAACCATCTGTGTAAGATATAGTATGTGGTTTATATTATGTGGTATATATTGTATGGTATAATATCCACCATTATATGGTATAAGATTACCATCTGTGTGTTCAATCATATGTGTAAGATCACCATATGTGTTTTAATATTATCATTAGTGACATCATATATTATGTGGTATAAGGTTATCATCTGTGTGTTTACCATCTGTGTAAGATATATTATGTGGTATATATTACGTGGTATATATTATATGGTATAATATCCACCATTATATGGTATAAGATTACCATCTGTGTGTTCAACCATATGTGTAAGATCACCATATGTGTTTTAATATTATCATTAGTCACATCATATATCATGTGGTATAGGGTTACCATTTGTGTGTTAAACCATCTGTGTAAGATATAGTATGTGGTATATATTACGTGGTATATATTATATGGTATAATATCCACCATTATATGGTATAAGATACCATCTGTGTGTTCAACCATATGTGTAAGATCACCATATGTGTTTTAATATTATCATTAGTGACATCATATATTATGTGGTATAAGGTTACCATCTGTGTGTTAAACCATCTGTGTAAGATATAGTATGTGGTATATATTACGTGGTATACATTGTATGGTATAATATCCGCCATTATATGGTATAAGATACCATCTGTGTGTTCAACCATATGTGTAAGATCACCATATGTGTTTTATGTTACCATAAGTGACATCATATATTATGTGGTATAAGATTACCATCTGTGTGTTTACCATCTGTATAAGATATATTATGTGGTATATATTACGTGGTATATATTATATGGTATAATATCCACCATTATATGGTATAAGATACCATCTGTGTGTTCAACCATATGTGTAAGATCACCATATGTGTTTTAATATTATCATTAGTGACATCATATATCATGTGGTATAAGATTACCATCTGTGTGTTTACCATCTGTATAAGATATATTATGTGGTATATATTACGTGGTATATATTATATGGTATAAGACCCACCATTATATGGTATAAGATACCATCTGTGTGTTTAACCATCTGTGTAAGATCACCATATGTGTTTTAATATTATCATTAGTGACATCATATATCATGTGGTATAAGATTACCATCTGTGTGTTTACCATCTGTATAAGATATAGTATGTGGTATATATTACGTGGTATATATTATATGGTATAATATCCACCATTATATGGTATAAGATACCATCTGTGTGTTCAACCATCTCTGTAAGATCACTGTATGTGTTTTATGTTACCATTAGTGACATCATATATTATGTGGTATAAGATTACCATCTGTGTGTTTACCATCTGTATAAGATTTATTATTTGGTATATATTACGTGGTATATATTATATGGTATAAGAACCACCATTATATGGTATAAGATACCATCTGTGTGTTTAACCATCTGTGTAAGATCACCATATGTGTTTAATATTACCATTAGTGACACCATATATTATGTGCTATAAGATTACCATCTGTTTATAAATGAAACTATGAAAGAAGAAAAGAAGAGAATAAAATCCGAAATATTCAAGACGAGGTAGCTTCCTTACTATACACGAAGAAGGAATGGCAAGGTGAGCTCACCATGCATGTAATATTTTTGTTTTCTTTTGTGTATCATGACAATACGTTTTGAAGATAATGGCTGTGAAGGCTCACCGTACACGTTAAACGTTACTATAATTGTTATCTTCCACCAAATATGAAATTAATTTGATATGAATATGGCCTTTGACCTTCTACCGGATGTTTCCTTTTAGGAGAATAAATGTCACCAAACTCAAATATTGTAAATTCCCATTAAAATGATTAATAAGCATGTCTCATTTTGCAGTACATTGATTGACTTGTGAGAACGAGGCGCTAGGGAATCTCTGCTATACCTGAGCTGGTGTCGTTTAATGTAATGGTCACATAGAAGTCATAAACTCGAATGATAGAGCAGCTAACTATGTAAGATGTTGACGTGTGGTAATGAAGTATAAATATATGTATATATATAAATATACACAAAACTGGCCCATTATATATTTCATACATGATAACTTTTCCCCTCTTATTATGACACTGGTGACCATCCTTCTAGTAACGCCCGTTTATCGCACAAACTTGTAATAGGCCAGTTTACAATAAGGTTGAATTTTGTAAAAAAACTGGGTTGTTACAAACTTTGATGTTTTGTAGGAAAGTCATTTGTTATAATATGTATATGTTATGCGTAACCAGGCTAATTGATTGAACCTATTGTTAATGAGTTATCGAAATTACAGTATCTTTTAATTAATTTCCATCACCATCGAATATGTTATTTGTTAAGAGATCATTGCATAAAAGAAAACTTTGACCAAAGCATGAACAGCAAAACTGCTACATTATTGTCCAACTGGTGGCCATTCTTTCAGAACCGCACTTTTATCGTACACAAGTCAGTGATCGGCCTTTAAGAAAACAAAAACAAATTGGCATTTTGTATGGAAATCATTTTAATACTCAGGAAGTGATAATATGTATCCTATAAGTAACAATACTAATCGTTTGAGTCAAGTGGAAAATATGTTGTTGAAAATATAATCTATTTTAATTAATTTACACTAACATCCTTAAAACAATATATGGTATGTGTTAAGAGATCATTGCATAACGAAATATGAACAGAGTATTAACATCAAAACTACTAGCCTACTCCAGATAAATACGAATTCAATGGTAATACGTAGAGCCTTCCACTGATCTATGCTGATAAATACGAATTCAATGGCAATACGTAGAGCCTACCACCATGATCTATGCTGATAAATACTAATTCAAAGGCAATACGTAGAGCCTATACTCCAGATCTGCACACAAACTCAATGGCAGTACATAGAGCCTACCACTGATCTATGCTGATAGAAACGAATTCAATGGCAATACGTAGAGCCTACCACTGATCTATGCTGATAAATACGAATTCAATGACAATACGTAGAGCCTACCACTGATCTAAGCTGATAAATACTAATTCAAAGGCAATATGTAGAGCCTATACTCTAGATCTGCACACAAACTCAATGGCAGTACGTAGAGCCTACCACTGATCTATGCTGATAGAAACGAATTCAATGGCAATACGTATAGAGCCTACCACTGATCTATACTGTCCTTGTTAGTGTTAACATGTCTCGTAATCAATACGATGTCAATGAAAATAGAACTCACAATACAACTCGTATCACCAAATGACGTCATAACCAGCTGACAACATGACCTTCTAAACTTCAGCTTTGATCTCGCTTACCGTTCAATATATTTTCGCTTTCCTCCTGTTCCTGTGTCGTTTCATCATGTGTATAGATAACTCCTATACACGAGGACACTACTAATGCGGTAGCAACCAAAGTCGTCCAATGAAGAGGATTGCTAAAAAAAATGAAATCACCCAAATACGTCATTACCACTTCCGATGTCAAAATAACCGATACAGATGTGGGATTCTCATTATTTATGGCATATAATTTTAATAAAACTGCTAGAAAGAATACAAATCCAGCTAAAAATGTCAATATCAAATTCGATGCATTGTCTGGAATTTGCCAAGCGCTGAAGATTGTACATAGAATAATAGTACAAATGAGGTATTGCAATGAATAAGAAAATGAGATGACCAGAATCCCAATTTGATTTTCTGTTACCTTCCGGGCACTAACTAGACCTCCAGCCGACATTGCAGCCCCAAGTAGAGCAAACACGACACCGACTATTTCAAACCGGTCGTAGTCTTCAAGAACTCCCGAGTTCTCAAGGATAGATGGCAGAGATATTACTACCACTGCAGAGAATGCCGTTGTCGCAAAGACAGCATCGGTCCATCGAAAGTTGATTTTAAGGAACACTACACTTAACAAAATAGTAAAAATTGGCTCCGTGTAAAAAATCAAGGTAGCATTACCAGGCCCTATTGAGAATATGGCCAGTGCGAAACCAATGTGGGCTACAGAGCCTAGAAAACCGGTAAAGATAATGAGAAATAGCTCCTCTCGCCTGATATTAGTAAACGATTGTCTGGCGATTATTACTATAGGGATAAGTAATATTGTCTGTATGAATGAACAGCAAACTAGAATGAAGAACGGATGAGCGGACTGTCGAACGTTGAATAACAGCAAATTTTCGGCCGAATAGAAACCAGCAGAGAAGATAGCTGAAATACTGCCAATAACACGATCAAGAATCTTCATCTCGAGTAGAGTCGAACTCGATTCCCCGTTGATATTTCGTTATGATCTCTACGTGGCTAGTCCTCTTACTATAGTATTTGAAGCACTGGATTGCGAAGACTCGATGTCAACTGAATTTGGCTACACGTAGAACTGATATATTCTCTGATCCTGTCGCTGTTTGGGTGGTGGTATAGATGGAGAGTGTGACTGAAAGTAACCAGATAAAAAAGTATTTAAGTTCGACAAAATCTTACTGCTCATAATTCCCTTATTGCATAATCATGACAATGCAAAAGTGATAAAAACGGTGTCGTTGTTATGAACCAACTACCTGCATGCTTAAAGTACTTTTTTCTTTTTCAATCAGTCGTAGATTAAAAAACAAAATAACATTTTATAGTCTGTCCTTTATAACACAACTGCTAGGTTCCAGATATAGTTCTATAGACGAGAATGTAACGAGATTGCTCATCGCATGCCGTGATTTGGATCACTTCCAACGTCAAAACCTACGTAATTAACACTAGTTTACGTGAGATAAAAACAAAATCACCATGGCTACGAAAGATAAGTATTGAAATATTATGGAGTTATCAGCAAACTAAAACATACCTACATGACAACTTTTTTAAATTTAAAACAAACAACCTTTATCTGTTAATAAGTTGTGTCTATTCGACACGCTGGTACAGCTTGCTGTGCAAGTTATACTCAAACAACAAGACCATACAAGACCATAGCAAGATCATACATATTATCTTTACGGCATATGTTATGGTTTTATATATATATGGTATATGGTATATATATATATATATATATATATATATATATATCTGTGTGTGTAGGCCTTTGTTCCACGTTTGTTTCATACATTATATAAAAATTAACACTTTTAGCAACACATATGACATGATAACAGCACAACATTATTTTAACAACGGATATCGTTCATTTTCAGACACGCCTTTGTCCTTTTTCTAGCGCGTAACGAAGGTCACTTTTGCGCTGAAGAACACAGGCGTGACTGCAATATTCGATATTGGCTATTCAAACATGTTTTGTTCTGATGATGTCATCTGTGTGGTAAACAGTGTTAATTTACATACTTTTTTTTAAATGATGAGTTTACTAACATTATGGGAACTGATAGGCTATAATAACACTAAAGAAATAAAATATAAAAAAAAGTTGGGGTATTCTTATCCATGAATTTTATTTTCGTACGATGCTCACTAATATTTAAAATATGATGTTAAATTTAACAGCTCATCAGTCAATGACTTATTTTTATGTTTATTTATATTACTATTTCCATTGCAGTTTGTCGTGCATTTGATACATGCCGTTGGTAATGATTTAACTTATATTGCTATCTTCCCATACAATATGAGTTGTCTATATGGTGTGGAGCAATGGGTTGTATGCGAAATGGATAAGCCCGTATACCTTTATCGTTGAGTGTGTTCAAGGTGAAATCTCACACAACCCTGTACCGTTGTGGTTAATGGTTCATAACATGTCAACAGTAACATTTTGGGCCTAAAGTGATCATTACACTACATCGGTATTCGACATCCCATTAACACTGTTTACTATAATATCAATTGCTAATGTATATGCGTAGGTTACAAACAGTAAATAGGCCTACACCATTCGTCGGAAAGAAAAAGAAACTTCCAATGACTATTCTTAAAGTGAAATATAACAAAGCTTAGATTACTTATAATATGCCAAATTGCTGTTTTTTTTTAGTTCGTCGTGCTTCTATAGGCTAATTATTGTCTAATCCTGTTTAATGAATAGAGAAGTTCCCTAGCTCGACTATAGCTAATGATGTTTCTATGAGAATATGATACACAGTTTTTCACAGTATCCGATGACAAACTTAACGGGTAGCTAGCTGAAATAAGGGTGAAAAGCAAATTTAAATACGTCGATACAAAAATACTTACATACCACATGTTCGACCAAGGACGACATCTGTGACTAAATGGCAGTTAAATATATTCGTTAGTAATTATATATTCTGTTCATTGATATTATATTGATTTGTTTTGGGTCAAATTGCCAAGTACATTACAAAAACGTAAATTGTGTGGAAATGGTAAAGAAAGGATGAAATTGTTTACATAAAAAAAAAATGAAATTTGGACTTGAATGATACAGTGAAAACCAACTTCAACACGTCGAACAGTCACTTTTTGATTATTTGTTAACTAATATAGGCCTATACTGATTGGCATAACTGGTATTTAACACCAACACTTTTCTTTGCATAGCATATTTTATTCTACGTAAGCATTGCTCAATCATGCAAGGGAAATTGTTATTGTAAGTATTATCTCATATACGCTAATCATACTAGTATGCCCTAATCATACTATTTACAAACATTGTGTTGAAAGCAAACCTGCATATTGTACTGCATTCATCGGACTAGAAACGTCAAATAATATGTTAATGATATATACTCCGCTAATTAACGTGCTCATTGACTTAAAATGATCACCGCAAAAATTAACGTTTTTCAACTTGTTCCAAAGTGACAGTCACCTTTTCAAATTCACCTAGTCTAACCATAGCCACCATTTTGTGTTTCCAAACCCCGTACAATGGTTAAAGAATAATGCATTTTAATATCACTATTAACATTAGTCTCTATATAGCTACCATATAGAAACGGTTATCGGATCCTCGGAACATAGTAGTCGGAGGCAGCTGGAAATTTTGTTTTATTTTTGCTAATATATATGCATGGTAAGAGATGACTGTACAAAGTAGTTCGGTACCATTACCATTGCATCTTACACGCTAAATGCATCTCGACAAGAAGCTAGTTTGCAAATATTCAACTTTATAACCGTGTGTGTAAGTCTCTTTGACTTAATTATGTATTGATAATTATATTTGAGGCTCTCTTTGCTTTCGACATTGTTCTTAAGCTTTGGTATATCATATTTTTGAGGGCTCCTCTGGAAAGCAGTGCTTCCGCACCGAGCAGGACTACCCTCATTAAAGATGACAATTATATATATAATAAGATTAATCCTGCGGTATTGTTCTGTTCGGTTAGAAATGACATTTCCCCGTGTAGAATATGAAAGCTGAGACCACTTTTAGCACTTTGAAAAAAATGACAGTTTATAATCTGTAGTCAAATTTCCTAGGTTTTTAAGAACACTTCACTTGTATTTCGTTCTCGGTTATGTTTACGATAAGTCTACAACGGTAAGCATTTTATCTGAGGTTGAGTTTGATGGAAAGCACGAAAAACGTGTCGATAATGATGATATCCTTAAACTGCAGAAGCCATTTCCAAAAGGGGAAATAACTTACGATGGAAATTCGACCAATGTTACAAGTTACTCTCTAGTGGTTACCATTGAGAATTCTCCAAAACGAAGAAACAAAGTTCCATATAACTTACATCTATTACTAGAATTTGTGAATGGTCAAAGAAGATTAAAATAATGTATCTATTAAGCAAGAATGCTTGTGGAAATGCAGTAAAGAAACATGTAAATTGATAATTTTTCTTTTTTACAATTAACTGCCCCCCCCCGTATATTGTTAAATTCCCACACAAAACTCTTCCTCCATACGACATTTAAGTGTTGTAAATAACACGTGCAAAGAAGTTACACCGAATTAAGTAGTAAGATATGCATGCTTACTATTTCAATATGTTTAACGAATCAACGTACGACTGCATAGTCTAGTAGTATAAGTTAAACCATAAATAAATTAGCTGCGAAAGTTATTAGTAGGTGAGGATTGTCCTGAATAGCACTTGAGGTCAGAGGTCAGTAGCCGGGTCACCATAAATATATGTTGTTGTAGGTAATGGATATAACAATCGCTTACCATGGAGGTAGCTTGGTCTCCTCAGCTGTTATAGTTTGGCGTAAAACTACGTTTTTCCTCGCAGTGTGTATGTAATATAACGCATAAGTGACGTTTTTCCTGGGGTCTATATATAGTAAAGTGGGATTCTTCCTTGCGTCTCCCCACGGCTGTCACCGTTATATTATAGTATTTCTATCCGTTATCCTCGACGTCGGCCATGGTGAAACTGGGAGTTTTAACGTAGTTAAATCACTAAATTCATTTTGTTTTTAAAATTTATAAAGTGTAAAAGTCAGCGTTAAGGTCAATGATGTTTGAGTTTATAATTAAAAAGTAAAACTAGTTGATTTAACATTGAATATTCAACAAAGTTGTTTAATACTGAATGCCTCCGTGTTTCCAAGTATCATCTTGAAAATATTGTATTTGAAGGATGGTATGGCAGAACTATATTATGTAATTAAAGCATGTAATGATTGTATAATAATAAGTTTACACAAACCGTGTGAATCATATTTAGTTAATCACAATTCACATTGATGCATGTATACGATTATATTTGTATGCTCGAGGCTTAGTGATGCTATTGTATTGTTTCAGGGTTTTTAATTATGGTCAGAAGTCGGGCGCCACCTATTTTCAACCGCTGTAAATAATGATCAGTTTACATAACCTATACTGCAAATCCGTGTCGTTATTTGGTCAACACCCATCTACCCGATCCCGCTATGGCCCGCCGAACATGCCAACTTAAGGGCGTCTGTTGGCGGCTATCATTATAACCCAACTAGCTCATGACATCTCTTTACCATCTATACCTGTTTCAAATTAATTTTAAAATTACATTGAAAAAAACTATGTCAAACTTTTAGTTTAATTGTGTGTATGTTTTTCTTATAATGAAAACGAATGATTAATTAGAAGGCAAAGTAAGCAATATATTTGAATAGCTTGGATCTAACTTTAGCAGTACTATCAAACGCAAACAGGTTGAACTACTATTTAGTGTAACTAACGGACTAGGTAACTGAAATAGGCCTACACATTGACTATTTGTGCAATGTGTAGAGTTATAGATATCAAATCGTGGAATGACATGATCTTAATCGGTAATGTTTCTCAGACTCTCTATACAGCATATTTCGTTTAAATGAACATGTCTTGACAGAGAAACACCTTTTCATTAACATCTTTATAAATGATAAGGCAGACTGAAATACATTTAATTTGCCGGACAGATGAAGCTGTTTGACGACAGTCATAATCTATAATATACGGTGTAAACTAGTAAGGTTGACATTTAAAGGTAGATATATTATGGTATATGAACAATTTTACCTGAAGATACAGTTCCGCAATACGTACCTTCAAATGAAATCTTAAACGACACTGATAGATTCTCGGATATATTCACTAGATTACCGACTCTATACTAAACGTACTGGAGAACAAGTAGGAGTAATCCAGCATCCGACTGCGAGTACTCCGATATATTCACTAGATTACCGACTCTATACTAAACGTATACTGGAGAACAAGTAGGAGTAATCCAGCATCCGACTGCGAGTTAACACGATTACGAAAATTTACAAATTTAGAGATGAAATATTTATATAGGTCCGTGTGCTATACAGGTCGTTACTAATAATAACCAATATTTATAATGCGCACGTAACCACAAGGCGCCTAAGATCGTTATCTGATCATACCGAATTATGCTGGTTATTTCTAAATATTGTGATAAAATAAATTCAATATAGTCTGCACCGATTCTGTTCAAAATATGAATCTGCACAACGTAATTGCTTGATAGCTATGTGACCTGCCCCAAATACCAATACCCATACTTAAACTGTTCTTTTACAAGAACCAACTAATCATGAACTTAGTTGTAAATAGGAGCGGTCTCTGGTTGAAGAAAAACGTACATACCTCATACACGTTGAAATACAGCATGTTACAACTAATATTCAGCCAACATATGACTGTATTACCCACTTATTTATTATTGCCAACTATTAATTTTGTTTATCTAGTCACATACGCACGTAGTATCAGATGAAGGTATACATTGAAATTATAATTTATAATTAAGCAATTAAAATGTTGAAGAACTATAAACTAATTTATGACATTTTCGACGACTTTATTACACAAATATGGATACACCGCGTAACAGTCCATATTAACTAGACAAACGAATGCAATAAATTGCCATGCTAAAAAATCAAAGTAGAACCACTTTGCAATCAACAGTTTGAAAGATATAAAAGTTATCCTGGTCTGAAATCATCACAGTTATGGTTTAAGTGTTATTTTAATACACGGTCATTGATAGAACTCCCACACAACTATTTGGACAGCTTTGAAATGGAAAGAACCTGAAGTTTCAAAACGCCATACTCTCATTGGCGGAGCGTCCATACATTCAGGGGGTGGATGCCCTCCTGACGGACTCAAATGAACTGCTGGCGCCCTTTTCAGCTCTTTACCACTTTTTACTTATTCGCGTTTATTGACTTTTTGATTGCGCTCTCATCTACCTTTTGACATTTGTCACATTTTGTTGGTGTAAGTTTGGTGATGACACCTATTTATTCTTCGTTTATCTGCAAATTAGCAAGGCTCGGAAAGGGTCATTTCCGGCGATCTAGGGAGTATCTTTACTCGCCAACGCGCCAACCTGTGGTGGCGCTCCGCTTAGATAGTGTCGAAAGCGTCCCTACATCAGACCATTTTTGCCCCTCCTGACCAATACCCTTAGCTCCGCCACTGCATACTCTAACTGATTAAACGTAATATTGATTGGTCAGTTTCCCATTTTCTTTTCTCTTTAAATTAGATGTGAAAATATTGTTTTTGTATTGTTTGTTTAATCTACGATAAAAAAAAGAACTTACTCTAAACTGCTCTTCAAGACTACCCTCTTTATTAGGTTCTCGGCGTCCGAATTATATCCAAGCGTTCTAAACTCTAAAAACTTTATAAGTTTTTAGAAAGATAACTTATAGCTGATTATGATGACGGCGTTCAGATATTTATTACCAAGTAGTAGGTATTGTTTTAGATACTAATTTCTTTGTGATGATTTAAGACGATATTCTTCATTAACGATTCCCTACCTTTAGTTGTAAAGTAACGAGTTGAAAGGGTAAATGTTTGGTTTGAGACTGGGTGAATCACATTCCACTTACTAACTAGGTATCATTGCTTAGAAGATCTAAAAAAATCATTAATTTGAATTTGAACATTGAATTTTTTAATTCCTATCTACCATCGGATGGGTAGGATTGTGCTGCAGTTTTCACGTTTAATGCACATGACGAAATCAGGCGTGGCGGTATAGTTGCACACTCGCAATGAAAGTTTTTTTGATGGGGTTGGGGGGGGGGGAGGGGCTTGCGTTAGTCGTTATTATTACTCCGGTATTTACATAGCGCAAAATCCACAAGTTCTATGCGCTTTACAATTAACCTTGGTCATTGGTAACTTGTCACCTACACACCAAAGTGTGCACAATTCAATCAATCTCTCCTGGGGCACCACAGCCACGTGCCCCCTGGGGACTTCCCATAGGGTGCAGCCACAAACCGGCGCACGCAACTATATTTACATGCACATTTACATGTTACCTCGCAAGTCCCCAGTTATACACCTGGGTGAAGAGAGGCAATGGAGATAAAACGCCTTACCCAAGGACACAACGCAATGATGTGGCCAGGGCTCGAACCTGTAATCCTTAGATCATAAGTCCACTGCCTTAACCACTTGACCATAACGCCCTCGTTATTGTATGTAAGTTTTGACTATATGTGGAGAAAGGCTCTGACAATACCTGGTGTGTGTTATTAAAAATAAAACATATGAATATTTAGTAATATTGTACCTGCTGTTTTTGCGATTTATCATTTTGACATTGCTATAAGTTTGACTGTACCAATATTTTTAAATTTGTTTGTTTCATAAGTTTATTAATCTTTGGAAAATTAGGAAGTTCCCCTCTTTGTTTCACGGAGATGTACTGTTCCATGCTTTGTTTACCACATCCACGTAGTAAAACGAAAAAGGCTATTGCAACCCGTGGAATGATATTGTGGAGAAAGATTCGCCAACTTCAACATTTAAAGGGGTTTATGTGATGTACATGATGCTGTATCTGTAGTTCTTCCTCATGTTTGGCTGCCTGCAGCGAATGAATCAAGTTATCGCCACTCGAGATGACTGTCCATTGTCAGGTAAAACCTATTTATAAAGGATAACGGTTCCTTTTATTTGCAACAGTGACTAATCAAAAGGAAGGGAAATGACATTGGGAGAATGGAATTAAAAGCAAATGGAAATGTTTGTCAGGAATACACAGAAAAGGAATAGTTGTACAATTGAGCTGTCAATGTTACATACTACTATGCAAACGAGAGTGTTATTTGCTGCTTTCCATTTCTCAATGATAATTTCACTTTTGTTTTCCATATAAAGAGCCGAAAGAGTAGGAACTCAACATGTTAGAGTTTAACATTTCTAGTATAATTATTAAGCCTAAATGTTTCTGGCCTGCGTTTGAATTAACACCGTACATGGCGTTTACTCTCGGCAGCGTGTTCCCGTACTTTGTAATGCTTTGTGCCATTCTCCTTATTGCTGCGGTTAACCTTCATGCAAGAGTGTCAGAAAAGAGAAAACCTGCAAACGTTGATGATATTAATTCACGTTTACAAAGGTACCAAAGTAATATTCATTTCAGAAACATTGTACATATTTCTTCATCCGGATAATCAATAAATTGAACATATTGCAGATTTTCTTACATTTCATACATACACATGAAGTAAAAAAAATGTTAGGTTCATTGATTTGCATCAAAATTTATTGCACTGATATTTTCAAATAATTTTCAGAAATAATTCTTTTCTTCTCAAAGCAGATTTTTGTAAAGCATTCTTCGATCGAAATAAAAACCACTCCAGTCTTAACAGGGCTAGTACTTCAAAGCATAACATTCCAGTCTAACAGGACTAGTACTTCAAATCATAGAACTCCAGTCTAACAGGCCTAGTACTTCAAAGCATAACACACCAGTCTAACAGGACTAGTACTTCAAAGCATAACACACCAGTCTAACAGGACTAGTACTTCAAAGCATAACTATTCATTTCCACACTGTAAACATATTGTCAAAGGACAGTTGGTGCAGAAAGAGAAATAGATCCAATTATAATTAACTGCTAAGAAAGACAAAGGATCTTCTCAAGAACAGCATCATTAGTTAGAAAGAAAAAAATATATAAATTAAGAAAGATTCTGCTGCCATTAACAAATCTCATGTTAATACCATTTGTATTTAAATGAGCAGAATTTCTTACTGCACCTAGACACAGCTGTCCAATATTTAATGATCCAATCCAATTTGCATGCTATGACATCACTTCCTGTCCAAGTGGCGATTTGTTTTTCTGTATTTCAGGTACCTGCTTAACATGTCACTGTTCATGAATGGTATCTTTGTAATAACATCACTGTGTGTACAGGTAGAACTGCTAAACATTTCACTGATCAAACGCTGTATATTGAAACCACCGTAACTGGTGTATGTGTGAGTCTGTTTTACCATGTTCTGTTACTATCAAAGCATGTTATAAAACCACTACTTTGTGTCACTGGTAAATCCATGTGATGTTAGTTGCTAACATTGCAGCACTGACTAGTAAACCCATCTGCTGTTAGCTGCTAACATTGCAGCACTAACTGGTAAACCCATCTGCTGTTAGTTGCTAACATTGCGCACTAACTTGTAAACCAATGTGATGTTAGCTACTGACATTGCAGCACTAACTGGTAAACCCATGTGATGTTAGTTGCTAACCATACATTATGAACAGTTGATCATACTCTAAAAAGACTATCATTTTCGAGTAAGATGTAGTGTCATCTTAAGAATTGATACAAACTCCTTGTCTTGGAAAAGCAGTGTTGGGGTGAAATAAGTCCGAGCTTACTGCATAGTTGAGGATCTATGGTGAAACATACCCAGACAATTAATTGTTGAGCTAACTTGGTCTTTTTTCAGGATGAACAACGACTAAGGCTGCAAAGGATCGGTTAACAGTTAAACCAATTTAACAGGGATGATGGTAAAAATAAAATCACGGAACTTTGCAAAAGTTACAGTATAGGCTCCAGTTTGCATATGCTACAGTGTGTTAGGGTAATAGTTTTTGTCCCCGAGGTAGCTCATGCTGATTTAAGAACAAAATCACTTTGCCTTGTATTAGAAACAGCTTTAGACTGTCTTTACATCTTTGAAATGGTCATACATCAACTTTGTTGTTTATTTCTCCACAGTTCTTGCCCAACTTTAGATGTAAACCTCAGAATGTCAGACATGAGAATTTTTGGCAGTTCACTTTCCTACAGTTGTCACTGAATAATTTCAGTCAGGGTTAATAATTAAAAGACAGATAATGAAGAAATTTGCATAATCTAGCAATGTATACATGGACATGGATGTCAAATTCATTCATTTTGTTTCTTCAATGCAAAAATGCAAACAAATTTTAAATGAGAACTCATGCACAAGCTTTCACTTCACACTGAAAAACAACGACTTCATAGTGAAAAGGAGCTCCAAAATAAAAATGAAGAAAATTAATAGCTTTTCTTCATAGCTTGTGTAGGTATTATCAATCTAAATAACTCAAATGTATTAAGAAAAATATGGATAAAAAGATACTGGCTTTGGTTATTTAACTGAAAAGACAATCGATGTCACAACAGTCATTAAAGCGAGAAAGTCCTGGTAAAAGTAAAAAAAGGTATTAAAATCAGTCCCACATACTATATGGCTCATTCTAACTGAACTTGGACTGTTATCTTAAGCTGCCTATGCATTCACACATCATTTCTGCACTGGGACAAAGATATCCGCAGTTGCAAGTACTTTTATACGTTATATCAACTGACTGGACCTCTGAACATCAATCTCTAGGAAGTACTGATTAGAAGATAAAGAAGAAGATTAAGAATAAGAATAAGAAGGAGAGTAAGAAGAAGAAGGAGGAGGAGGAGGAGAACAATGATTAGGATTCTTTTCTCTTTTTTAATGCTTTAACAGTTTATTTTCCTAGTTCTACTTTCCTTCTCAACTCGTTAAATTTATACAATAAATCATCTTTCTGTCTGTCCGAGGTGAGTAACTCTTCCTGCAGATGCTCTAACGTTGACATCAAAGAGATTCTTTCGTGTTCTAGTACTTCCATGGCTTCTTCCATCATCGTCATTCGTTGCTTTAGTTGATTGTTTTCTCTCTCGGTATCTGTTTGTTGGATGGATGGCAGACTAGAGGATTCCTGGTTTCCAGGCTGGCCGGGATTACCGATGCCTGTAACAAAATCAAACAATGGCGTGTGAAATTGATCCAGTCGTGTCACCCTTTCCGATAGCAATAGTATAAACTACGCACATAGGTTTATAGTTTGTTTGGTATTCCCCAATGGTTAAAAGCTAACAGAAACTCACTTGAAACCCTACTTATGTGATGATGATGTTGGATGAACATTGCTCATATCAAGCCTCTGCTTTTGATTAAAAGTGTTCAGAGATTTAAGAGACGGGTGTAATTATCACACTAATTCCTCCTTCCGGGATCACCAAATAATATCCCCATCCAACGGACAGAATTAAAACCACCATCTGACTACTTCTGGGATCACCAAATAACATCCCCATCCCCCAGACAATATTAGATTGAGGGAGGTGAAAGCACCTGTATAATCATTGCATTGCAACTAAGGTATAGGAAGTCATTTTGAAACCAGTGAAAGAACAAAAACCAAATACCAGTACCCAATTCACAATCAGAAATACAAACAACACCACAGAGGTGAAAAGAATCTGGTTCCTGGTGACATCTTATACGTGTAGCCCAATGATTGTAGGGTAACCTAAAACTGATGCAATACAGCCCATAGTGACTTACCTTCTAAGTGAAAGACACCATCAGGAGACAATGCAGTCCATTGTGACTTACCTTCTAAGTGAAAGACACCATCAGGAGACAATGCAGTCCATTGTTTCTTACTTTCTAAGTGAAAGACACCATCAGGAGACAATGCAGCCCATTGTTTCTTACCTTCTAAGTGAAAGACACCATCAGGAGACAATGCAGTCCATTGTGACTTACCTTCTAAGTGAAAGACACCATCAGGAGACCGGAAGACACGTAGAGATGGAATCTTTAATGGGAGAGGATCGGTGCCATCTGCATTGGTCGGGTACGCCGGGGGAACATTGTCCTGGAAGAGTCAGAGAAACAAACAGTTACCATGGGAACAATTTACTCTACCAGGCAACAATTAATGCAGCTGGTTACAACATACTGAAGACAGACATTTATTCAAGTTACTACTGTTTGTACCATCTGCTGTGAAATCCTATGCAATTTGATGCAGTTTTGTATCTGGTCTTATTGTTGGTCATGATCCTTCTACTGAAAGTTGGTTCCAATATCTGCCGCCGGCCAAAACAATTAAGGATGTACTTAAGTTTTACTCTTGCCAGAAGTCTCAGGGATCGTGGTTTTACTCCAGTGAAACAGTCATACCACAGATCAAACGTTCCACATAAATGTATTGTTTACTGCTAATTAACATGAGAACATCTACAATAGTATTAAAATTTGTTTGCAAACTCATTTTCATTTTTAAGTTACATATAATCATAGTTTACTTGACGCTAACTTGAATCAGAGTACTGTTTTAAATTGTGTCAATATGGTTGCTTGAAAAAAAACAACTTTTTGTTTACATTTTCCTAGATTGCTACAGTCACCGAAAAATTACACCCATAAACGTATATATGTTTAAGCTCCGAAAAGTTGAAATTCCAAAAATGTTAACCCTTTCACATGTGATGTTACTAAAAATTTCAACAGAAATGGTGATTGGAATTTTGACCCTCAGTGTACAAAAGTTACACCACTGATTGTGAAAATGACCATATGTTTTGTTTACTGTTACTCAAACACTCAAAAAAGTATACATTTTCCACGAAAGTTTTCCCTGTCAGATAAGGACGAGGGCAGTGAGCTTTAGAGGGTCATTGGGGGCGCAACACAATAATGTTACCATTTTGTAGACATATGGTAGATCACAGTGTAAACAATAGGTAAGAGAGGAATAAATTAAATGTTTTTATATTTCATGAATGTTTTCTTTGCCATAAGGTTCTGAGAGCCGCCCGCATTAATTTTGAGTTTTGAGAACCTTCTTGGGGAGCTACAGAATATTTGCCCAATCACCCTACTTTGTCATGCTGTGCAAATAGGTTAATTTCTATCTCAAATTATTCAACAGACACATAAGATGAGAATCAAAATTGTGGGTTAATCTAAATAATGAACCAATCAACTACAAGAAATAACATGATTTCCTTGACGAACAATCCATTTTGTAGAATTATTAATCAAAGCAATTACTAGGAAACATTTGGCTGACACTTGACATGTCAAATGGAAAAAAGGTTGACAATTTTGAATTTCAGGAAATTTGAAGACCACAAACAAATTATTAATGAAGAAAATAGTTCTAGTTTCATAGCTTAACATCCCAACAGACCTGACAAAATATAGGTTATATAGTTACAACCGATGATAAGTTTGATTTTGCAAATAACAGACGAAGAAGACATTTAAGTCCTGACAAAATATAAGTTATATATATATATATATATATATATATATATATAAGAGTTATATACTTACAATAAGTTTAAAATTGGATTCCTGCACCCATATACTGATCGGCATGGGGAGAGACTTGATTTCATCTTGAACTATTCCACTGACGTGAGTGATGGTCGTCTGTAATACATCGACATCTATATTCCTGGCCTAAGAGAGAAACAGAGAATGAATGAGAGTATGACTTAAATCTGTGCTTCATTATTCATAAAATGCATATAAGTTTCTTTACAGCCATTACCAAATTCAGAATATGCTTATCGCAGAAGCAGTGGGGCAGAGTTTATTCCAACAGGTACACAAGATTTTATCCCACAACTGGACTGCACTTAAACAACTGGACTGCACTTAATAGCAAGATAGAAAAAATGGACTGCACTTAATAGTAAAAAAGAACAACTGCACTGCACTTAATAACAAACAAAAACAACTGGACTGCACTTAACAGCCAAACAAACTGGACTGCACTTAAAAGTTAAAAAAACTGGACTGCACTCAATAGCAAGAAAACCTGGACTGCACTTAATAACAAAAACAACTGCACTTAAAAGCAAGATAAAAAACTGGACTGCACTTAATAGCAAAAAACACCTGGACTGCACCTGATAGCCAAAAAAAAGGTAATCAAATTTGAAAACTGCAAAGAAATATTGAGCTAAAACTGGATTTGCACCAGTGCCATTTCTTGACATAAGAGCAATATCTAATGTGCTAATTGGGAAGTTCAAACAAACAGGTTTTGATATCGTCGAAGATCATCACACCTAGTTTGCTTGGAGTTCACTTTTTGTACAACACGTGACAACTCAATATACGAACATTACATGGAGAACACTAAAATTCTGTCAAAAATCATGCATTACTCCTGCTTAATGGGTTGTTCACTAGCATTTTAGAAGTCTTTTTGATAGATCTGTTCTTCACAAAAAGGTTTGGAAGAAAGAACAGACAAGCAAGTTTACAAGGATGCAACAACATACACTGTGACACTGAAGAATAAGTCTATTTTAAACTTTATTAGTTACACGAGAGATGAGTGTTGAGGTGTTTAAACTTATAATCAGTTAAAACACCATGACTTTAATATATTAAAAATATAATTTTTGGAGAAACATTAGCAGTTGACCAATTCCAATTTATTCCGTCACACATTCAAGGAGGTCACAGAATATTTAAGCCTCATTACCAAATCAGTCCAGACGTTACAGTCCTCTGAGACGTGTAGTGCGATACCACAGTTTCACCGACAATTTTGCCAGTGGGTTTTTGTCAAATTTTGGATGCTAATAATTTGACATTGCAAAATGTTACAAAGCTCAAAATGAGTTGGTTGTGTGACTCTTGGCCAAGGATTCATCAACTTTGAGTGTGAAACGAGTATATCAAAGATCAAAGTGATGCATTTGATCCAGTGATGGACAGCTCTTGATTATATCTAACCTTTAGTTGGACGTATCCTCTCTCCTGTGCCGTTTCGCAGAGCTCTTCGGCTGAAGGGCCTGAATCAAACCTGAGCAGTATAGCAGGACCAGCTGATGGTACCGGCGGGGGTGGGTCCTCTATTGTACCCTTTACATCACCTGTGGTCAACAAAGGAGAGAAGAGGAAAACAATAGGGGAAAAGAACAATAGGTCATGATGCAAACTAGAATGTACCATTAAAAGGAGCAGTCCAGACATGAGCGGCATTGTGTTGATTATTAACTTTGAGTTGCTCAGATCATTCTTATACCTTCATGTTCTGTGATGTGTTAAGTTGTTATATATATGATACCACTGGCACATATCAGCTTACCTCTTTGCATTATCATATGGCCCAATCTTGTTTCTCTTCTGTTTGGTCTCATCCTTTCAGCACATGCCTTGTAATATTAATACATATTACAGTAGGATACCCCACAATCTAGGATCTTGGAGTTTCTATTTCATTGCTCCATCAATATGAAAACATCACCTGCCCTGCAATTCTTGTTTATGTATCTATTAAAATTAATAAATTTTCTGACACCAAAGACATTTCATATCACAGGGGAAAAAAAAAATCATGGAACTTTGCCAAAATTGCGGTATAGGCTCCAATTTGCATATGCTACAGTGTGTTAGGATAATAGTTTTTGTCCCCGAGGTAGAAAGGAAATCAGGGATATTCCGCAAATTCGCGGAAAAAAGCTCATGTCTGAGATTATCACTACTAACACCTCATTGAACAAAAAAATGTGCATGTCATTACAAACACCACAAAGACACCATAGATATTGCATATCACTAATAACACCTCAATTACATACAAGACACTTCATATTGATTCCCAATAACACCTCATTAAACACACAAGAATGTGTATGTCATACAAACACCACAAAGACAACAAAGATATTGCATATTACTAATAACACCTCAATAACATACAAGACACTTCCTGTCATTTACAAACACCACACCGACACACTGTCATTGCACAGATTAACACCTACCAGAATCAAACTTTCCCATGAACGTATTAAACTCTGTATTGCCTTCCTCCTTCTTGGACACTGCCTGGACTTCTGCCTTGACCGAGAGATCTTTACCAACCATCAGAACACCAGCACACAAATCATGTAAACGACCTCTCACCAGAGAAATCTGACGAAAAAATATAAATATCAATAGACATGAGATGGATGAAAACGAGGATGATTTCAACACATTGACGAGGAGAGACAACTAAATCAGCATCAAATATGAGAGAACGAGGAGACAAAATGAAAAATGGAAAAGTGGAACTAAACATGAAGATGTACAAAGCGGTGACGAAAGATAAAAGTTACATGATAGTAGACTGCTCCTATAAAGCCATGAAACAGTAACTACAACATGATACCAAATGATATAACATGATATGACCTGATACAACATGTTAAAACATGCTACATGTTCTTAATGGCGGTAAAATTAGCACTGACCCTTACAAGTAAACAGTTTGAATTGGCATAAACTGTAACACACAAACAAATGATTCTAACAGTGGGGAATATCTTTACACATTATATATGTGTGATTTATACACTTATGCCTAATGCCTCACATGACCAGCCACACCCACCCCTAAAACGAAACTTGCAAAAAAAAGGAATTTTTTTCTTTCTCTTTTGCAAGAAGTAAAACTGCAAAGTTCAGTAATGTGACTGCACTTATTGTCTCCATGTGATGTTATGATGACTCAACCATGACACAATTTAACACACAGTGTCAAGGAGCACCATACAAATGAAAAATGCTAAGGGAAATGAAACAAGTATTTTTCAACTCAATATCATGATGAAACAATTTCAAGGTTCCAAATAGCAAGGGATGAGCCTGGGGTAAAAAAAAAAAAAATCACGGAAATTTGCAAAAATTGCGGTATAGGCTCCAGTTTGCATATGCTACAGTGTGTTAGGATAATAGTTTTTGTCCCCAAGTAGAAATAAGAAATCACGGACATTCCACAAATTCGCGGAAAAAGCTCATGCCTTAAAAACATTTTTCACACAACGAAACAATATGCTACCTTCTTTAGTTTGTAAGGATTATCTGAAAAATCTGTTTCCTGATCAACTGCCCCTGATTCTTCTTCTTTGACTTCCTCGTTGAAACCTGCGAGCAATAGATTTATCATTTTTTAAACATAAAGCAGCTTTCTTAGTTGGTTATGATAATTCTTTTCATGCTTACACTGAGACACTGTTAAAAAAATGTAGTTTCAAAAGCTTCCATATTCAAGTTTGAATTTGAATATTTGATCAACTGCCAAATCTGTTGGTATTTCTTACAGTAAATGTTTAATTATTACTTTATGAACAGTATCTGGTTAATGACAATGTTGATTAAAGCGAGTCATATTCATTAACCATCAATTAGTGAAAACGTCTTATAGGCACTTCTCAGTCTCAAGCTGTAAATTGTACTAAACCTTTGTTACTCAAAAGAAACAAACTAAACAAACTTAGCAAGCTTACACTAACAAACCTGTAAGGACAGGAATATCTGGACCTAGCAATTTATAGCATATTAGAATCTGGGCACTCTTCCCACTCTTCTATGTGTTTTTCTTTTGGAGGGGGAGGGGGGTGGGGACCCAAATACTATGGCTACATATTTTATGGTGAAGGATTTATACATTAAAATGTTCACATAAATGGTTGAACTATTAACAAGTGAATGTTGGTTGGAAGTGGAACAAAATTAAATAGCACTTTAGTAGTATGAAACACAACTAGCCGATTTCTACAAACTTGGGATAAAACAGAGGTATTTGATTGGCTACATCACTCTCAACGCACCAGATAAATGGAGGAAAAATTTGGGCATGGCAAAGCACCACAAATGGACAAACAAAGTTAACAAAACTGTCAAGTTGTATATTCTTCAGCCTCTGAAGAAGATCTTGCAAGGATCGAAATGTCAGGCCCACTTACTATTTAAACATTCTCTTACACAGGCTCTTTAGTGGATAAGCAGTTTGCTCACAGTTTTATTTTATTTTGATTTTAAGTTGGATATATTAAAGTACAAATCTTACCATTTTGAGTCTTTTGATCTTGCTGTCCGACCGTCGTCGTAGAATGAGAAAATTCACTTCCTAAAAGGAAGAGGGAAAAAGAAGAATAACTGACGAATCAGCATTCTAAAACTAAATATGTCGACTCACCAAAAATAATTCCAACACCATAGATTATCAAGGACATGACTTTAAGGCTAAGAAAAGAGTAAAGTTTGAAAACTTGCCTTTAATGTTGCAAACGTACGGGTAGTTATTTAATATTTGGTTGCAGTCGATCAAAGCGTATACAAATATTGATATGCGGTGTGCTCATCCATTATATTTGGTTGCAGCCGATACTAGCTTATACAAATTAATTAATATGCAGTGAGCTCATCCATTATATTTGGTTGCAGCCGATACTAGCCTATACAAATTAATTAATATGCGGTGAGCTCATCCATTATATTTGGTTGCAGCCGATACTAGCCTATACAAATTAATTAATATGCGGTGTGCTCATCCATTATATTTGGTTGCAGCCGATACTAGCCTATACAAATTAATTAATGTGCGGTGAGCTCATCCATTATATTTGGTTGCAGCCGATACTAGCCTATACAAATGTTAATATGCGGTATGCTCATCTATCATATTTGGTTGCAGCCGATACTAGCCTTTACAAATGTTAATATGCGGTGAGCTCATCCATTATATTTGGTTGCAGCCGATAATAGCCTATACAAATGTTAATATGGGGTATGCTCATCCATTATATTTGGTTGCAGCCGATACTAGCTTATACAAATTAATTAATATGAGGTGAGCTCATCCATTATATTTGGTTGCAGCCGATACTAGCCTATACAAATTAATTAATATGCGGTGAGCTCATCCATTATATTTGGTTGCAGCCGATAATAGCCTATACAAATGTTAATATGGGGTATGCTCATCCATTATATTTGGTTGCAGCCGATACTAGCCTATACAAATTAATTAATATGCGGTGAGTTCATCCATTATATTTGGTTGCAGCCGATACTAGCCTATACAAATGTTAATATGCGGTGTGCTAATCCATTATATTTGGTTGCAGCCGATACTAGACTATTCAAATATTAATATGCGGTGAGCTCATCCATTATATTTGGTTGCAGCCGATACTAGCCTCTACAAATATTAATATGCGGTGAGCTCATCCATTTTATTTGGTTGCAGCCGATACTAGCCTATTCAAATATTAATATGCAGTGTGCTCATCCATTACATTTGGTTGCAGCCGATACCAGCTTATACAAATATTAATATTATTTCCCAGAAGCACTCACAATGTCATCAGTGTGCTTTTGTCTAGCTAATACACAAAACGACCAGAGGTAAAACTATATAATCAAAATAAAAAATCTTCCTTTTCTTCTTCTAATCCTCCCAAATGAGTTAACATTTCCTAACAAAACCATTGAGGTTTTATTTTCTAATACAGCAAACAGTCGGTTACTTTCCAGAGGTGAAATGTTTGTGTAAAGCCATCTTTTACGTACCATCAGCCAATGCAAACAGAGCAAACATTTATCTGTTTGGCATTGGTACAAGCATTGCTCATTTGGACCTTCTGCTGGTATTTTAATTCCTTTCATAATCATATTTTACAGCTCAAAGAAAGTAAGTCCAATCAATTATGACTTGAAAATTCTTTGTCTCTCGAATATATATCCAAAAACATTTTATATATAAAAAACGAATATATATAAAAAACGTTTGAATATATATCAAAAACGGTGCCTTCCAATCATAAGGTCCCGAGTCACTCCGATATTAATGTATGCCATCCAGTTACAGAGTTGTTGACAATTGACAATTCATAATCATGGACGTTAAAATATTAATCTAAGAGACTGACTTCGGTCAGCCTGCGGCTTTGATAAGCCAATGATGGCTTCTTCGTGAGTTCCTGCTAGCAGGAGGTACTAAAATACATACAAACCAAAGACATTGTAATGAACCGTTTCCGGCACTCACCGAAACCACTTTCTGATCCGACATCTTGCATCGATCCTCCTCTCTGGTCATCTTTTCTGTTGACGAATGAGAATCCATCGCTCGAATCGCTGTCCACGGATAGTAAATCCAAGTCCTCCTTGGAGACTAACTCGTCCAACGAAACTGAGGAATTTGACTTCATCAGTAAAGTGCTTAATTGAACGCTGCCGGTTAATGAGTTGAGAGAGGAACGACTCTCGGATATACCTCTAGACAGATCCTCCACGCTGGACGCACCTCCCTTGCGACCCTCCTGGATCTGAAGAGACGGCCGACCCAGAGATGGAGAGGTGGACCTCCGTGACCGTGATAGATCTTTAGAGGATAGATTGGACGCCTCGGAGAGAGATCGATGTAACTCTGAGTCGCTGACATCTAAATCATTTCTACTGATGGGTATATCTTCTGGAACCACAAACACCCCAGGGGGAGGAAGACCCCTCGAAGTAGCTGAAAGTTCATCATTTTCCACCTCATTCTTTAAACCCTTTTCTACATTTCCATTCAATTCTAGTCGGTCAGAGTCAGTGACTTTCTCTTCTGGACCCTGTGAATTCAGACTGCCTCTACTCCGGTGTTCTTCGCTAAACTTGTCGGGTGGTACCAGTCCTTCATCTTCCTCCTTGTTGTCTGGTACGAGGGTGGTATCACCTAGCACCTCCTCCACACCAGAGGTCGGTGACTCCCTCTCGGAGGTCTCCTCTGGCTCGGGGGACGGTTCCTCGGGCAGCAGTAGGGAGACTTGTACCGAGGGACAGTCCACGGCTATGACCTGACTCGTAATGACCGGAGCTTTCTCGCTGAACAATAGCTGGTCCTTCTCGAGATCGGTCGAGAGTTCCTTTAAAGAGTTTTGCAGTCTCATGAGGAAGAGAAACTGATAGTGGTTAAGGATGACATGAACAGGACTCGCCAACTCTAAGAGAGCGTGTAAATCAGCAAGCTCTTCCTTATCACTTGATTTCCCAGTTTGATCTTGACCTTGCAGTGATACCTGGGAAGCCTTAGGGTCATCCGAGGGTGTCTTGGGGGGAAAAGATACCCAAACATGTATTGGCATAGGTTCTACAAATGGAACAGGTCTATCAGGAGAGCTAGGTACACCGGTAAACTCCGCCCAGATTTGGTCCACTTCTACACCCCAGACATCGTTGCATGCATCTTTCCTGAAACTGTTCGTCTGCAACTTTGGCATCTGAAGGGCTGCCGCACTGCCCTGTACTTGAGAACTGTTTGGTATTGCACCATTTCCAACCGCCTTGCCCTCCTTGTAAGCGGTGATAACTTCGGGGGTGTAAAAGTTCTGTTCGAATGCATGCGTCCAGAATACCTGTGGCGTGAGCAATATGTCAGCGGTCGCCCCGGGGAACGTGGACTTGTCTGTGACTAGTTTGTGCCTGTTCAAGCTTTGCAACAATTTAGAAAGAAAAGGGCGGTTCAGATTGGTACCTATCCGGCAGTTTGTAGCTGTCAATTTGGAAACTTGTATTTGGAGTTCCTGTGGCCGATCTGGTTGGTCCGGTCTAATGTGTTCTGGCTCAGATGGAATGATGATCTGGAAAGGAACAAACCGAAACAATCTTAGATTTCAAAATCCGCAAAAGAGCAACTTTTGGATACATAGAAATGATGTGGGAGGACCCCATGGAGAGCCTTCACAAACTGATATTTTTTCGGTGACATGTTATATGCAAAGTTGCCCAAGAATTGTCTGGTCTTTTTTCATATTAATCACAAATTTATAACAGGAAAATATGAACCTGCAACCCACCTTGAGATACATTGTATGCTATCTACAATATGGTTGCCATTATTTAGTGAATAAAGAATGAGATAAATGCCTGGAAGAAGGGGTTAAAGGTCATGTAATACAGGACATAATATACCCTGGTTAAATTTTTGCTTTTTAACTTCCCTTGCTCATATATATGTACAGCCTGATCCTGTGAGAATAACTGCTTTCATAACTATATACAGTACTGATTTCGCTTAACTCCCGTTAAAATTCGTTAAAAGGAAAATAACCGAATTTCCACGTTTTGTCATCGAAATTCCCCGATTTTTATCGAAATTCCCCGAATTTTAACGATTGGTTATTTCAGTCATTTCCTTCGTGGAATTTTCAACGATACGTTGAAATTCTTTTTTAAACGAAATAGAAGGTCAATGTGTGGTTACGCGAAACGTCGGAAAACGAGCAACTTCGTTTATTAGTATTGATTAGACTTTCGAACAGTCGTTTGAAGGCAGGAATTTCTCAAGAGCATTCCTGTACTTGCATGAGTAGTGACACTCAAAGAAACATGTAGTGAAACTGACGGGGGACGTTTTCTAACTGTGAACCCCAAACACAGTGACATAAGTCTTAACTTCGCCAGGACCTAAGAGAGATTGCAGTCAAAGCTATGTACCACGAGGCACCCTTCCAGATAAATTAGAGTGCTGTTTAACCATTTAAATAACAATGAATGGACATATAAACTTGGTTTACTTGCAGATTACGAAAAATAGTTATTTTTTAGAGATGTAAATTTGGTTTTTTATTAGAGTTGGAGTATGAAACTTTGTTTCTGAGCGAAAACATGTAACTTGAAGCAAAATAAAGATGCCCCGGCCATTCTGCGAGGACGCTTCCATTTTTCAAAAAGGCGTTTTCTCTTTTTATTTTTTCTATTTTGTTTACTTTTAAACATGAAAATTATTTTAAAATATGTAAAGAACTTAGTAATGTACTGCAAACTATCTATAAAAACAGAAAAACGATGTTTTAGGCATGAATAATGTGTTTAATATAACTAAAGTAGTAGGCCAATAGTCATGAGCTCATGATGATAGTGTCGTCAATTCGTTTTCTCAGTTTATATTTGCGACATATCACCGTGTACATCGATCAATGGCATGGTGAAAACCCCGTATGAAAATATGTTGACCCCAAAAGACGCAAATGGCCGTTCTAGAAAGTACCGTCATAACATTAACAACACAAGGCCAGTTTGCTCTCTCAGGTCCGCACGTGTACAGCCATTTTTCACACATGATATTATGCTGTGCATGCATTGCGGGCGCGATTGCGGCAAACATAAAAGAAAATGAATGAAACTGAAAAACTTACGATATTTTTTCACAAATATTGATGCTTAGATAAGTGCTTCCTCACAATCAACGAGCCGCCCTAAAATTCGCTCCGCTTACGGAAAAACTTCTATGTATATAACAAATGGAAAAACCCGAGTTTTTACACACATAATTCCCACTGACATTGGTCACAGAACATAAGTAGGTCATTGACATTCGAACTTGGCAACTTGCCCAAGTTCATCGCACCATGGGAACGACACAACACATTGAACATGATGTTATATTCTCCCGCCATCTGGACGCCGAGTGTAATATGCAAATTATGAATGGTACTGCGCAGCGTGGTTAAATCTTAACCTATTGCGACACAAATTTTGGGAAGCTGTTGTTTGAAGTAACTTTTGTATCAAATGTAAGGTACTGTATCATGTATGTGACACAAGAGAAAGAAAATGAAATCGGAGGCTGCTCGAACCAGTTTCAGCTTGATTTTTACAACCCATCGCACAACACGTGCGTGCGTAATTTGTTTTCTTAACATGACTTTTAATGAGTAAGTAGGAAAGGTGTTTAAGTTTGCTAATTTATGCGAGTTTTTGTTTAAAATCTTGTGATTGATAGACAAATATATTGTTTTTTTTTCTTCAAAAGTTACGACGTTGCCGAAGGCCGAGTTATATAAATTCAGTGATCTGAACTTCTGAAGACCACGAATACTGATCATGTGTGTTAGGCAATTATTATTACACGAAAGGTTCGCAATATTATTGGGCCTAATTAGCAAGGGCGTAGGAACCGGGGGGCTGGGGGGCGCCAGCCCCCAGTGAAAAATGTGGAGGGGCGGAAGTATCATTCCGCCCCCCCCCCCCCCACTTCGCAAGTCAAAAAAACCCTTTTTCATTTCCAAATGAGAAAAAAATCTCATTTGGAGCACCAAATTGCATCTAAGGCCAGGTGAAAATACAAAATTAAGTTTACAAAATGGAGTGGGTGTTGAAGTGTGCTATATTGCACCAAACTGCATCTGAGGCCACCTGGAAATGCAAAAAAATCCAAAGGGGAGGGGGACACCCCCTCCCCTTAGACCCCTCCCCCAGGCCGGCCATCAGTCTTCAGCCCCCCCACTCAAAAGTAACTTCCTACGCCACTGCTAATTAGTAATTAACATACATTGATCGTTGTCTTGCTGCCTGAATTGCTACCTGCTGGAAAAGAAAACCTTAATTATTGTACTCATAACGTCCTATTTTCATTAAAAGTCCAGTAACGGTGCGTCGAAAAGGCCGCGATCGGGAAACAGCGTTTAAACGTTTAACCGACCGGCAGGCGATACGGTGAAACGGTTAGCGAAATATCTGATAGGTCACACCCTTATTTAAACACACACAACAAAACGCCCTTATTCAATGAAAATATACTGAAAACCATGTCGTAAAAACACAAAATCGCTTATAACTCGAAAACGGAAGGAGACATCGACTTTTGTCGGCTGTATAGGGATTTCCTAAACCGAATTTTGATGCGCTCTATCCACCTGTGTCATTTATGAGCTTCTCTGACGTAAGCTGCAGTACGTAATTTCTCTGTACCAGTTCCGCGAAATTTATTTACGCAGTAAACATCGTTCATTATGTTTTCTTTCACAACGAATATTCAAAGTTGTGCTCCACACGCTTCACAGATATTGTTTTATGTCGTTCATTTTCAATTCTACTTTAAAATTACATTTTCGAACGATGCATTGCATGCCTTATCAAGCATTCCTGATTAGTAAAACTAAGGAAGGATATTCAAATATATATTATTTTCATTTGACATGATTTTATGAGTTGTTCCACTTGAAAAACGATGATAAAACCGAAAAACAAAACATTTACTTCTCATGTGACGCATACCGGGAGACTCATAAAAACTCCCCCTACTCATTAAAATAAACTTATACATGCCGTCAGGCCAGTTGAAAGCCGTCAGGCCAGTTGAAAGCCCTCCCCAGTAATGTTTGATCAGCTCTTCCCAATATACAATACTCAAATAAGCAATGAAAATATATTCATTTTCCACAGAAATCTACCCAACATGGGCCCCAAGTCACTGCTTTATTTTCTTAGTAGTCATGGAAACAATTGTTTGCAACTCTCTTGCTGGCCAGGTGTTTTCAAGTTTTATTAATAGCACGACTTTTGATTGGTTCATTCAAGATAAACTTTCTATCCCTGCTGGATTGTTCTACTTATATATATATGAATGAATATTTGGTTTTCAATTAACTAAGTAACAGATAACATCCATTCCATTACGAACAGTAGGGGTAAAATAATGTTTGCTTCTAGAGGCAGCCAGCCATGAAGGTTCTGCGGTGCTAAACCCCCCACGAAGATAAATACTATGCTAATTAACATAAGGTAGGCGTGAATTTGACAAAGCCAAGTTTATGATTGGACTAAGCCTTTCAAAAAAGTTTGGTGGTGGGGATATCCAGGGTAGGGAATGCACATGTAAGCAGCATGCTACAGGTGGCCCAGACCCAGGCTGCGACCTTACCAGGGCAGTCCATCTGCTTTCGCGGGCAACTTACAGTAACGGGTTAGGGGGAAAATAACAGTTTTTTTTTGTTTTGTTTTTTTGCGTGCATTGAAGTCGGGGATATTTTTTGGACGGAATGCGCTCTCAGAAAAGTTTGAAAGTGAGTGCGGTTCTGTAGTAAACGGTACTGTAGTACGTCAAGTAACACAGGAATTTATTGGAAATAAAGATCTCTTTGATATCCAGCTACGACTGTTTCATTGTTGATATTTTTTTCTTGTTTTTTCTGACACTGCGTTCCTTGGTGAGTTAACTTAAACTTATCCTAGTTTAATACTAGCCTATAACTTAAGAGTCATAGAATGTGCTTGCTACGATCGACCAAGACTAGTTTTTATTATCCTAGCCAAATCATTTTTCAAACACCTAGTACAGAACTTACTCCGTCTTATATACAATCACACTTTTGCAACGTTTGTAATATTCCTCGGCAACTTCTGGTAGAGTCTGAAAACGGCTGTAGTTACACTAAGGATTCAACGCAAGTCACAACCTTGATATGTCTAGAATTGCCTTTGCGGTTTTTGATCGCGATAAATTTCGTGGAAATTTCGTTGAAACTTCGTTGACAACCTTGCCCGCAGTAGTCTAAATCTTGTCAACGAAATTAACCGATTTTCAACTTTTTTTATCGATTTTTAACTTTTGTTATCGATCGTTGATTTTTTTTCAACGGGAGTTAAGCGAAATCAGTACTGTATATAGAAGTATTTTATGACCTTTGTATTTGTGGTAGACAAAATCAGATTTATTGACATGTGTCTACTAATAGGAAAAGGGAATAACATCATGTTATCATGCACTGAAGCTGATATTCCATTATTGTGGCTTCCACTCCTCTTATGACATGCTGATACTGACATCATGTGATTATCATACACAAATGTTAAATCAGCCAGACCAGACTGCTGTATCATATAAAAGGTGGAAGGTTGGAAGGGGTGGAAAGTCATAATTGCTTGATTTTGACTATAAGTGATCAACTGTATCATCTCAAGGGTATCTAAGAATCAGGATAATCATAATAATAATACCAAACAAAATCAATTACTAACTATTCCAAAATTTCAAATTTTTGAGCAAACAACAAATTCTTCATCCCTTTTGTACAGAACACAGCTTGAATATCAATAAACGAGTATGTCTATGTAATTTAAGGAATGAAACATAGACGACTGTCTATGTCTATGTAATTTAAGGAATGAAACATAGACGACTGCTTTAAGGCTTAATTCAGGCTTAATTGACCGGTAGCTCACCTTTGGCATGAGTGCGTCTAGCCTGATATCTGTGTGGTCCTCACCCTCATCATCGGCAGCTGCGGCGAACTCCTCCAGATCCGGCTGATATATAATAAACATAGAACAAAGAGTGTCTACAAATTTACAACAAGAGAGGAGGGATTTCATACCAGCTGCTGACTGTGAACATTAGCTCATTAAATACAATAAAATATTGATTACTAAAAACATTTACAAGAGAAAACGACTTGCCGAGGAATTTACGCAGGGTCGATAGAAAATTGGGTACCGCACCTCCAATTCTGAGGTAATCCACGACCAAGGAAAGAAACGTTTTCTTCTTCTAATTCCACACTGACAAACATAGATATCTCAAAGATTCTTCTATTTTTTGTATTATTTGATTTCATATTTTCCCTTCCTCTTCTTCCTTTTCAGGGTAGGTTTTCCACTCGCTAAGCACACAAGGGTTTTTAGATCACTTCCCTGCACAACTGTTTTTCTTATTTACTTGACTATTTCATTGCACCATGATTTGGAAAAACAAACCAATGAAACAAAAAATAAGAATGAAGATACAGACATGAATGGATAGATGCTAAGGTTGTAATTTCAAGTAAACTTCAAACAATCAATATAAAGGGTTTTCTACTCAAAGAATCCTTCTCTGTGTATCATTCTTCACAGAATACTCTATTCCAGATTTTGTACGAATATATATGAAGTGAATGAAAGAGGTTTAATTTCAATTTAATTAGGTATCAACTTTATATTGACCATGTGTACCAGTTAGAGATGTACCAAGCGGTACCCACAATACCAAATGAACCCCAAACTGACTTCATATTATCCTGTGCTCTCACCACACCCATCTGTTCTCCCACCCTATCTCCCACCCTCCCTCCACCCCACCCTGAGACACACATCAGGGATGAACCTGGGGTAAGAAAAGTATCACGGAACTTTGCTAAAATTGCAGTATAGGCTCCAGTTTGCGTATGCTAGAGTGTGTAGGGATAATAGTTTTTAATCGGTATTACATAAGATGAGGAGAGATAAGGCATAATTACCAGAGTCTGCAAAATATTGAAGCAAAACTGGTTGAGCCAGAGGACTGTCATAAAATCAAGGTAGAAGACCAGAGGATTGCATTGGATGAACATGATAGGAGAAGGCACTGAAACAGGAGGAGGAGAGAACAAATCACTTTTATCATTTCCAAGAGAAGGTATTAAATGAGGATAAATTCAAGGTAGAAGACCAGAGGATTGCATTGGATGAACATGATAGGAGAAGGCACTGAAACAGGAGGAGGAGAGAACAAATCACTTTTATCATTTCCAAGAGAAGGTATTAAATGAGGATAAATTCAAGGTAGAAGACCAGAGGATTGAATTTGATGAACATGATAGGAGAAGGCACTGAAAGAGGAGGAGGAGAGAACAAATCACTTTTATCATTTCCAAGAGAAGGTATTAAATGAGGATAAATTCAAGGTAGAAGACCAGAGGATTGAATTGGATGAACATGATAGGAGAAGGCACTGAAAGAGGAGGAGGAGGAGAGAACAAATCACTTTTATCATTTCCAAGAGAAGGTATTAAATGAGGATAAATTCAAGGTAGAAGACCAGAGGATTGAATTGGATGAACATGATAGGAGAAGGCACTGAAACAGGAGGAGGAGGAGAGAACAAATCACTTTTATCATTTCCAAGAGAAGGTATTAAATGAGGATAAATTCAAGGTAGAAGACCAGAGGATTGAATTGGATGAACATGATAGGAGAAGGCACTGAAACAGGAGGAGGAGGAGAGAACAAATCACTTTTATCATTTCCAAGAGAAGGTATTAAATGAGGATAAATTCAAGGTAGAAGACCAGAGGATTGAATTGGATGAACATGATAGGAGAAGGCACTGAAAGAGGAGGAGGAGGAGAGAACAAATCACTTTTATCATTTCCAAGAGAAGGTATTAAATGAGGATAAATTCAAGGTAGAAGACCAGAGGATTGAATTGGATGAACATGATAGGAGAAGGCACTGAAAGAGGAGGAGGAGGAGAGAACAAATCACTTTTATCATTTCCAAGAGAAGGTATTAAATGAGGATAAATTCAAGGTAGAAGACCAGAGGATTGAATTGGATGAACATGATAGGAGAAGGCACTGAAACAGGAGGAGGAGAGAACAAATCACTTTTATCATTTCCAAGAGAAGGTATTAAATGAGGATAAATTCAAGGTAGAAGACCAGAGGATTGCATTGGATGAACATGATAGGAGAAGGCACTGAAAGAGGAGGAGGAGGAGAGAACAAATCACTTTTATCATTTCCAAGAAAAGGTATTAAATGAGGATAAATTCAAGGTAGAAGACCAGAGGATTGAATTGGATGAACATGATAGGAGAAGGCACTGAAACAGGAGGAGGAGAGAACAAATCACTTTTATCATTTCCAAGAGAAAGTATTAAATGAGGATAAATTCAAGGTAGAAGACCAGAGGATTGAATTGGATGAACATGATAGGAGAAGGCACTGAAAGAGGAGGAGGAGGAGAGAACAAATCACTTTTATCATTTCCAAGAGAAGGTATTAAATGAGGATAAATTCAAGGTAGAAGACCAGAGGATTGAATTGGATGAACATGATAGGAGAAGGCACTGAAAGAGGAGGAGGAGGAGAGAACAAATCACTTTTATCATTTCCAAGAGAAGGTATTAAATGAGGATAAATTCAAGGTAGAAGACCAGAGGATTGCATTGGATGAACATGATAGGAGAAGGCACTGAAAGAGGAGGAGGAGGAGAGAACAAATCACTTTTATCATTTCCAAGAGAAGGTATTAAATGAGGATAAATTCAAGGTAGAAGACCAGAGGATTGAATTGGATGAACATGATAGGAGAAGGCACTGAAACAGGAGGAGGAGGAGAGAACAAATCACTTTTATCATTTCCAAGAGAAGGTATTAAATGAGGATAAATTCAAGGTAGAAGACCAGAGGATTGAATTGGATGAACATGATAGGAGAAGGCACTGAAAGAGGAGGAGGAGGAGAGAACAAATCACTTTTATCATTTCCAAGAGAAGGTATTAAATGAGGATAAATTCAAGGTAGAAGACCAGAGGATTGAATTGGATGAACATGATAGGAGAAGGCACTGAAACAGGAGGAGGAGGAGAGAACAAATCACTTTTATCATTTCCAAGAGAAGGTATTAAATGAGGATAAATTCAAGGTAGAAGACCAGAGGATTGAATTGGATGAACATGATAGGAGAAGGCACTGAAACAGGAGGAGGAGAGAACAAATCACTTTTATCATTTCCAAGAGAAAGTATTAAATGAGGATAAATTCAAGGTAGAAGACCAGAGGATTGAATTGGATGAACATGATAGGAGAAGGCACTGAAAGAGGAGGAGGAGGAGAGAACAAATCACTTTTATCATTTCCAAGAGAAGGTATTAAATGAGGATAAATTCAAGGTAGAAGACCAGAGGATTGAATTGGATGAACATGATAGGAGAAGGCACTGAAAGAGGAGGAGGAGGAGAGAACAAATCACTTTTATCATTTCCAAGAGAAGGTATTAAATGAGGATAAATTCAAGGTAGAAGACCAGAGGATTGCATTGGATGAACATGATAGGAGAAGGCACTGAAAGAGGAGGAGGAGGAGAGAACAAATCACTTTTATCATTTCCAAGAGAAGGTATTAAATGAGGATAAATTCAAGGTAGAAGACCAGAGGATTGAATTGGATGAACATGATAGGAGAAGGCACTGAAACAGGAGGAGGAGGAGAGAACAAATCACTTTTATCATTTCCAAGAGAAGGTATTAAATGAGGATAAATTCAAGGTAGAAGACCAGAGGATTGAATTGGATGAACATGATAGGAGAAGGCACTGAAAGAGGAGGAGGAGGAGAGAACAAATCACTTTTATCATTTCCAAGAGAAGGTATTAAATGAGGATAAATTCAAGGTAGAAGACCAGAGGATTGAATTGGATGAACATGATAGGAGAAGGCACTGAAACAGGAGGAGGAGGAGAGAACAAATCACTTTTATCATTTCCAAGAGAAGGTATTAAATGAGGATAAATTCAAGGTAGAAGACCAGAGGATTGCATTGGATGAACATGATAGGAGAAGGCACTGAAACAGGAGGAGGAGGAGAGAACAAATCACTTTTATCATTTCCAAGAGAAGGTATTAAATGAGGATAAATTCAAGGTAGAAGACCAGAGGATTGAATTGGATGAACATGATAGGAGAAGGCACTGAAAGAGGAGGAGGAGGAGAGAACAAATCACTTTTATCATTTCCAAGAGAAGGTATTAAATGAGGATAAATTCAAGGTAGAAGACCAGAGGATTGAATTGGATGAACATGATAGGAGAAGGCACTGAAAGAGGAGGAGGAGGAGAGAACAAATCACTTTTATCATTTCCAAGAGAAGGTATTAAATGAGGATAAATTCAAGGTAGAAGACCAGAGGATTGAATTGGATGAACATGATAGGAGAAGGCACTGAAAGAGGAGGAGGAGGAGAGAACAAATCACTTTTATCATTTCCAAGAGAAGGTATTAAATGAGGATAAATTCAAGGTAGAAGACCAGAGGATTGCATTGGATGAACATGATAGGAGAAGGCACTGAAAGAGGAGGAGGAGGAGAGAACAAATCACTTTTATCATTTCCAAGAGAAGGTATTAAATGAGGATAAATTCAAGGTAGAAGACCAGAGGATTGCATTGGATGAACATGATAGGAGAAGGCACTGAAAGAGGAGGAGGAGGAGAGAACAAATCACTTTTATCATTTCCAAGAGAAGGTATTAAATGAGGATAAATTCAAGGTAGAAGACCAGAGGATTGAATTGGATGAACATGATAGGAGAAGGCACTGAAAGAGGAGGAGGAGGAGAGAACAAATCACTTTTATCATTTCCAAGAGAAGGTATTAAATGAGGATAAATTCAAGGTAGAAGACCAGAGGATTGCATTGGATGAACATGATAGGAGAAGGCACTGAAACAGGAGGAGGAGGAGAGAACAAATCACTTTTATCATTTCCAAGAGAAGGTATTAAATGAGGATAAATTCAAGGTAGAAGACCAGAGGATTGAATTGGATGAACATGATAGGAGAAGGCACTGAAAGAGGAGGAGGAGGAGGAGAGAACAAATCACTTTTATCATTTCCAAGAGAAGGTATTAAATGAGGATAAATTCAAGGTAGAAGACCAGAGGATTGAATTGGATGAACATGATAGGAGAAGGCACTGAAAGAGGAGGAGGAGGAGAGAACAAATCACTTTTATCATTTCCAAGAGAAGGTATTAAATGAGGATAAATTCAAGGTAAAAGACCAGAGGATTGAATTGGATGAACATGATAGGAGAAGGCACTGAAAGAGGAGGAGGAGGAGAGAACAAATCACTTTTATCATTTCCAAGAGAAGGTATTAAATGAGGATAAATTCAAGGTAGAAGACCAGAGGATTGCATTGGATGAACATGATAGGAGAAGGCACTGAAAGAGGAGGAGGAGGAGAGAACAAATCACTTTTATCATTTCCAAGAGAAGGTATTAAATGAGGATAAATTCAAGGTAGAAGACCAGAGGATTGAATTGGATGAACATGATAGGAGAAGGCACTGAAAGAGGAGGAGGAGGAGGAGAGAACAAATCACTTTTATCATTTCCAAGAGAAGGTATTAAATGAGGATAAATTCAAGGTAGAAGACCAGAGGATTGAATTGGATGAACATGATAGGAGAAGGCACTGAAAGAGGAGGAGGAGGAGAGAACAAATCACTTTTATCATTTCCAAGAGAAGGTATTAAATGAGGATAAATTCAAGGTAGAAGACCAGAGGATTGAATTGGATGAACATGATAGGAGAAGGCACTGAAACAGGAGGAGGAGAACAACAGGAAATAACTTTTTATGGACAATATTCCAGATTAGCATTTCCTTCAAGACTATGGAGATGGCAAGCTAGTTCCTGTTCCAAGTATTCACACACATATAGTTCAGATAAGGTGTATTTGAATAGGTCTTAACAAATGGTGAAATGGGACAGAGGAAATTCCTGTCACCAGTTGTCGAACGATAGATAAAAATGGTCGTAGGTTGTCCAGACCAAATGGGACATTGTGTTTTGGGGAAGTTGGGAAGTATTTTGGGAAGTAGTTTTTGGGAATTTGGGAACGGTCACCCTGTTGTAGCTAATTCAATAGGTGTAGTATGTATGTGTTATGGGGCATCAGAGAGTAAATCTTTAGAAGCTAGCCCTCTTTCCTTTCACCACCAAGCTTCAACAAGAGCATCAATGATGCAGTATCTCAATATCCTAATTTCAAATCTTTGCTCTGTCTCTACAATTATCAATATCAATCATGGTACAACAAATATATAACTTGCATTTTTGCCACGAATAGTCTCTGCAGGTTACACTTTATCCTGCTAGTCTTGCCTTTAGCGCTCATTGCCTGTTAGTCGAAAGAACGACGTTGCAAGGTTTAGTAATGTCATAGAATATTTAAGAACTTGTTTTTTATGTGGTATCCTTCATCTTAGGTCCAGGGATGTAAGTGCAGCCAAAAAAAAAAAACCGGAAAACTATTCGGAGACCCCGGGTGAATGCCGTCCTAACACATCCTACTCCTAGCTCTGACTACTTACACACTATCGTTATGTTAGGCTAGCTCAGAAGTATTAGCGCTAACACATCTTACCCCTAGTTCTTACTACTTACACACTATCGTTATGTTAGGCTACCTCAAAGTTACGAATACGTCGCAGCGAACTACGGAATAAAAAACAGTCTCACATTCGAATGCGATCACAAATATCGACTTTCATATGCGTATCCCGTAGATTTCCGCCGCTCACAAATATCACAAGCGTTAATTCCGAAAGTTATGTCGAGCACCAGCAGTTACGAAGATATTAATTAGCAGTCCAATCAACGTGAATTAGGCAAGGTTTTTCAAAGAACAGAAATGAGTTATGGCGATTTGAAGTTCGCACGTACGCAACGATATTCACATGGCACAATGTTGTACAGTGCAATGCGATGATGCGAAACAGGAATGGTATTTTGATTGATCGATGAGTGAAAGTTGAAGTTAGCTTGCTGCAACGGGCCAGGCATTTTTGCCGCGTTATGTCTTTGATATTCGAACAATTTTGTGGAACTTTATTGGAATAAAAAAAAAACCGGATTTCCGTAAATATACGGAAGACTTACATCCCTGTAGGTCAGTCTCAGTTGGACTTTTTGGTCATATAGTTTGACGTCAATGACAACAGCCAAATTAGAAGAGGCGAACAACTCGACCATATTCTTGATGCCTGCCTTGAGAGCTAGGCCTATTGACCTACTGTATGTTACTGTAGACTGTAGTGGTGACTACCATCAAAACTGTGTCCACTTCTAGATATCAAAACAACCCACGTTTTTCCGCGTACCTAACTACAGAACAGAAAATTGTTCGCGAGGGTAGCCATTTTCGTATATCTAACATGTAGCTGTTATGAGTCATAGCCAATCTGCTACAAAACAGACTTGGGGGCGGGGCTTAATCATCAAAAACGGACCTTTTTACTAAAAGTAGGGGCGGCAGCTCAGTGTTGTTTTAAGAAAGAAAAATCATTTAAACATCAAATCAAGCAAATAAAAGCCATTAAATGTCATATCCATGTAGTAAAATTCTTATTAATACCTACCTGTAAACAACAAATGAAAGTTTAAAATTTTAATAAAATATATAATACATAGGACCCTATCTTAGACGATACCACTGTTGAAAGACAGTTCTATTCTATTCTCTTTCATAAAACATAAGTTTTGGAGCGTGTGCAAAACAGGTCTGTCAAAGTGTGTTTTCAGTCCAAATTGGCCCGATTTGGACATAAATCGGTGAAAAAGTCACAGAATGAGATACAATTCTGGAATAAAAAATAGTAACTTTTGTTGGTCTATATGATATATTCTTGCTCTGGAAATTCCAGAGAAAAAGAACTTTGTTTGAAGACGCTGAAAAATTTTTAAGAGAAGAGAAAGTCCCACTTACTGTTACAATATCTCTATACATGTAATGTATTGAGATAAAAACCAATTATATTGTAAAAACAGAGGATGATTTAAACTTGTACGAAGGAACTCTTGAATCTTGGATGTCCTGAATATGTCATGGTCACACCGTTATGCCCGGATTGCATATACTTCAGTAAATTTATGCAGTAACACGGATAAAGCTTATTTTCTTTCAGTGTTTGCCCTTGATGTCACATTCTCTCCAATTCGAACTTTTGGATTTGACTGTTGTAGCTAACATGTTAATACATCGCACTGTGGAAGTATTGGTCTGTGTCTCATTTCAATTAACAAATCCTATCATATTGTAAGTTGGAGTTGGAATAGGCCTAGCTATTTTTCATACTCACCAGGGAAGTCTAACTCATTTGGGAAATAAAATGATGTATATTCGACATGTATCGAGGGAACATCGTCCGGTAAACAGAACGTCTTTTTATCTGACTGTAAGAGGCAGTGCACCTCCTCCTGATCATTACGCGGCATCTTGGCTGCCGTGGCAACCGAGGAAAACTTGTAACCTTGCACACGGATGATCATGCAATGTGACATCAACTTGACCTGCTTCCTCTGATTAATCGCCAAGGATTGCTGCTGCGTCGTGGTCATGGGTGGCGACTTTGAAGACTGCTGATGACCTTTGACCTCGGCAGTTTTGCTCTTTGACGAGGAGGAGGTGTTGACTGGCTTACTAGAGACTGGCTTGACGTGAGATGGTGACCCTCTGTTCAGAGACACGTTGGCTGGTGCTGTCTGAACTTCCTTCTGCAGTTTATCGATCTCTCTTCTGGCAGCAGAGTACTGCTGCTTGAAGTGAGCTAGTAAGGAGTGAATCCAGGTGTCCGAAGTTTGAAAGGATTCGTCGAAGAAGTTCCAATGGGTCCTTGTACTACCTGAAAATTCCAAAACATAAATAAAATCAATACAAATATTTAGTCATGAAGTTTAAAGCTTTGTCGTTTGCATCATCTATGAGGCGCCATGTGTGACAAAATTATATACCAAATATATTGATTATAACCCCTCATATATATTAGTTATGCCGCAATATATATAACTTACTCGTACACCTCATATATGTAGGTTATGCATAACGTATTTACATTATGAATAACATATATATCACAGTAAGTCATATATATTTGCAACTATAATCAATTTGTATAATATAGGTCCGTACGGCTTTCCGTATAATTTTGTCACACTCGGCGAGCTCATATATATATATATAGGTTATAGACACGTGAGCAGCACGCGAATGAGCGGTGCCATGTTAGACACTTGTGATACGTGGGCGGGGCGTATGCAAATTCGGCAAAGCGCGGCAAAGTAGCTGGACGAATATGCCATTTACACACTGTACTATATAATACTATTACTAGCCTAAGTAGTATAACTAAAGTTACACCTATAGGTCATCGCCATGTCTAATTTGAGTGAACACGAGTTTTCGTCTCTGGTAGAAAGGTTGGTAATATTCATGACATCAGCACCAAAATCAATAGGGATCATATACCGCGAGGAGCTTAATGAGATATTGTGACTATGGCCCTGTGTCACACACATATCATTTCACAAATCATTTCACACATGTCTGGACACATAAAATACTTCATGAGGTTAATAACATTGTGGAAAAATGTATCACATATGCACCAAAAGGACATGGATCATAGTTGAACTCTGCATAGGCCTATGTTGCAGTCTGTATGACCTAATTCTTGATCATTCATTCATAATGTTCATAACCATAATTTAAACATGTAAAATAGCTGTATGCAACTTACCATAGATTTGCTTCCAAAATCTAGAGTGATCCAAATTGTAATGTGATTATGTTATGATTATAGTACTTACAGTGCACAAGTCCAAATACAGAAAATATGAGTTTTGAAATAATTCCTTTTAGTGATGTACTAGAAATTCAAGAGGCATTACATTGCCATGTCATACCCATTGAACAAACACGGTACAATAGCTACAACTTATCTTTACATCTTGTCCTGTATTCAGGATAGTCATACTTTGGAACGGTTTTTATTTCCAGCAAAACAAATAAATTGTTCATATCTGGAGGAAATGACTTGAGCAAACATATGTGATGTATCAGATACGCCGAGTCTATGTTCTTTAATAATTTTAAATTACCTAACAGGCGATCTAAACAAAATTTGGATTCCAATAATTCATATTTCAGGATAAAATAATACCCTTTTTAATGCATAAAAAGACTTCTTGTGTCTGTAAACATGACAACAGATCTGTTTGCTCAATTATTTTGATCTGGGCATGTGTAAGTTGTTTTAAGGTGAACTGGACTGAAATGAAATCCATTAATTACCAATTCTGAGTGTCTACATCATTTTCTGCAACCAGTTCTCTTACAAGTAAGCGAGTTGTGGTATACAATTGATACCCATGGCTTCCAGCGTCCTCAAGTGGATTGCCTGTTTCCCTCAGTATTGCAAGTTGATCTCTTCTAAGTGAATACTGAGTTTCGGGCACTTGTATTTCATGGTCTACCTCATACGCAGGTGGATCTCCTTCTGGGTAAATCCCATATCATTCCCAATTCTCATTTCTCTCAAACACACTCTCAATCCCAGTGTAAGATATTCGTCCAGCTACTTTGCCGCGCTTTGCCGAATTTGCATACGCCCCGCCCACGTATCACAAGTGTCTAACATAGCACCGCCCATTCGCGTGCTGCTCGTGTGTCTATAACCTATATATATATGAGCTCGCCGAGTGTGACAAAATTATACGGAAAGCCGTACGGACCTATATTATATATATATATATATATATATGTATATATCGATTATAATAGCAAAATATATGACTTACTATGATATATATGTTATGCATAATGAAAATAGGTTATGCATAACCTATATATATGAGGTGTACGAGTAAGTTATATATATATTGTGGCATAACTAATATATATGAGGAGTTATAATCAATATATTTGGTATATAATTTTGTCACACATGGCGCCTCATAATCATCCCCTTTACCGAGTCACAACTATATACAAATGAAACAAATAGTATATTATTTTTAGGTTATAAAGGAGAGTTTAGACAAGATTAGTGTATATTTAATGCCCTTGTTTTGCTATGCTTTGTTCATCAACCTCATTTGGACCTTTTGAAAAACCCTGATGGCCAGGATTACCTCTGGCCTAAAGAGAGGTAGATTGCTCACTTGATAAGGAGCATCTACCCTACAATAAAATTAGGCTAGCATCTAAGTTTAGCATCAGTTGAAAGATTTCATCTATATATAAGAGACAGATGAAAACAATCTGAACGATTCAACCGTTGGTGACAAAGAATAATTGCAGGTAGGTTAACAATTGATTCCACCCTCCCTTTCAGTTCTTCCACCTCCATGCCCCCACCCCTCACCCCCTCCCTTCCTCAATACTTCCCTGTAATGGAAAGCTTGGAACAGGTCAAACGGTGAACTACGCCCAATTACCTGCACTATGATAAGGATAATAATCCAAAGATAACCCTGTCATTGAAACCTGCATAGAACCTCCCTCTATCCGTTTCCCAGGAGTATCTGAGAGAAGAGACAAAGTTGGAAAATATTGGTACATGAAAATTCAAAGCAAACGATGAAACCGAAATGAGAGGGAATGCTTGGAATAATAACAGCATGAGACATATCAGTATAGCTGCTAATGAGTTACTTTTGTCGGTGGGCAAAACTTACTCATTTCCCATAAGTATGATCTATTACATAGATTCGCTATGCGAATTTGCCTGTGATGCTTTATACAGGTACCGTAAACTAATTTAAAAACAATATTTAGCAGATAATAACATAAATTTGTGAAAGTCCTATATGGGAACCTGAATGCAAAATTCATTCCAGCACCAAATCATATTCTTGTTTGATCACAGAGACATCTTCGAAATACTGTACCTTTCAAAGTCAATGGCCATTAAAGGCATTGAAGACTCAACCCAAACCTCCCTCTGAATTTAATTTTCCGTTGCTTGCAAGTGAAGTTTTTTCTTGTTGCTACAAAATGCAGACAGTATTGAAACATGATACCTTGTTATCTTTTATCTAGATCTGAGTGTCTATCGGTGCTATGTACACTGTGTTGTGGGTATTGACCTTAGCTGCATGTATTGACTGTACACTAGTGTCTAATTACCGACGGTAGCAAACTGTGTGTGTATTTTCTGGGAATGATAGTGGTGTCTAACACTTCTGTTACACCTCATTGGAACCTGGGTCAGATTACCCAGCATCAGACATTTCATGTGCGAGTCTTCACTCCCATTAATTTTATGAAATGCAAGGTATACTACAGTACACAGCTTTGATATTATTAGGACTTGAAATAATATACAAAACAGTACACAATTAAGTCAACATCACCACCTGCTATGAAATATTTTCAATATTTTGCTATTTGTTAGATGAGTCCAACAAGTTCTGCTGCAGACAAGTTTAATTTCTGCATTATTCCTCTCTAACGATTCTTTCCTTTTTCTTTCTGAAAACAACTTCACAGAAATATTTCATTCTTACTGATATTACACATCATAACTCAACAACAACTGTAATTTATCAATTATATACCTGCATACTTCAAAAAGCAAACACGAGCATATGGCTCTACCGTAAGGTGATGTAGTGTGCATGGACTGCAAATACGATATCAGCCACCATGTTTTAAACATTGAGTGTATATATAACAGAAAAGAATTAGGAGCTTGGTGAAGGAGGCCCAGAATTAATTAGTACCAGATCCATGTATTGCTGGCAATCTTTGAATGTGGCTTGATCATTAAGTGTTGCTTGATCACTGAGTGACCAGAACTTCATACTCCACTGTGCATTAACATTTATATGTACCAATTGATGATCAAAATAACTAATTAATTAAAACCCTTTGTATGGCTATGGAAAGTGATCATCACAGCCAACAAACAGTGTACACATTTTGCAGCAAAAAGCAGTTGAGCAGTTTGGGGAAAGTCCCGTGCTATGGTTTTTAATCCCCAACTGTAAACAGGATTTGCAGAAAGATACCATTTGATGTTGCACCAATTGTGAAAAGGCAGCAAATGTGTTTTAATTATTATTATTATTTGATTGAGAGGAACTTAAAACAAGGAATAGCTTCAATTCAAAGAGTTTTCCAAAATGGTGGCATCCTCGCAATATCTCTGTTTTCATTCCATGTAGATCACAAAATCATGTAAGAGTAAGACAGAGATGAAAGTAAGAATAGTATTAGTAGGATGAGTGCAGAGGTCATAGGTCACAATTTCATACAGTTTCAGTTGCCTGGATACTGACAGTGAATCATACAGGCCTCTCCATGACAGGTAAGTGTAGGTTGTCATAGTAACACCATTATAGTGTATAGCCACTCACCAGCAGAGGCTGGTTGCTATGGACATGTCTTCGTTCAGCCTCCCATCAATCCCTTTAACTCCTCTTTTAAGCGGCCACCCAATCATCCACACTCTTACAGGAAATAATCCATAGGAAATATTTTTGTTTGAGCAGGATTTATGCATAGGAAGTCTGTTTTCTTCATGTTTGGAGATGGACTCTCCATACGATATATCTAGTATTCAATGAAACCTAACTGTGACAATTGTATGATGCTTTTCTATTGCTCATACATATTCATATAATTTTGTATTTTTGTAATGTTGTATTTACAACACTGGAGGGTTGTTAGTGTCAAGTATCAAAGGCCATTACACTGTGACCAACATTTAGTTTAACCTTTCAACCAATTTCTAAATGATTCTGCAACTTGCATGTCACACATTCTCAGTAAAAAAAAAAAAAAAAAACACTGAATGTCGAAGAAAAAGATTCATTTTCATTTTCATCAAACTTGAAGTGAATTAGGTGACATGGTGCAGTACACTACCTTAGGACTACAAAGGGCTTGAATACTGTAAGTTGAAGCATGGAGCTATTACCGGTATTATTGGTAATAGCTCCATGGTTGAAGGTACAAACTTCAGCCATGCTCAGTAACATGTTGCATACCATTCAAATAGATATTGTGAAACTGTCACAAATGTAAACATATTTGCTTAACCTTCCTTGTGACCATGTTAGCATGACTAGCAAATGTTTGTGTTACTAATAGAGTCCCTTTAAAATCTTTGTTATAATATGACTGTTAGTACATACATGCAACATAAACAAAATGCTCAAATGCAACAGGTTTCATTCACAGTTTCCAACTCACTTTCGATTTCATATCCTCAGTATTAACCATTAAACAACGCGTTCAGTAACATGCCTCATGATACAATATTCATTTTTTCAAATTTGACTTTATCAATTTTAGCCATTTTGGTTGGGGCTGTGTAGGTTAAGTTTGAATTTGAAAAGTGGTCAGTTTGATATGTCAATCTATTATAGCAGCTCTAAAATGTCTCTATGTGCAACTATGTATATGTTTAAGGGGGGGGGGGGGGGTGGGGGACATTGTGGTCAAGTGGTTATGGCAGTGGACTTGTGATCTAAGGATTGCAGGCTCAAATCCTGGCCAGATCATTGCGTTGTGTCCTTGGGCAAGGCACTTTATCTCCATTGCCTCTCTTCACCCAGGTGTATAAATGGGGACTTGCAAGGTAACTTGTAAATATAGTTGTGTGTGCGGTTTGTGGCTGCACCCTATATGTTGTGCACTGTGGTGCCCCAGGAGAGATTGTTTGAATTGTGCACTCTTTGGTGTGAGGGTGTGGCAAGTTACCAATGACCAGGGTTAAGTTTTAAAGTCATGTAAGAGTGCCGTGGCGTTGAACAACACTGTAAACCTTCAACTTTAAACTTCAACATAATATGCATAGTGAGGGCACACTCAAAGTAATAGTACACCACCATTGATAAGTGCATTTGAGAAGCTCCTTCAACTGGAAAAAGGAATTTAAAATTAAAGTTTATATCATACAGTTGGATGATTAAAGTTTTAACAGAACTAACTGAAGTTTTGGGAAATTCCTATATGAGAAGAGAGTTCTTTTGAAGAGGCTTAAAATAAGACAGCCAATATTAAAAGCACAATCACAGATCTGTAGATACCAAAAATATCTCCAATAACCAAAACTTCATTGCTATTATTAGATTCAGAACAAATTTTCAAATAAGTAAAGTTCATTCATTGTTAGTGATCATTCCATACAAGTATTTATCAAGGACAACAAAATATGAAGTAAATAAACAAACGAGATACAGCTGAAAGTCATGAATATTCACGAGAGGCCAATTACCCAGAAAGAAAGTAGTTTGTGCGGTGCTTAAATTGAATTTGATTGGTTTAAATGATCATCAGCTCAGATGTGAGGCTAGTTAACTTGAACAAGGAATTGATGTAAAAAAAGTTTAAGAAAAAGAAAAAAAGAGCAAAGTGGGTTTGAGAGCAAGGTTCTGAATCTGGTCAATTATTGACAGGATTGGACACTAAAAATACGCTACATACAATGCCCTAAACAAAACGATACATTAAACAAAGCGATACGCTAAGCGAAACAGGAAAAGTGCTATCCTAACACCCTCCCGAAAACCTTCCCAAATGAAAAGGATACTTATAAGGCTTTGCATGAAAGATAACAGAACAAACTTCTCATTGAGGTGAAAATGAGGTGAAAAAAAGGCCTCAAAATACACAGTTCCGAAGGAATTGGAGATAGGAAAGATTCCACACAAAAAATGGATGTCTAGGCACTTTGGGGGGTGGGGGGGGGGTAGAATGAGAAGGAAGGGCATTGACTGGAGGGCTACGGACATAGTGTTGATAGGATACTGGGTTTCGATCTAAGCACAGTAGAATGAGAGTGGTAAGGTTTTTGGGGGGACAGGTAAGCAAGGAGCGAATTAAATTCAAAATAACCAGTAGAATTTAGAGCTCAGCTAAGCAAGCTCCCTTTAAAATAATGAAAAAAAAAAATGTACACATGTTTGGAAAATTTGTCTGATTCCCCATTTGGCTGTGATAATTAATGCTACCCTTGATGAAAGAAAGTGTTCCAGTGCAACCAAGTGTTTTAGGAACCAAAAGATTTGTGAAAAGTCCCATTTCTTACCATTCCTTTGGTGAAAGAAAAAGAAATAAGTGAGTGACTTAGTTCCATGAATTTCAAGTTTAAAATGAATGATAGTCAGTAGGGTTTGGACAGCTTGCTGTAAAAACAGGCATTACTATAATAAACAACTCTGCTTTAACAAAAGAGAAATGTAAAAGCATGCACAATACATAAAAGAGGGGAATAAAACAAGCTTTGGAGGTGAGAGGGTAAAATAGAAAAGAGGAACCAGCCATAAATTAGAAGCAGGAAAATAAGAATCCTTTCAGAATGCTTGAGTGGAAGGGAATATGCATGCTCTTCTAGACCGTACCTGCTCTTTTAATGAACGCTTGTAACAAAAGAAAGGAGAAAAAGTAGATCAAACTGATTGAGGACAGGGAAGAGAAAGTAAAAACCACGTCAAGTAAAACACAGATACATCGAAAAACATCGAAAATAAGAAAAAAGCTTGATTCTGCTTGGAACAGACAACAGACTGAACTAGAGAGCTGCTGTACAAACCATCTCCTGGAAATTGCAAGGCATGGATTCCAAAATTAGTTGTTTTAGGACAAAATCCACAGAGAATAATTTGATGCGTATCGTAGAGCACAATCCAGAAAATTACACAAACAGCTGCGAGAAATGCAGGCAAACATTTCAGCAATTTGTAGTGGGTTTTGTTCACATCATTTCTTTACTTAATCTTTCTGTTTTGTAATATTTTACGGTAAAACAAGATTCACAAACTTGTTTTTGCAAACTTAATAAACTGAACAGGATTTATATAATGGGCAAGGGTTGAGAGTAGATACAGGTATATATATATATATATATATATATATATATATAAAAGACTATTAATACCTTCTACTGTACTTTAACTAGTGTGTAGATACAGGAATATATATAAAAAAGACTATTAATACCTACTAGTGTTGGTTTGCAACTTTAACATCAACTACTGTATTTTCCTTTCACACTTTTGCAACTTAAAATTTACATTAATTTAACATCCTTATGGCATGTTTTGCATTTATGATGTTTATTGCATATACTGTGGTATTAGTTATGTATGACCTTACAATGACAATACAGTATGACTCTAGCTAAACTCTTTTAGTGGTCACTATCTCATGTTACTTGAATTCTCTTTGCACATAAAACACTTTCAAACTGATTTTAAGAAACCAACTTCATAAAAACTACTTTTAATACCATTTTATTTTGAAACGATTTTGATATTTTACTTAGATACTTCCAAGCCTGCGTTGTATGCTTTGCTTATGGATGGATTTAAGTTTGTTTTTCTATTTAGTTCTCTGCAGTAACTAATCACATGACTATAATGGGAGGAGCTTAGGTTTATTACCCTAACTTAAGTAACTAACTAGTCATGTTCTGCAGTGTTAGATGCTCACCTGTATCTTTACGATTGAGTTCGTCACATAGATGAAGGTCCACATGCTTGGTTAGGAAATGGTAGGATGTTTCTACGACATCATGTTTCTTGACAATCTGTAGGTATTGGTATTCTGTGTCGGTACGGTTCGCCTGGTTCGTCCGGTTTGTGATGTCTTGGGCTGACTTTGATGACCCACCCGCCTGTAGAGAGAGATTAATCAGGGCATTGATGGTAAGAGAATGAGGTATTATATCGTAAAGTATTGATTATTCAAAACTCCATCCTCCTGACAATGGATAATAGACATCTGTAGATATTCTATTATCTCACATATATGTATAATATTGACAGTTTTAATGTGTCCTTGTACAAGGTTACAGCAGCAAACTGGTACAGATACAGAGTAGATGTCCACGTTCTTGGCAATAAAACTAATTAAACTAAAAATCAAAACTGACATACAGTGTTTGGTCCTCCCCCCTCACTGCCCCCCCTCCCCCTCCACATACAGCAGTCATGCATGTCTGTGTATTCATTACTTCCCCTTTCTGCAGTCGTTTTGCATGATTCCAACAAACTAATACATGTTTGCATATTCATTACCTGTCCTTTCCGCAGTCATTTACATGATTCATCCAATCAATTAACACATCTACCAGTCTACCAGCATATTATGTATGCATATTCATTACCTGTCCTTTCTGCAGTTTTCTGCTTGATTCATCCAATCAATTAACACATGTATGCATATTCATTACCGGTCCATTCTGCAGTTCTTTGGCATGATTCATCTAATCAATTAACACATGTATGCATATTCATTACCGGTCCTTTCTGCAGTCCTTTTACATGATTCATCCAATCAATTAACACATACATGCATATTCATTACCTGTCATTTCTGCAGTTCTTTGGTATGATTTATCCAATCAATTAACACATGTATACATGCATATTCATTACCGGTCCTTTCTACAGTCTTTTACATGATTCATCCAATCAATTAACACATACATGCATATTCATTACCTGTCCTTTCTCTGCTGCCCTGGCTTTGCTCTGTGCTGTTGCTTTCTGTATTACTGGGCTGAGACTTCTGAAGTGGAGTATAACAGCCTTCAACTGTGAGTCTGTTAATACCAGCAATATATCATCCAATAGAACTTGTAACTTCGATGCGACTAGACCGCAGTCACTTATCCTCTTCTTAATTGCTATTCTGACCTTTAAGTGAAAAGGGAAAATAAGACACGCATATAAATACAACATCATAGACATGAATATGTGCAGTGGATTACTATGTAATATCAGCCAGTTGGGACAATTTCCTAATGCTAATACCTCTCTAAACTGTGCTCTCAAAGCACTGGTATTGACAGTACAAACAGTTCCTAACCTTGATCTGATAGAAACATGATATTCATACTACTCGCACTGACAATACGAGTGCTCTGAGAGCGGGACATGACACTACAGTATAGAAAAAAATGTTCCCACTGGGTGTGTAATATGTGTGATAAATAACTTTGTGTATATTCTACAACATGTAAAGAACCAGTGACTGAAGCAAAACATCAAAGTTATATGATATGTTGCATCTGTTTGGTTCGATACACTCGACTGAAAGCCAACATTAGTTTTATCTGACAAGGGGAGTTATCACTTGTCACTGAAACAATGTTCAGTAGAATTGTAAACATATAGATTGTCTTGAGCTACAGAGTTACAGATCCAGGCTTGCATGATGCAGCAACCTTATAACTATGAGGAAAGATTTCAAAATGAAAAAAATTATAATCATGTGGAGTGTACAAAATACAAGAGTTTTCATTGGCATATCAAACATCAAGGAATATTGGATCAAAAAACTTTTAATATCTACTTGAAAGAATTATTAATAACCAAAGCATGATGAAACCATGGAGATCTATGGACCAGAAATACTGTATCATGATATTCTAAACTGTGAGGGCGTTGTGGTCAAGTGGTTAAGGCAGTGGACTTGTGATCTATGGATTACAGGTTCGAGTCCTGGCCAGATCATTGCGTTGTGTCCTTGGGCAAGGTGCTTATCTCCATTGCCTCTCTTCACCCAGGTGTATAAATATGGGCTTGCGAGGTAACTTGTAAATATAGTTGTGTGCGCCGGTTTGTGGCTGCACCCTATGGGAAGTCCCCCGGGGGAAACGTGGTTGTGGTGCACTGTGGTGCCCCAGGAGACATTGATTGAATTGTGCACACATTGTTGTGTAGGTGTGACAAGTTACCAATGACCAGGGTTAAGTTGTAAAGTCGTGTGAGAAGGCCTTGGCCCTGAACAAGACTGTAAACCTAAAATTAAAAATTAATTAAACTTCTATTTTAAGTACCTCTTATTACATCCTCTAGTCTAGACAACATTCTGCCTTCAGAAACAATATTTGATACAGCAAAGGAAGTACTGAATAAAGTCTTCATCAGAAGGTTATATGTGACTAACTATGCTCTATTAAGTGCACCTCAGTGACTCAGTCACATTAAAATTTACCCAGAGTTTAAGAATGTGACATATTTTATTTGAGACCTAAAACATGCAAAACCAATCAACTGCAAATAATCTGCCATGTTTCTTGTTGGGGTGGGAGGGGGGGTCTATCTCTATCAAGGGCAGCTCAGTCACATTAAAATTAATTAAGAAGACATATTTGATTTGAGACCTAAAACATGCAAAAACAATCAATTAGAAATAATCTGCCATGTTTCTTGTTGGGGGTGGGGGGAGGGGGGGTCTATCTCTATCACCCTTGTTTAAGTTTGAAGTCATTTAAATATGATCAAACCAGAACTATTTTTAATTTTATTGGTGGGCAATCTTCAATATTTTCTTACCAGTGGGTAAAAGAGAGAATTAAAAACATATAGTTGGAAAAAACAAGAAGTAAATAGAATCCAAGCCACACAAAGTTTTAACCCTATGCTTTACACTTCACATATATTGACATTCTAAATAGCTATTTATTCTGTCCATTCCAGTACTAACTTAAAGGCATTGAAGACTTGCCCCAAATCGTGTGCAGCCATCTGAAAAAGTTAGCTTGCCATTGCTTGCAAGTGACGTTTTGTTCGTGTCGCTACAAAATGCAGACAGTACAGTAATGAAACGTGATACCTTGTTAACTTTAGCTAGACCTGAGATGTCCATCGCTGTATTGTTTGTACACTTTGCTGTGGGTATTGACCGCAGCTATATGTACTGACTGTACACTAGTGTCTAATTACCGACAGTAGCAAGCTGTGTATGTATTTTCTGGGATCGATGGCGGTGTCTAATACTTCTGTTACACCTCCTTCGAAACTAGGTCAGATTACCGGCATTAGACGTTTCTTTTTGTGCGAGTCTTCACACCCCTTTAACAATCTGAAGAACATCTCTCTCTCACTATCTCTCTCTCACTTGATCTGTTGATTTCCATATTTCTAAGTCTACTAACTTACATGACCCTGGTTTGTGATGAGTCTGATCGGGGTTGACCCTGTACCAGTAATCTTGGTGTCTATAGCATCGACGATTATTCTTACGGTTGACCATTCCACTTGTTTGAAAGTGATGACGTCGCCTTCTTCTTGTAAGTTCAGACGAGTCGCTCGTAAATTTGCTGGTTTCCAATCGGGCGTGGTACTCTGAAGTAAAAGTTGGGAAATCTGTGAAGACGAAGAAGAAATCAGAAAAGCTCGTTTAGATGATAAGAAAAAAGGAATTTAGATGTACGGACAGCTGAGAAATGCACCTGCCAACGAAATTCATGGCATAATGAATACACCATCAAGCAACTTTGCAATCAGCATGCATGTTGTGCGATGCTTGGACCATCTAGTTACCAATGTTAACTATATGTATAAAGCAGCTTTTTGAGTTGGTGTTGATCATTTTCATTTTCCCTTTTTTTGCTTGTTTGTTTGTTTTGTGGTTGGTTTGGTAAGTTGTTTGTCTTGTGGTTTGCTTAAGTTGTTTGTTTTTGTTTTTTTGTTAAGTTGTTTGTTTGTTTGTTTTTTTTTAGTTGTTTGTTAGTTTTTTCTTTCGTTCTTTTCTTCAATTATCTTTTCAAGTACTAGAGTGTACAAGTTTTTTTTAACTTTTCCATAATTGTGTTTTTACATTAATGCTAATATACGAGAGTTAGGGTGGCAGAATGCTGAGAATTATAAGAGAAATGTGAATTTTTTTTTTCCAAACAGAGAAGAGGAGAGTGTAGAGGAGCAGAGTACATATATATGTTATGCATCTTTTTCACTCCATGGATTAAATCTTGGGAAAATAGGGAAAATTTTAAGCAATATCAAAGCACTCTAACACCACTGGTTACAGGTGCCTGCCAAAAATATAATAATAAAAAAATTAAAAAAAATTAAAAAATCCTACAAATTTACTGAACAGAAAAATGGAATGTAAGTTTCTGCCCAGATTCATCTACTCGTATATTCTTATCAGCATTGCATGTGATATAAAGTATGTGATAACATAACTTGGATCCAGTATTATTCCAGAGAATGTATGACATCATAAACATGTTTCACACCATTATTTCCATTTCTTTAAACTACAGATTTACATGATATTAGGAAATGGTTTTCCACGTTGATCAAACAATTCCAAAATGAGCTCAAACTTTTACGTCCGGTTAACATCCCAATGTGACATTCCCACATGAATACAAGCAGTGCTGCTTAATAATATTGCGCAATATATGCCTTCCAGGTCACACATAGCTCTACGGGTTGGTTTAACTATGTGGTCAATTCCATGGTGACTCGCGTGACATTTTTACTAAAATTCCTCTCTATTTGATATCATTAAACAAATAAAGAAGTTACCTGGGAGAAAAGCATTCATGTAGTCAGTGAAGTACGCCTTAATGCTTACAACAGTAGACAAAAAATATTTATACCTCAAGTATTGGGGGTGAAATTGGCGAAAAACTAAACGTGACTCGCGTGACAGTTACTATTAGCAAAAATCAGAATGCACACACAAATGTTCAATTTCTTATGTCTTATTAAAATGTTTCCAATCACTTTTTATAATCATACCGAAGTTGCAAAACACCTCTACCTCAATTGCTATGCAACTTTGAAAAAATGTTGTAACGCATGAGAATAACGATGAAGATGTATTGTGACTCGCGTGACAAGAAAACGTGACTCGCGTGACAAGTTCACTTTTCGAATAGTTCTAGACCAAATGCAGTAGTGAATCAAAGTTATAGACCTTGCCTAGTGAAATAAAACATTCATTGGTCTAGAAAGTGTCCAAACGGTACTTCCCTTGGGAATGTCCAGATGATATTAATGTCCCCGAGTTACTTTCATGACTGCAGACAGTAGGTAATATACTGTACGGGTAGTACAGTTGTTCAGGCAATATATCTTGTCAATTAATATTTATAACAATATTTAGTCTGTTGAAGTCACTCATATGAAAGTTATAAAAGAAACAGATCTATCAAAATGTGATTCAAATTACCATTCTTATTTGTCATATTTGAATAAACCAAAAGTGTAATATTGAGAAGATACATTCGCCAATAGGATTTTGGGAATGATTGAGCAGTTAAAACCTTAAGGTTGTCAAGTCATAGTACATGGCATTGCCAGATACAAATATAGATTATGTTTTTGTATATTACTAAAAAATCAATGACATGTGGTAACTTTCCAAATGTGGTGATAAAATAGGCATTATATTGCGAATAAATATTCATGATTTTAAATTCTGATATTTCAAATGAAATTATTATAATTAGTTGCATTATGTGTGCACATATTATTCAAGTTGCCTAATTAAAGGGGAATTCATTTATGATATCTTTAATCAGTGTTCTTCATTCATCAAACTATAACATCCCTGTAATTTTCACACAGTAAATAGGTAGAAACACTATCTTGATTTGTCGTGACTCGCGTGACGTGACTCGCGTGACATTCGTAAAGGGTGATTTTCTGCAAAATTTGAATATCTTCTGAAAAGGAAAATTCAGTAATCCTTTTGTTATCTATGTGAAGACTTGATATTCATTATTTGGAGTAAAACTTTTGTGCAGGCAAGGAGAAAAAAACAAAAACAGTCAATTTTGTAACTCACGTGACAGTAAATCGAGGGTGTTTACTGTTTTCAATTAACAACTGTTGTCTAATGCCTTGATGTTAAAATAAAATTGAAGCTATTAACTGAGCACTATGCTATACCAAATATAATTAGTCCAACACACAATAAATTGGCAGAAACACTATCTTGAATTGACGTGACTCGCGTGACGTGACTCGCGTGACATTCGTAAAGGGTGATTTTCCACAAAATTTGAATATCTTCTGGAAAGGAAAATTCAGTAATCCTTTTGGTATCTATGTGAAGACTTGATATTCATTATTTGGAGTAAAAGTCTTGTGCAGGCAAGGAGAAAAAAAACAAAAACAGTAAATTTTGTGACTCGCGTGACAGTAAATCGAGGGTGTTTTCAATTCACCACTATTGTCTAATGCCTTGATGTCAAAAAAAAATTGAAGCTATTCAGTGAGCACTATGCTATAGCAAATATAATTAGTCCATAAAACTGATGATACCTATGATTACTATGTACAAATCTGCACAAAATGAAATTTCACTGTATTTTTCATAATTTAGTTACTACGGGAACCACTTGTTATTACCGACCCCATAATCAAACAAATAATGTTTCGGGGGTGAAAAAATTATTTTTAGTAACTTCAAGTATTCTATTTATTGGAAACTTACACAATTTTAATGTAAAATGATTTTAAATTTTTTGGTATGATGTTGACCTTATCATGGAATTGACCATGTACAATTTTACGATTGGCCGACCCCATTCAAACAGTTGCTTTCCAAGATGATGTTGTGGTACATTTTATGGAATGTAAAGTAAGGAAACTTCAATCAGTAAGATGACAAAGTAATGATAAAGAAAGATAGCAGATTAGTTAAGTCAGGTAGTTGTTATGGAACAACTCCCTGGTTAAGTACAGTATGTATCTCTGTTAAAGGCATTGAAGACTCGCCCCAAACCGCGTGCGGCCATCTGAAAAAGTTAATTTTCTGTTGCTTGCAAGTGACATTTTGAGTTCTTGTTGCTACATAATGCAGACAGTAATGAAGTGTGATACCTTGTTATCTTTAGCTGGACCTGAGATGTCCATCGCTGTATTGTTTATACACTGTCGTGTGGGTATTGACCGCAGCTGTATGAACTGACTGTACACTAGTGTCTAATTAGCGACGATAGCAAGCTGTGTGTGTGTATTTCTGGGATCGATGGTGGTGTCTAACACTTTTGTTACACCTCATTCGAAACTAGGTCAGATTACCGGCAGTAGACGTTTCTTTTTGCGCGAGTCTTGGCACCCTTTAAGTAGAGGTATCTCTGTTAGGTGATCGAGAGTTTAAATTAATACTTCCCACCGTTATTTACCATAGATTACATACATCACAAATGACCAGAAACTGAAACTATATCAATTAGTTAAGGAAAGTACTTCATCCACAGGGGTCTCTTTTCATTCATATGCCAAGGTTAATTAAAATCAACAAAATGAAATCTTCATGGAAACAAAAAAACAAACACACCTCCTCTTTCCTGAATAATCTCGACCGATTATTTCACAATCGTAAAATATACAGTACTTGGCTTAAAGCCATCAATCTTGACCGCTAAAACAACTTAAACTTCCTTTTTTAGTCAATCTTTTCGAAGTACTTATCCAAACTACCCACTGTTTTTGTGTCCTTTTCTCTTTCTTGGTTTGTGTTGTACAGTACAGTAGAGGCCTTTGAATATATGTTGTTGTACTGATTGTAACAGATCATGCAAAGATTCACAGAGAAACTTTCAATTCATGACCTACTTCACAGAGCATGTTTTGAGTGTGTGTGACTTTTCTTTCTTATCTAAGCACTACTCTTTAACATTGCTTTTTATTATTTATTATTTTTTTATGTTTTGTTATGTTCTTACTGTAATATGTATATTTCTTTTTGTCCATACAGTATGTATAAGACCTTCAGTACTCAGACACGCCTACTAAGGTTTTCTAGGTCACTTCATTCTGCAATGTACGTCATCATCATATTAATATACATGTTCCATATCTATATATATGTGTATACATATTGATATGTAGAGAGAGAGATAGATAAACATAGATATATAGTCTATGAAGTCACTCTCCAACTATTAATTGAATCTATTTTGTATCTCCTTTCCTCATATTCTATCCATTTCATCAGTCAATTTTTAAATCTTGTCTCAAAGTGAACTGCTAACTTCAAACTGAACAGACACTTACTCTTAATAGGTATTGTACATTACACTGTTACAGCACACACAGTAAATAGAGGTTTAGGCAGCTAGATTGATAAATCCTCTGTGTATTAATATCCTTGGCGTTTACAAACCTTTCGCAGAATTTCTTAGACCGGACAGAATCACTCAGAATCATCGATCGACAATCGGTCATTATATTCTGATATTACAAAATCATTTGGATATTCCCAGAATTTTGGGAACCATCCAACCGACAAATTTCTTTCTTTCGAGCCGATTCAAATCGCATTTCATTTATATTCAGCCTTACGGTGAAATAAACCATCAACCTTTAATTTATTTTACAGCCGGACACTCTCGATGCTAACGCACGGACGGCTCTCTATACAGAATGACAGTGAAATATCACCCGAGTAAATGTGAGAACGAAAATCAGAGTGAAGCCAGACATCAATCTTCGATATACGATATTATGTGTTTGAGTCGCAGCAGTTTATTGGTTCAGTATTCTGTAATGTCAGCGATAGTCTCGCAATCGGTAAATTGCTACTGGACGCCAGTTCAATCCAGACTACCTATTGATTAATGGTTACATCATCACTGTCTAATTTATCTTGCTTTATGGAAACGACTGAACTTGAAAACTAAATGCAACAAAAGGGTAGCTAAAAAGGATCAAGGAATTTATTCAGGAGAATTGATACATCAATTAAGAGATAAGTTGGATTATTATTTATTTTTTTATGTAAAAAGGAAATAAAAGATGGAAAAACAAAACAACATCCCATGGGATTTAAAAAATAGCGATAAATTTTGACTCTTGAATGTGGGAAAATGAAGAATTTTATAATAAATTTATCAAACAGGGATTGTAAAAGAATTGATCACACAGAGAGCTACTGTAGGTAGTATAGTGTTACAAAACAAATATCTCTGAATAAAGAATATTTAGTGCCTCTTTTCACCTGAGAAAGGAGCACTGATTTGATCAGCTCGTTTGAGCCCAAATAGTAAATGCAGATCAGATCCTGCGATTTGAACCCCACGATAGACTAATATTGTAGGATGGGGGAATTTAAGAAAGGCCCAGCCCCCTCACCCCCCACTCACACCCCCACAGGTTAGTTACATAACCCGCAGGGGTTGGAGATTGACCTGGGGATCAGGGTTGATCGTTAATAGCAATATTGCACAACATGCAGTTGATGGTTTTTGACAAGTAAACAAACGGTAACTTCCTGTCCACTGATTGCCAGCTCAGGGTCTGCTACTGAGCGAGGGGTCAAAGGGTCAAATGTACAAGCATGGACAATGCAGATTCAATTGACCTTGTTTTAAAGCTGAACACCAAACATTGTCTGATCTGTTTTCAAGTAAACACGTTCTAGGATTCTAGTCATACATGAGACAACATTGCCTAAGATACTAAAACACTATTCACATTGATACACTATGTCCTTGGATAACCCTCAAGTTACCCCCCCCCCCCCCACCCATTGATGAGAAATTTGTGTAGTTACACTCATTGAAATCAAATTATTACCTCCTTTGGAATCAGTTAAATACAATGTTAAAAAGGATAGAAAGTTTAGTCATAGACACTACAGTAATATTCACACATTCTCTCCAGGCTGCATAAACGCCTCAAGGATTTCTTCAGGACTCAAAGAAACATTTTATAATTTCATGTTTATTTAGTCTAAATATTCGATGAGAAAATCCAAGGTTCCCAGGCTCTTCCTGATGTTTCATGTGAAAGATTCAGAGTTAATATAAGCAGTAGACTAGCATAAGACAACACTACAGAAGTACATACAGTACAGTGTTAACAGACCTTATTACTGTACATAATGACTATATGGTTATTATAGAAGAGCTCTGTAGTATTCAGAATGAATATAAGCAGTAGACTAGCATAAGACAACACTACAGAAGTACATACAGTACAGTGTTAACAGACCTTATTACTGTACATAATGACTATATGGTTATTATAGAAGAGCTGTAGTATTCAGAATGAATATAAGCAGTAGACTAGCATAAGACAACACTACAGAAGTACATACAGTACAGTGTTAACAGACCTTATTACTGTACATAATGACTACATGGTTATTATAGAAGAGCTCTAGTATTCTAATTAGATGCTGCCCATTTCAATGTAGGAACACTGATGAATGAGAGCAATTGGACAGCAACTGATGAGCAAAGAACAATGAATCTTAAATGAGACACCACCCCAACTTTATACGGTACTTTAGCTTAAATCTGACAGAAAACTGGGGACCTCAAATAGTTACACTAAGATTAAATCTTGCTCCATTTGGCAGCTGTCATTTTCTGATCTCAGTTTTGTAGATATGTGATGCCATAGTGCCCACTAAGATCTGAAACCTATAACTTACCCCAATCCCTCCCCCCGCCCCCCTCCCCCGCCTCTCCCCCTGTTTATCCTATCCATCTATTCAAGGTAAATATTAACAGTTTTGATAATGAAACCAATGTCATCACTACTTATTGTAGGTAATGTTTACAGAGCTGCTTCAATATTTTATATTTCAGCATAATTTGCAATATATATACCATCTCCATTAATGAAAATCAACATTGTAACAAGTTAGCAAAACATAAGCAAAATTAAGCACACTTGGCTTGATGATGTCATAGTTAGACTTGTTCAAGTCTTCACCCTTCTATGTGAAGTTATCTCTATCACAAAGATCAACAACGATGGTTGGGTTTTGTGTCTGATTTAATCCTCTCCTCATTGTAGAAATGTTCACTTGTAACACCCACAAGCGATATTTAATGGCAGAAACTCTCTTAAGCTACCAGTGCTCACTTAACACAATAAGTGGGTTAACTACTTCCTCGTTGTTTTGGAATATGCTGCCTTCTCATCTCTATGGTAACATAGAAATTGCTCACAATGGTAGTCTGTATTACCAGCCCTGAGTCACATACCAGCAAACATAAATAGGCTTCCTATTAACTGTTAACCAGTTTGTCATAGCTACTGGATACTGCATATATACACAATGCTTCCATGTACATAAAGAGTGTGTAGAGACCTAGCATACACCAAAGGCACCAGCATAATAATGAACAAATAATGAAATTCGCTCTCTCAGACTAAAACTGTGTCAATACAGGTGCATTAGATATTCTTCAGCAACATGTTTTACTCCTCAAACAAATTTTAAGCTGATCACTGGGAAAGATTATTTGCTAGTAGTAGCACAAGTAATGTCAAACTCATACTGTTTTGGGTCTTGTTGCTACTTAAACATTTCAAAATAAAATAAAACTGTTAGCAAACTGCTTATCCACTAGAGAGCCTGTGTAGGAGAATGTGTAAAAGTAAGTTGGCCTGAAGTTACGATCCTAGCAGGATCTTCTTCAAAGGCTAAGAAAAAAAACATGTATTTTTTAGCCTTTGAAGAAGATCACGCTTAAACTTTTCCTCCAAATTTAATTTTTTTTATGATCTATGATAATTAAGAAGAAAGTGAAGAAATATGATATATTATTTCTATGACATCATTGGTTCCTTAATGAGTTAATTAAATGAAAACATAACCATTGCCATGAACCACTAACGACCCTCAGGCCAGCTAAGAACAGCCCTCATTCATTTTACAAGATATTAAGAATTTTAATATTTTTCATCATGAATACAAGTCTAGAGGATTTATCAAGTCTAATATAAAATATTATTACATTGCTTGAATTTGTAATGTTCTTTTCTATAACATAGTTCTGCAGTTTCCTTCACTTGTGTGGTATGTACGCTACATATATATAGTGTTACTAAGATGTACCAATACAGTGTAAAAACAACAGTGATTGCTTCCATGATGAAACCATTAACAGATGAAGAACATGGAATTACAGATTGCAATAACTAGGGGACACTACACAGGGATCTTTAGGCAAACAGGTGCAATTTGTTCTTTGCAATAGCTGCTACTGTGCATCAAGGACAACCTTACCTGAATATCTCCTCTGAAAGTGTCCGAAAGAAAAGTTCCTGAGATGTTGTTTACGTGGACGTACATTCCATCGATGACCTTCTCCACATAGCCATATTTACTGGGACCAGAAGACCTGCAAAACAGAAAAGAATACTTCCATTCATTAAATGATAAGTCACCAAAACAGATTTTTGAGAATTTATACCTTAAAAGTTACTGGCTTTTGGTGACTGGCACGGTAAAACGAGAGTGCTAAGGTTGTGGGGAGACAGGTAAGCGATGAACGAAGTAAATATATATATTAGTTTTATTGGGGGGGGAGGGTAAGAGTTTTATGTCATGACTAAGAACATTTCTCAACATACCCATGCAGAGATGTGCCCAGGATTTCCTGAGTGCCGGGTATACTGATCGCCGTCCTGGGGGAGGGGTCTAAGAGGAGGGGGTGCCCTCTTTGAGAAATTTTACGATTTTTGAAGGTGCTCAGATGCCAAATGCTGGCATTTGTGTAGCTTTTTAAGCACATACACAAGTACTACTGTAGTTTTGCTAACAATTTACATTTTGTTATTTTTTTACAGTTTATGTTAAATATATTGTTAAGAATGTCGGGATTTTAGAAGAAAATAGTGCTGGGCGGGATTCACGATTTTTAAGACAGTGTTGGGCGGTAATTTTTAGTGCTGGACGGGGCCGCCCACTGCCGCCCAGCATGAGCACATCCCTGCCCATGTACAAAATACATCTAGGTCAGAACTTCCAGCTGTACTCCTTTTTATATATATGCTATATTTATACTGGTTTCAATAAATGAAAAATGTAAAAACAATTCAATTTCACTTTCATTTTTGTGACTATTTCCTGCCAAACTTTCCTGCCAAATCATTAAAGGTACGCTGTATTGCCCCAAATATGCTAGATATTCAAACATGGTCACCTTTGGTCAAATTCCTTGAACCGTATTTATTACAACCTTCGAGGAAATTTTCCTCACTGGGACATTCAGTCATCTTGTGTGTTCCTTAAAAATGTCTGAGAACAATTTTGGGAATAAAGACCTCCAGTAAAGTAAGTTCTAAAAACTTCTAGCAATTATAAGCATGCTATAATTTGGGGGCTTATACTGACTACCTTTAAAGCTTATAATACTATAGGTTGGAATGCAGGAAATTGAACAGTACCAAACACAACAGAAGAGAATGTTGCTAATAAGATTATCAAGGCTGTTTCAATTATTGACACCCATGTTTTATAAGGTATTTGGCTTACGGCAATACAGTATAGTCTATGAATTATACCACATTCTGGGAATTCAGCTGAGCTTTTAAGGAAGAGGTTATAAGATACTCAAAGCATTATAATCCTTTAATATAACATAACAAATTGCTGCATGAATGTTAATATACAGTATGTAGACATCGAATGCGCCAACAGTGTATTATAAAGCATTCGTCAATTGTAATGAACAGGAGACCCAATCGGAACGACCCTGGAATCGAAAACAAATTTGGTTTAGGATCTTACGCTTGTTGAGCTTTTCCAGTTGGTGTGTTCGGGCTGCGTAGTTCACGGCATGTTCTCATCTCAACGACAACTTCATCGAGATACTGAAACAAGAATAAACCATAATGAGAGGACGTCAGTTTCAATGGCCATCTATAGTCTCAACTGTTTACAGTCTACAGATGGCATACTGTACTTCAGTTGTACAGCATGTATAACATACTGTACATATAACATACACGTATAACATACACATACTGTACATATAACATACTTATACTGTAACATACACATACCATAATATAACATACATATAACATGTCATAACATACATATAACATATAACATGCATATAACATACGCATAACATAACATACATATAACATTCACATAACATACATATAACATACTGTACATATAACATACGCATAACATACTGTACATATAACATACATGTATATAACATACTTAAGTAATACAGCATACAGTATAAGATCAATGAATTTGTGTCTTAAACACAGCAAACATCCAACCCATCACTTGAAATGTTCCTGACTCAATTTAAAGGCTCACTATGTGTAATATGAGATACTAATTTATAAACTTAATACATTTCTTTAAAATTGCATGTCCCAAAGGAGTCCTTCGGTTTAATAGAGTATGTACAAAAGGTTCAGCAAACCATCCTCTTCCACCCTATTCTCTTCCCCTCCCTCCCTCCCCCGTCCCTCCCTGTCCCATTCCTGTCCCTATATCTTCCACATGTAATCTGTTGTTGGAAAACCAAGTTTGCTGCTCTGAAAATGTTATTTAACTATTGTCCAGGCTCATTAAGTCTATTCAATACAAATTTCCTTTAAATAGCCCAACAGCACTCAATCATGCATTTCCAATAATGAATGATTTTAACATCTTATTTGATAATGTTTTTTAAATTCTCACTTACAATGCACATTGGGTGAGTCTTCAATTTTGTCCACGGGATCTGAAAGAAAATAACAAAAAGACTGTAATTTTTACATATGTTTTTTTTTTCTCAATAACTACTGAGCCTACACAATACTGTTAATACTATAAACATACTGTACAGTAGCTACTGCACATTTCGAATAGTTTTAAACAAAGTTGGTCACTTTCAATGAGCTGTCATTTGAGATACTTTGCAAAGTACAGTAATTTCTGCAGAAAGTGAACAGTGATAGCAGCACTAGGGGGTCATATGGGGGGGGGGGAGGGGGAGGGGATGGAAGCAGGAAAGAGAAGAGGATAACAGCTGTGCAATAACTTATTCTATCCTGTACTATGTAGGACAAACCAGAAAACTTTAAACTTTAAACCAAGAAACTTTTGCCATGCACACAATTTATGAACTGGATGACAATAATAATTATGACTATTCTTGGAAATCTCTCTTTTTAATTGAATATTTAGTACTGCGTCATGCAATATTTCTATAGAGCTTACAAAGCAATTATGACATGATGCAGGTCCTCTACCATTGTAATAAAACAATGATAGGTCAGTATGTACCTGTACATATCTGTGCATACACTGCTTCTATACTAATTGACTGAGCTATTACAGTATTGTATAAGCCCAGGTATTCAAAGTGGGGGGTCCCAAACATTGGGAAATCAAATAAAATTATAAAATGGAAAAGTCATGAACATAAGTACTTTAAAAGTTGCAAAATATATGATCACCATTTTGCAACATAGCAATACCGCCTCCCCCAGACCCGTTCCCCAAAACATCCCCCCCTCCCCGTCCCTTTTTTTCTTTTTCAATTAACCACTAATAAATTCCAAAGCTAACCGCATTTGGATTTTTACGAGCAATTAGGTAACCTGTCTAATCACAAAATTAGCACTCTTGCAACTGGTATATATATGTATCAGGTACATGAATACGCACACCCTTCATCTGAAATCTGAATGGTTAACACTATGATGAAGATGTAATGATAATGCAGCAACGTTAGGAATTTGACACGAGTTTCTGTTCAGTGGAACGTAGAGGCTGACTGACTACAGTACAAGTACAGTAGAGCTGGTCATTATGGGCCATACTGTATGCTATCTGTGTACTGCACACAATGCTAGATACCAGAAATGACACTCTACAGTACTGTAAGTATGGTAAAGTCACTGTAATGTTGTGGGGAGGCATATAAGATGTTATGCTCTGTAACACCATCACTCTAAATTTCTCAGGTTTGGTCTTGGTTGTGAACAAAGATATATGCTAACTAAAATTCTTTATTTCTTTCTGGTTTTTCTATTAAATTATTTAGTTGTACATAATGAATGCCTCTTATAATGTCAGACATCTTTATTTATCACTTACTTATATATTCACTGTTGACAAGTTTGCATGATTCACTAGTAGTCTGTCATCTTATGAGGTCAGTACAGTATGAATCACTCAGTCTTGTCATTGTCACCTTGTTATATTACAATTCACAGAATAGCTTTCTATCTGTTTATACATGTATATACACATATTTTTATATTAATTTTCAAGCTGCGTCCATTTTATTTTTCGTATTCTTTTTTTTTTAAGGGATTTTGCCATTTTGTTACTTAAATTTACTTAAAACTAGCTTTTTTCTTTTTAGGAATTTCACTGTAAATCTATATTATTTTTAAAATTATTCCTTCGTTTAGATATATATTTTTTATATTAATATTTAAGCTGCGTCAATTTTATTCTTCATATTCATATTTTAAGGGTTTTGTCATTTTGTTGTCATTGCAAAGCGCTCTTGAACATGCTTAAGCATGAAAAGAGTGCTATATAAATTTGGTAAAATAATAATAATAATATAGACAGATATTATATTACATGTTATGTAAATAAGGCATCACTCTTGGGCAATGGATGATTCTAATTGACTGCATAAGCTAAATACAGTACATCTGGGAGTATAACTATCACCACAAAGAACTACAGTATGCTCATTAACCTGTCCGTTTTCTGTGTGTGTTTTTGTCCCTTCTGTTACTGTTAATTGTCATTTAGCCTTTGAAGAAGATCCTGCTAGCATCGAAACATCAGGTCGACTTACTTTTACACATTCTCCTACACAGGCTCTCTAGTGGATAAGCAGTTTGCTAACAGTTTTATTTTATTTTGACCAAAAAGAACTAGCGAATGTACAATGTTCATGTAGTTTATAAGTTACATATAAACAAGGATGAACTCTCCTATAGAAGGATCTTAACCATCCATCATCACCTGTCCTCTTGAATTCTCTTTATTGATTATCGCATTCGAGCTTCATTAGGCATACATGGACACACAATCTGTCACACTAACAAGTACAGTATGACCAGATCAGGGTTCATCAAGCATGACTGAATTATATATACTGTAATAGTGAATACTGTAAGAGATAAAGAATGCAACTTATAAATGAACTTCTACAGTAGCTCTGAGATTAAGAAAGTACCAACCAAAAGTTAGTTTTAGAAGAGATTCTAGCTGTTGTAATGTAGTAATTATGATCTTAAGTCATAGAAAACCGTTCAATTAAACATTAAGCATGTCTTAATTCCAAATGCTCAATGGATGACAAATAAAAGGTTTTTGTTAAAAAATGTTTGACCATTATTTGACTAGTACCGTATCTAGCATATTTGAGGGCGATACTGATGACTGTTAAATGCAGACTTTATGAATAGTTCATTTGAAGGAAGAGGTGATGGGTGGCGTCTCGGAAGTGGGTCCATTGGAGGTGCAGAACTATAATGTTACCAGTTTATAGGCTAGCACTCTAGATGTGAAAGTAGAGTAGTACAATACATTGTACAGTATGTACATACAGTACATGTACAATAGAACCACTAGTAATATAGTTGTATACATTGTATGTACATGTACAATAGAACCACTAGTATTATAGTTCTGGACATTTCTAGCATTTAATTAGTTCCCTGGCTTTTGCTGACAACATTATGACCTTTGTTTCTTCAAATCGAAAGATGATCTGCCAATGTGTTAAATGGACTTCCTGAGTATACTGTACTAATAATACCAACAATCATATTCAACTTTGATAAGATTTGATTAGATCTCTCTTGAACATTGTCCACTTCTTGCATATATCCATACTGTAGGTAAGATAACAGGAAGGTTCAGCACAGAATACTTGTACAGTACTATATACAGTACTCTATACAGGAAAAATGCACACACACACACATTATGTGTAACAAAGCATTGGCTAACCTTTACAGAACATACTTTTAAAGCTACACTTTGCATGTATAAACTCCTGTATATATAATTTGTATTATAACTAAAGTTACTAATGCTAGAAGGGTTTATGAAGGAGACTACGGTACTCTGCCTACTGTATGAATACAATAATGTGTTGTAACAAAGTAATCATTTTCCTAGCTAGCCTATAGTGTACTGTAGGTATAGTGTCATTAGCCATACAACCAGCAATATCTAGTTTCACTAAGCTGGTCTGATCCCATTGAAGTTTGAACCTTACAATGTTTAGACAAATCCCGAACATTCCAACCGATTGCAACAATATGAGTGAACACAAGTGGTGCAAGGATCATATATAGTACCTTAGGTGTAGTCTTGAAAATGATGATAGTGGCTCATGTCCACAGTAAAGTTTACATGAAAGCAGTCAATTTGGCTTGTGCGAAAACTAGTAGTCTACAGGGCTGAAAATACAACTACTAATAGTAGTACAAAACTGACCGGGTTTGGATATTAACGAGTGACAAGCTTACCTGTCTTCTCACAACCTAAGCACTCTAATTCTAGAGTGAACTGGTAACATTTTAACACTGCGCCCTCTATGACCGGACCCCTCCCTTCTCATTATACCACTTAAAGTGTCTAGAACATTTGTTTCTTGCTTGGATTTTTATAGCGTTTAATCTTACGGAAATGTTTTGCCAGTGTTTTCGGAAGAGGCAGAGGTTTGGTTGAATTGTCATACCCAGCCTGATAAGCATGGAGGGTTTTGGGGTTCTGGATCGGTCCTGTTTTAAAAGGCTTTATCGGGATTAGTGTAGTGGTTCCACGAATAACACTAAAACAGAACTTTACATACACATTTTAACACTTGTAACAGGAATTTCAGAAGTAATAATAATGGAGCAGCATTCAGTTGCACTAAATTATTTACATATATTGGCTAAATAACATCACTATAATTAAAATAGTTCCACTTTATAGAGAGTTGTCCAGGCTACAGTAGCTACATGTTTCTTTACTGTATGTCCTGTAGTCAATAGACATTTTCCAACGGTTTCATCAATTGTGTAAATATACAGTAAAGTAAGTCTGCAACAAACAGTCTGATAATAGTTTAGCATTCTCTCTACTCATCTCACAAACAGCTCTTCATTGAGCTTGATCAAGTTGCCATGGTTAATTTTATTTGTGGAGACTGTGATCATTACCCGGTCATATACAAAGTCTGCGCTCATTTTGTCATGTTTTCGGGCGAAAGTACATAACGGCATTGACATACTGTATTACACCAGCAGTTGTACTTACTATCGTAGGAACTTGCATACATACAGTAAGATACAGAACATTGAATGATTGCAATTCCCTTGAATGCTATTATATACAGTAGTTTGCGCATAGCTTTTATGTCTCGTTTGGGAAATCGACATGCCAAACCTGCATTGTCTTGATTGGTATGTCAGTACATGTACAGTACAGAATGGAAACACTGCTTCCTTATTGGCATGACATTGCACAGTTAGTTTATTCAATCCAAACTTACCAACAATTCACTGTGCTTATAATTCGAACCATTTGCTTCCATTTGGAACTTTGCATACCTTCTTTCAAGGGTTCCTTTGCTAATTAAATTTCCAACATACTGTACATAAACAGGGTACAACTTGTTTGGGAGGGGGCGGGGGGGGGGGCAACTGTAAGGGGAACTGGTTGGGCAATTTTATGCAATTGATTTGTTGCAGTCCAAGTTTTCCTGTCAAGGACCGTCTCAACTCGCCTAATTTCTGTCCCTTTTCATTTGCAAACGGTTCAGTTCATTTTGGCAAGACTTTTCATGGATTACACAGTTATTTCCTAGTAAAATGATTTTTCTCAGCTCTGTAATACTAACAGTACTGCAGCGCTTAAGTCACGAAATGCGATGAAAGTTAACAACACAACCATCGCAGCAGTGGCACGTTCTGCCTGACAGTGCACTGCATGGATACATGTATACATACAGCATTTTGTCATGACTTTACTTTCAGATTTTGAAATCTCTTTATTTATGTCAGTATGAGATGACATTGAAACTTCATTAAACAACAGCCCTGCACAGTAAACAGTAAAGATGGATCATTTTAATAAACACTGTCTTTGATCAACTGACTAGTTGTACTCCATAGAAATTACATGTACATTAATTGAGACAATAACAAGGGCACATTCATCACAATTTACTATTAAAGGTATCCATGTACACTGTACTGTTAAACCCTGCTCCTGACCATAAACTGTACTGTGTGCTAGTGACCAAAACTTCTCAGCATTACTCGCGGTTAACAAAATATTTGTAACGTTAAATGACCACTTTAATGTAGCACTGAATAAGTGTGTTAGTTGAGTACTACAATATCATTTGTCATTAAATAAAAACTGCATGTTACTGTATATGTTCAACTACTGTATCTGAGTGTATTTTTAAAAATAACTTTTATAAAATCCAGCCAATTGCCAGCTTTCAAATTAGCTTTTAGTGCTTGAATGAAATACCAGCTTCTGTGAATTCATTAAATTTTATAAGGAAGTGAATACGTAGCTTTATTTACCAAAATCAAAATTTCAGTATACTGTAGATGACAATTTATGTCAATCTTTCATATTTCAGGTGCGAGGTTCGTCATAAAAATGTACCAATTCAGCCTCTTACTGAGCCAATGGAGGAGGCGGCCTGAAATTAAAAACATCAACTAAAATACAATATACAATGCATACTGTACAGTAGTATACAGTATAAACAGGCCGTTACTAATTAGGTTGTCAAAGGGTATAATCAATGACATGAATAATTAAAGATCTTCAAGCTAGATATAAAGTCTGGGTGGATTTGATAGTGAAGAGCGTCATTATTAAAAGGAGACCAAACCACAGCAGAGTGTTATAGATCAGGATACAAACTGGAGGCTGGACTAACCAAATTACTGCCACAATATAATTCTCTTGAACCATAGATTTAAAAGATGCAATTTAGAAATATGCTGCATATTAAAAACTGCAAATTATCTTTTTATTTGTTATCAATGACAGCAGCAGATAACGTTCTTATTATCTCTACTGTATGTTGTACTAACATTACCATACATAGGATTTGTACTCAAGAATACTGCATATTGTTAAGTATTAAAGCTAACCTGACAACCAGCTGAATTAACTGCCTAAAGTAGCCTTTAAGTACTGTACATCTATTGTATACATGTACTGTATCTACAGTACTAATCACACTGATCAGCAGTGTACTGTAGCTGATACACAGCTAATGTCTATATTTACAGGACATTAAAGGTGATGGTATGCTTTCTACAGTTACTGTACTCACAACTAAATGTAACACTGAACAGCCTACTGTGGATCTGTGTACTGTATGAACTAAACACACTGATCAGCAGTGTAGCTGAGAGACAAGTAATGTCTGTATTTCTAGGACAAGATAGGTGATGGTATGCTTTCTACAGTTACTGTACTCACAACTAAATGTAACACTGAACAGTGAGTGGGTCATTTGTGATGTTCATGTAAACCAAGTATTGTAATTTTTATTAGTGTTAATGTGCTATAGATATACAGTAACTTACTCTGTTACTCTCTTAAAAGTATTAGAATTGTATTCAGAACTTTACAGTATTTCAATTATTTAGTTACAATATTTAAAGGTAACTTACCAACTATCAGTAAATGATGCAAATTTTATGGATACCAATACGATTAATGCATGCACATAAACAGTGCAGCACTAAAATAGAGTAGTGTGAAGATTCCTGCGAACTGTATGGACAACAACGTCAACCATTACATAAGTTACTGTAGTACAGTATATCCCCTTCATTCATCTAACAAGCTGTAAATTAATCCATGAATTTTACTGCAGGTTGAAAATCAATACTGTCCCTACTGTATCATGAAGTACATTAAAGTACAGCTCCCTACTCTCCCTGTATATTCCAAATATCTTGCCCAAATATAGAATTCAACTGTATAGAAATTCGTTCATATACCGTGTAGCAATGTTTATACAATTTGATAGTTTAGAACCTTTATTATAGTTCAGTAATGACTGTTTCATCATTTTATGTTTAAACCATTTAACAATCTTATTTCTTTCACTTACCATTTACCATATCATTTGTTTAATCTTAACAAGAACTGTTTTTTGATGTACACCTATTTATAAATATTTTATATTTATACTGGTTTAAAATAAATCAAAATCGAAATATTCAAACATAACTTTAAACCTTTCGCAGCATGGATACTTCCATTAATACAGTACCTCAAATCTCTCAATTGCATATTGCTACACTACAGTATATTAACCTATGTGTTTTAACACAGTAAGCAGTACAGTACCTCATAACATTTGCACCTTAGGGACTTGCAAAATGTCAACCTGCTTGTATCATCTCTTACTGTAACTATACTTAGTCTAATATTTAATTTCTTATTGGCAAACTCTCAATGACATTGCTGTGCATAGATCATGCTTTGCAGACCCTCGGCACAAAATGCGTTGATAATAAATTCACCATATGCAGTATGTAAAGCAGCATCAGCTGTAAGACTGAAAGGTTTGTCGATATCTGCTCGTCAAATCCACTTAAAATGTACTACACATAACTGAATGTGAGCGTACAGTACAGTTTGTTATGTAGGATTCACACTTGAATGCTGAATGTTTGCTAGTACTACATAGCAGTTAGTTATCTGTATCAAGGTGGTCTTGAATCAAAGTACGGCATTAAGAATCACATGACAATAATCAGTAGCATCATGATCAACCAGTTCAAATGACTTTACAAAAACTACAACTTAAAATTTTCGGATTCATATATGATGAAAATTATTACTGTGTAAAAGTAAGTTGGCCTGACGTTTCGATCCTAGCAGGATCTTCTTCAAAGGCTGAATGACAAGTAACAGTAACAGAGAGAGAGGACAAGAACACGCACAGAAGACAGACAGGTTAATGAGCATGGTCAACACAAAGAGATAGAAAATTATTTTTGTCAAACTTGTCAATCAGATCGAATATTAAAATGTAGAATCTAGCAATGTATCTGATTACACTACCTGTATTTATATTTCGCTGTATCCACAGCTCAAAGACAATTATATTCTTGTTTATATGAAGTTCAAGATGTTTTACTACATTTGTTCTTTACAAACCACACAGATTGACAGTTATATGGTAGCTTAATAGACTCAAGTCTCACACAAATGGTTTAAACTTTGTACATGAATGCATACATTTATGCTTGTATCATAAAGTTAAAGAGCACTGACTTTGAACACTAGGGATACTGCAGTACTGTACATGTACAGTACAAGATACATTTATAAGTTAACACAAAAACAAACTTTGATATTTCCAGTACTTTCAATGCCTGTTCATTATTTAAACGGCTCAGTCAAAACATACAACCAAACAAGTTGCATTATTATGGGACTTATTAATCAATTATATTACGAATTATAAAATAGCTAACATCAGTGCCAAAGAGCTCTGCTTTAAGATGGAGACAAAGCTGACCAGCCTTCACAAAGTTCACAAACTTCCAGGGATGGTTATTAACTGTAAGTTGTAAGCCTCCAATAACTTCTATTATACCTGATTACAGACTATATGATGGAAAGCTCTTGAGAGTGACAGCTCTACTGCACTGCTAAACATTCAAGTTTGAAAGGAGGTGAATTCAACATGGTCCTTACAGCAATGACCACAAGGTTTTGTGAAGATTGAAAATGACACGTATAGCAACTTATCTTCGGTGACTTTGAATTTTAATGAACACGGCTCACCACAAAGTCAGCTACCTGACAGTACCTACTGTACCGTACAGTAGATACTTAACTGCTGTCATAAACTGTACTCTACAACACATTCTTTGCACATCTAAATTGTGGATGTACATTTACTGGCATAGAGCAAGAGAAGTAGAGAGGAGAGATGTCACTGGTAGCCATAACCAGGGAATCATTGCACAATGGGCAAACTGCTATACAAGTGCACGGAAGTCGTAGTTTGGGTATATACAGTACATGTTGATCTGCAGTGCACTCCAGCAATAGACCAGTGCTAACAACGACTGATTAAATCTATACCTAAAACTGTACCTTTTCAGGGAGCTAGCTCCTAAATATTAAAACATATACAGTAAGATGAGTGCAGTATGTACAGAAGACCTACATGTACAAGGGGCATGAGGAGCTGTCCAGTATGTAATGTTCTAAGAGCTAGATAAGGGTCGTGTTAATCTCCCAAGCCCAACAAAGACACACATAATGAACAATGCTCTCAGACAACTAATGAAGGTAAAGTTTGTAACGATCATGAATATAAGGTGATTTAACACTAGATCTGGATCAGATCCCCTGATGTTATATATCAGGCGCTCATCTCTCCATGGGGTAAACTTATGCATTGATCCTGACGAATTAACACTTGAGTGGTACTCTGATCCTCCCACAATATTCACCAGATATTGAGACCGTAAATTGTCCTCAAAATTAGTTATTAGGAGAGTGGTCACATGTCTTCCACAATATCTGCAATATCAGACATAAAATACTTTCCATTAATGCAAAAGATGCCTCCAAACTTGAGGGAAAATTTAGGGCTCTTATAATGCAGGGTGGATTTGGTTGTTAGGCATGGCCGTATCCTAGCAACCAAATAGTTTTAAAAAGTTTTTTTAGCCCAAATTCATCCTTTGAGACATATGGCAAGACACCATATCAATTTCAGGCGAGAGGGTCGACGTGGAGGCCTCTGTTGATTTGGCATGGTTTGACCCAATGGCCAATTTTATAGTACAGTAGTCCCAAACTGTGTACAGGCATCGTACATTGAACACTAGGCAGATGATACTGTGTATTCATGCTGCACTTTGCAGAATGACCTAACCTTATTCATTATTAATGGCAAAGATAATGAAGCTACTACAGTATATACAGGTTTTCATGGCTTGTCACATTCCAAGGTCACAATTAAAGTATTAATCAAAGTAAAGACTGGAAGAGTTGAGGTGTCATGTTTAATGATTACAGTCAGATCAGAGCTTCACTGAACTTTCAAAACTGCACAGGTTTCAGAGCTGACAGTTTTCACACATTCGCACAAACTCCTGTCAGGCAGTGACATGATACTGTAAAGTCTGCTTCTAGTGTAACTGAGGCATAATACTGTTACTGTAAGTGAGCTGCAATTGAGAAGGATATGAAATATACACAATATCCACCTACAGTGCTTGCGTTTAATAGTCATAATAACTTCTAAACCTCTTGCAAAGAAAGTTTTGTTAATAACTAAGTGCTTATTTCAACTTTCCGATAACTATGATAAATTGATAATTTGCAAGTCCTTTATTTGGTATCTTGAAAGCATCCTTTATTTGGTATCATCAATCCTTTAATTGGTATCATCAATGCAGACAACCGAGCATTGTTGATCTATTAACCATTCTGCACTGAAATTCCTTAATATGTACAGTACTACATATATGTACTTGTCATACATAACAGACTTACTGCACCTGTTTAACCAGGGAGCTGCTAGTACTGTAGCAGTTCCCTGGTTAAACCAAAATAAGGATGTCCAGTATGTTTGATGGTGTGACTGTTATGAATAGAGTACAGTACAGTAGTTGATACTGTTCATGTATCTAAACACTACATCATCCCAACCATACTGTAGCAAAGGCAAGCGCTGAATACTCAAAATTTACTCTGACATAGCATAACTATATAGTACTGTATGTCAAGTTTGAAAGGTATGCTGTATTGGACCCAAATATGCTAGATATTCAAATATGGTCATCTTTGGTCAAAATTCTTAAACTTTTTTAATTACCACGTTCGAGGAAATTTTCCTCACTGGGACATTCAGTCATCTTGTGTGTTCCTTTAAAAATGTCTGAGAACAATTTGGAGAGTAAAGACCTCCAGGAAAGTACTTTTTGAAAACTTCTAGCAATTATAGCATGCTATAATTTGGGGCCTACTGTATACTGACTACCTTTAATGTCCACTAATGAAGCAGTTCACAATTTACAACCTACAGCAGGGGTGGGCAACCATTTTGAATAAATGGGCCAGATATAAGGAGTGAAAAATTGACTGGGCTGCACCTAACCAACGACCTGCTGTTAATTTCAAATCTTTGATTCTGAGGACTTTCAAGCAATAGGTGTGTGTACTTAATCTGTATTCACAAAAACATAATGTCAATACAGTACAGTTGATAATTAATGGTGATAATAGGCCTACCTGACAGCATCATTAGTGCTGATAAATTCTTAGCAGCTAGCTCGATTTTTGTGATGATTTAAACTAGATTGATTTTTTTCTTCTTTTTCTTGAGACATCTCACAGGCCGCAAAAAAATCAATGGCGGGCCACATGTGGCCCGCAGGCCGTAGGTTGCCCACCCCAGACCTACATTGCCTACATGTGTTTTTATAACTTAGTCTACTTTAAAAAGATAGATTACTGTGAAATAATTGTTTAACTTTGTTTTCCTAGAGGTGTGTACAGTATGTACATGTATGTATCGTAGATCTATTTATGTGCATATTCTCAACTGATAACATGCACAGTACAGTACAGACCTGTACAGTATAAAGCGCATTTGAATTTTTCTACCAGGATTATGAATTGATGACTCAGTAATCGTTTCATATTTCACTAAACCTGACAGTACGATGAAACCTGATGAATACTAACAAGTACTCACAAATGAGGCAACAATATTTCAAGAACATTGTAAATTACAAGATTATCTGTAATTGATATCGTACTGTCCACTTCATACAGCAGTCAAGTTCTGTGTACATACAAGGACCATCACTTCCTATAGTTTATGTATATTCAATTATTCTGTGTTTCTTTGTACGCATATATACTATCTTATCTTTGATCTTTATCTCACTGAATCAAAAATGGTTTCACACATTGTACATGTTGTGACTAGTGGATCCCTAACGTTACAGAAGCAACCTAGCTAGTATAGGCCTAGCACTACAGGATCCCTAATGATACAGAAGCCACCTAGCTAGTATAGGCCTAGCACAAAGGATCCCTAATGTTATAGTTCAGCCACCTAGCTAGTATCTGGCCTAGCACACAGGATCCCTAATGTTACAGAAGCCACCTACAGTAGCTACAGTAGTATAGGCCTAGCACTACAGGATCCCTAATGATACAGAAGCCACCTACAGTAGCTACAGTAGTATAGGCCTAGCACTACAGGATCCCTAATGATACAGAAGCCACCTAGCCACTATAGGCCTAGCACTACAGGATCCCTAATGATACAAAGCCACCTACTGTAGCTAGTATAGGCCTAGCACACAGGATCCCTAATGTTACAGAAGCCACCTACAGTAGCTACAGTGGTATAGGCCTAGCACTACAGGATCCCTAATGTTACAGAAGCCACCTACTGTACAGTAGCTAGTATAGGCCTAGCACTACAGGATCCCTAACATTACAGAAGCCACCTACAGTAGCTACAGGTAGTATAGGCCTAGCACTACAGGATCCCTAATGTTACAGAAGCCACCTACAGTAGCTACAGTGGTATAGGCCTAGCACTACAGGATCCCTAATGTTACAGTTCTAGCCACCTACTGTACTGTACAGTAGCTAGTATAGGCCTAGCACTACAGGATCCCTAACGTTACAGAAGCCACCTACAGTAGCTAGTATATAGGCCTAGCACTACAGGATCCCTAACGTTACAGAAGCCACCAACTGTAGTATAGGCCTTGCACTACAGGATCCCTAATGATACAAAGCCACCTAGCCAGTATAGGCCTTGCACTACATGATCCCTAATGAAACAGGAAGCCACCTAGCTAGTATACAGTAGGCCTAGCACTACAGGATCCCTAATGTTACAGAAGCCACCTACAGTAGCTACAGTGGTATAGGCCTAGCACTACAGGATCCCTAATGTTACAGAAGCCACCTACTGTAAAGTAGCTAGTATAGGCCTAGCACTACAGGATCCCTAACGTTACAGAAGCCACCAACTGTAGTATAGGCCTAGCACTACAGGATCCCTAATGATACAAAGCCACCTAGCCAGTATAGGCCTTGCACTACATGATCCCTAATGAAACAGGAAGCCACCTAGCTAGTATAGGCCTAGCACTACAGGATCCCTAATGTTACAGAAGCCACCTAGCTAGTATCTGGCCTAGCACACAGGATCCCTAATGTTACAGAGTCCAAGCTACTTGCTTATGTAGCGATTCTTTCCTGTGGTTGCGCTGGCCGCTACGCCTTTGGACAAGCGCTGTTATGTATACACACATGAATAATCAAACCCAGCAAGGTGAATAATGTAACACTTGAAAAACCAATGACAGTGTACTGTAGGTATGTACAATCACTTTGACGTAAATGGTACTTCAATTTTTAGGGTTATCTGCTTTAAAACTACAAGTTTAATGGTCCAAAATTCACATACAGTGTGGTGACAATTCGTAATACAATTATGTTGTTAAAAATTTAAAAATTAAAGCAAATTATGCGCTTATTAAACATTAAGGTGTCAGTAACTGTGTTTAAATCAAAGTAGTTCACATACAGATATCTTGTGCTCACCTAAGAATGGTTAGTTCCAATGCAGAAATGTAAACAAAGTCGTGGTACAAAAAGTTTCATTCTTGCTGTATGTTTTGTATACCTATAATGTACGCAATGTTCACGTATCATTATGTTAATATGTATACCAGGGCAGAGATCTATACAGCTCTGTACAAGGGATGTAACAACTCCCTAATAATACACTAATAAACTTAAGCCATCTGAATATTCATGTCGTATCTATTTTAGTAGAACTCTGGTTGGTTTTCAAAATTACTACCAGATCTTTTGTAGAAATATATAGGTTTAAGATAAGACGTGTGTGACTAATGAGAACTTCTGTCCAGAGTCTGTGAAGCGTATTTAGAAAGGGGAGGAAAATATAACAGAAATAGCAATTTCCTATTTTTATGTCGGGAGACTCATTCGCGTCGCTGAGCAGACTCAGCAGAGACTACAAACTCACTCGTTTTGAAGATTTACGTGATAATATTTACCAGTCTTCAAACTATATTTGCACTTTCCCATCTACCCGACGTGCGTAACTGGAGACGTTTTAGCATTGCGCCCTCTACATCCCACTTTTGGGAACGCACTTTAATAATTATCATAATAAATAACACTTATATAGCGCTTAATACAGCATTTCAAAGCGCTTTACAAAGTAGGAAAGAGACAAAGGAAACCAAGGGAAAAAAAAAAGAAACTAGGAATCAAACTGAAATGTTTTAAGTTGTCTCTTGAAAATACAAAGGGAGGGAGAGTCACAAACGTGAAATGGGAGTTTGTTCCAAAGAGAAGGCGCAGCGACAGAAAATGCACGATCCCCAGAACGAGTTCGGGTACATGGACCAGGAGTTAATTGCAAATGCGCATGATTGGAAGAGCGAAGCGTAGCTGTAGTTGACCGACACAAAGGAGTAAGAAGGTTAGTGATACAGTATATTGAGGGGCAAGCCTGTTGATCGCTTTGTAGGTGAGAAGTAGGATCTTAAACTGGATGCGCTGAGAAATGGGAAGCCAATGCACTGAACGGAGTACAGTACAGGAGTGATGTGATCAAACTGTTTAGTGAGTGAGACTAGGCGCGCACTTTCTCATGTTACCCCCTAATCAGTGAAGAGCACAGGTTTTGCAAACACGTTCACAAATGTGAAGACAAACAGTGAATATAGTACCACTGTCGCAGCTAAAAGATACGTGGTTTGCAGCTCATATGTAATGCTGAACATGAATATTCATGACGTGGTAAAATACCAACAATAACAACGTCATCAACAGCCTCACCTTCACATTGACTCGGTTGCACACTGCTTTGGTTATCACGATCCAGGACGGTAACTCCAAAACTTCCATCAAGACTTCTTCATCGAGTTCCAGATTTGTGAGGGTGCCCTCACCTTTCAGTGTGCTAAGACCAATTTTATCTTGAGACAAATTCTTAGTGAATCTAGAAATACAATCAAAAGAAATACAGTACAATCAATACAATTAAAGAGTGTTCCTTATTATAGGTACAGGTAGTTAGAACTGTTGAATCTCACCACACTGGAGCTTAGGAGATTACGTGGGGACTTGATTCAGGTTTACAAGATTGTGTATGGTTTTGAAAATTTATCCTTTACCGACTTTTTGATGTTTTCTAATACTAGTTGTACCAGAGGTCATTGTCTTAAACTCCAAAAGTCACAAAGTAGGATTAATATTCGGCATAACTTTTTTTCTAATAGGGTTGTGAATGAGTGGAACGGTTTGCCTAAGAGAGTTGTACTTGCAAGTAGTGTCAATGGGTTTAAGAATGCTTTGGACAAGCACTTTAAGCATTGTAATCGGGTCTGAGTGTTTGTGTCTTCAGTTTTTTTTCCTCTCCTATAGGGTCCTTGATGGGGACTTGAGTGTCCCTCCCGATCCTTTTTTTCTACTAAACTAAACTAAATTAAGTCATCCTTTCTTACTGGCTTCATAAATTACAATGTAATATAATTTACCACACTGTTCAAAGTGCTTGCTACAGTACTGTACCAGCTGAACTAAGTCTACAATACATATTTATATTGTAACACAGAAATCTTTACATAGTGAGCTATTGATGGGAATTGAGCAACAGTTGTTATATGCAATGGTTTGATGGCAAACTGCTGCATAGTGGATGTCAAGTAAGATGTACAGTAGGACACACTGCTACTGTGTCGGTGTGCTTACAAGGCTTACTGTACAATACAGCATGATCACACGATGAGATAAAATTATGAAGACTTCTGATCCTGGTACCAATCCTGCTAACCACTGTGCAATTACCGGTTCTTTTCTCTCCAACTACATAGACATACTGTACATTGATATTGTGAAGGGGCAACTACTGTACCAATTTATTATGCGGAGGGTAGGGGATAAGAGGGGTCTCCTTTGTTAAATAAAAACAGACAGTGCTAATGTAGATCTAGAAGCAAAAACTGGTGCTATATTTTGCAAGTTTAAATCAAGGAAATTTCAACTGTTTGGGTTGTAGCATGGTGACTTCGAAGTTCGGACACTTAAGACTTAAAACACCCCAAAACTATATCTTCTGTTATAAATCACCAGAAAATATACTTCATATGGTGGGAGAATTGTGTTATATAGTACGATACACGGCCAAACTTTCTTTCCTGCAAACTGTTTTCACGTTGTTTTCCAAGAAGATTCCTCGTGATTGTGGAACTGGTATTTCTTTGCTAGAGTATTGCGAAGTTCGGACACGCAACCCACAGTGTGGCGCTGGTGATAAAATTGGTGGCGCAGTTGCTCTTTCAGTAACTATAACAGACTTCATAGATCTTTGTCATTTTATTGACAAATATGTAAGTAATTTCTTGCACACGGGTCATTTTGGAGAGAAAATAACTGTAACTTCGTACTTTTTGGTGAAATTTGGCTCTTCCTATAGGTTTTCATGGTGAAATCGTGTATTTCTTAGGGTGTCCGAACTTCGCAGTATGCCGAACTTCGCAATACTGACTACACTGTACTGTACAAAAGGAAGTTTTTGGAAAGTATATATTCTCTGTCTGGAAACCCCATTGGAATTTTCCTGAGGTCTGAAAGACCCCCCCCCTCCCTTACCTCCTCCAGAAGTATATATATACAGTATATGTGGTTGCATCCCGGAATATTGCAAATTAAAAGTCTGCATTTGTTGGAATTGACAAAACATGTGATAGTTGACTTTGGATGATACAAAATGACTTAGTCTCCGAAAGTTCTAATTATTAATGCACTGTGCCATTGTTCACGTTATAATATGTTTCCGCATATTTCTGGAACCTACATATCAATGGGATCTAACATTGAGACTACCATAAGGGCCCAGATAAACCAGAACATGCTGTGTCCAATGCAATATGTAACCATGTAGATAGATACTGTAAATGTAAAACTGTGGTACTGACGGAAGAATATAATATTCACAGTGCATATATAGCCGTCAGACGGTTCCTGATTCCAGTTTACTATTTAGCCCTCACTCCATCTGACATGCGCAGTTATCAATCTTGCGGACTTGTGATTTTTCTGCGGTGCCAACGGTTTAGATGGACACTTTAATCCACACATTTTCCTGCATCAGTCATCTTTATTCGTCTTTATCAGTCGTCTCAAATATTTCAGAAAACGAGTCAAAACTATCACCTGCAGCTAGAGGCATGCTTAAAAATGGATCATAATCGCATCACAACTTCACTCATTCAAAGACAACATTCAAAATGGCTGCTAATCGCAAGATTGATAACTGCGCATGTCAGACGGATGTGACGGCTAAATAGTAAACTGGAATCCGAACCGTCTTAAGGCTATATATCCACTGCCTATAATATATCAATGTGTCTCAGGTGTAACACTACTGACAACCTGTGAAAACTTTCAGTTTAACTGCAACTATTTCAAGTAAACAGTAACATGCATGATAGGAATCAGAACATGGCAAATTTGTCTAGACCTTGTTAGGCAAACATTAAGTTACTGAGGGGATTCAATAACAACCAATGGAAAGCATGATGAGCAAATTCAATGACTAGGCCAAGCTGGTGACTAATACTAATAAATAAAAATATTAGCAACTTACTAGGACTAGGATTTAGCAAGGACTAGGCCAAGGCCTACTTCAACAAGGGGTAGGCTACTCACTGCAGGCTAAACCTAGGTTACCCAGTTTCTACTAGCCTAGGCTATGTCTAGCTGCAACTCTAAGGTTGGGCATCGTTTTAGTTAAGGGTTAGGAATAGTACTAGGCTAGTACTGCCCTAAATTAACGTTAGGGCCTTAATAAACGACAACCTACTGTAGGCCTAGCCTAGCGACTCTTATTCTTAATAAGTTAGTACTAACATTATTCTACTGTTAGTTACCGTCTGTGCAATGATAATTCACGGGTTGGTACTTGCACCTTACGTTAGTAACTTACTTGGAAATATGCTTTATGATTTGATTTTTGATGATTGAAGCCATCTTGTATTTTGTTGACGAATCAGATGTCCGATCCCGCGTTGGAGGTCTCACAGAGTCTCCTCAGCGGTGAATATACTTCCAAATGCCGCATCTACTCATACCTTGAAGTTGAATGTTGCTGACATTATGTTTCTCATCATAACGTTGCGAGTGTAACGTTGTTTATAGTTCCGCTGAAACGAACGTGTATCCTAACAGTATGAAGGACTAGGCTGTATGATAGGCTGTTTATAACGTTACGAACAGTAAGAGCCTATGATCCGCGAAAGATGTACGATACACATAGAAATGGACGATACACAAAATCGATCAGCGTTTGAAAGTACAGTATAGTGTATAATCATTGTAAAGTACGTATGTTGCGAATTCATGCAATAGGTCGATTTCTTCAACGAAGTTCTTCATATGACAGACGTAAGTACCGAACTACTTTGTCAGCATCGAGTAAAGTTTGGGAAAGAAGCTACCTGCAAGCATTTGGCCAGCATGGATAGAGACATCGCGCTGTTGGAGGTTGAAAGCCTCAAACATCGCTAGCAACGACACTGGAAGGGAACGGTTGGGAAGGGACATGAATGGGGAGTGGAAGGGTGGGGCAGCTAGGGCTGGGGAAGGGGAAGGGGAAGGGAAAAGGTATGTTTACCAGGCGCGTATACAGTGAGGGGGGGGGGCGTATTTTGGGGTGTTACTAAAACGAATGACAATATGTTGTACACAATAAAAAATTGCGTTGACTAAAAAGAATGACAGTGAATGACAGCACAGACATTTGCTTCAACCGGATATCAAAGTTCAGACTTCGTGGGTACATTAAAGCGGCACGCAAACCGAGTGGACGCGAAGTGCGTGGCTTACAGATCTAGTAAAGTACGGACAAGACACAAACGCACCTTATAGTATGCGAAATTGTAAGTCTGATTTTAAACTGAAGTCAGTTTAACGTCATTTTTCCGAGATTAATTGTTAGAAACTAACAATACTATAATCTTGAAACGGCGCTAAAAAATTCAGGACGAGTCCTGACAATTACTTCAGTTATCTTTCTATAAAAAACTACAGAGGTATATGTCAAAAGCATGGGCAGCGATCATTGGGGGGGGGGGGGGGGGACGGGGGGACATTTTATAATTAAATATAACCACTATTTTAGGTGGGGGATATACTAATATCCCCCCAATATTTGGTTGCATAGTTTTTTTTTAGCATATTTTTGTATTTTTTTTATGATATCGCTAGTAATTTCAAAATAGAAAATGCCTAGATGCAACTTACAAGGCCTGGGAAGTGCCATTCAGGGGCGTAGCGAAGGGGTTTTTGTTGGGGGGGGGGGTGTGGAGAATTTGATTTGCCGACGGATCTGGAAGTGGTGACTGAAATGGGGGAGGGGTCTAAGGGGAGGGGGTGTCCCCTCCCCTTTGGCAAATTTTTAGTTTTGAAACGTCCTTAGATGCAATCTGGTGCATATTTTAAGTCAAATTTGATTTGCCGACAGATCTGGAAGTGGTGACTGAAATGGGGGAGGGGTCTAAGGGGAGGGGGTGTCCCCCTCCCCTTTGGAAATTTTTAGTTTTGAAACGTCCTTAGATGCAATCTGGTGCATATTTTAAGTCAAATTTGACTTGCCGACGGATCTGGAAGTGGTGACTGAAATGGGGGAGGGGTCTAAGGGTAGGGGGTCTACCCCTCCCCTTTGGAAAATGTTAGTTTTGAAACGTCCTTAGATGCAATCTGGTGCATATTTTAAGTCAAATTTGGCACGGAAGAAGCTCCCGTTCTCCTTTTCTCTATTCAGCTTTCCTTCTTTCTTCCCCTTCCGCTCTCTTCACCTTTTCTCCTTTTGCCGACAGACCCAAAATTTGCCGACAGCGACCAAATTATTGGGGGGTGTGACACCCCCCCACACCCCCCCCCCCCCGCTCGCTACGCCCCTGGTGCCATTTCCATCGATCTGAGAGGCATTTTTGGCCAAAATTTTTCTTTTGCGCTTCGCGCCAACCTATGGTGGCGCTACGCTTAGATAGTTTTTCTACAAGCTTCGCCCCTCCTTTGGCAAATTCCTTGCAAGGCGCCTTTCTAACCGTGTCACAATTTGTTACTATATATGACCGAAAGTAGTTTTTACTTTTTTTTCGAATGAATAGCTAGACGGACCGCATCCGTAATGAAATTTGGTTTGCCGATAAAAAAGGAAAATAGGGCTGTAGCAACCATAATTATATATATAAATATATAAAAATATTTTAGGTCGGGATATACGGTAGTAGCCTATCTAAACCCCCCCCCCCACCCCCAACATTTGGTGGCATAATTTTTGTGTGTGGCTAAAATAATACGTGAGATTATTTATCCAAATCATATTCGGCGGTGGCTAAAACTATATCCAACACATGCTGCATGAGGTAAATGACGGCTTCGTGGTCGTCCTGTGACCTGTGACCGTATACCCAGCAAACACTAATACGTTATTAAAACATTTCGTCTTTTGTTTTGATAACGTTATTTGCGGTGTAATAAATATGTCACGAAAACGTTTTCAGGCTATTACTTCAAACATTTTTTTGTTAAAACATTGATGTAACATTAATATAACATTAATATCTCATTAAAACGTTATGCCGACGATTTTATAACACCACATTTAACGATATAAAACATATTTTAGAGGCTCAAGTGTTATGATAACGTTTTGTGTTTGCTGGGTAGCATGTTGTCACTCATGATTATTATCATAATGTCTGTACATCTCTTGTGTATGAGTGTAAGTATACGTACAATCATATATATGATCCACATCGATATGGGTTCACTGGGTTTCCATTTGGCCTGTTTCCAACAATATTTTTAACCACAGGCGCGTAGCGAAGGGGGGGGGGGCAAAGGGTCAAGATCGTCCCCCTCTCGAGCATATTTTGTTTATGATATCGAAATTTTAAGAGGTTTTAATATTTGTATACCAATAAATTAACTCTGTCTGAATTTTCGAAAATTCCTTGACCAACGTATTCTCCATCATACTTCCCTCTACTCGTGCAATTTTGACCGGTCTGTTAGGGGTTGAAGGGGTTTTTCTACATTGGTTGTCCATAGATGAAATTTTGTGCAACATTATGGGTATGTTTTGAAGTGAATTTAGTATTCAAATTCTGAACAAATAACGGGCTTAAAACCTTGAAAATTGGGGCTGACGGGTATTGTGGGGCGTTACGTAGAATTACCTAACAAACCTAGATGCTTGGTGTGCACACACCTCGACCCCTCCCCCACTTTCCTCCACCGGGCCTCAGGCACTACTCTGAGACCTGGTAGATTTGGTTGCGACTCAGCCAATGTCATCTACCTGCTGTATTGTTGCAAGTGCCCCCAGGTCACCTATATTGGCGAAACCAGCACAAAGTTCAGACTCCGCTTCAATAACCACAAACTAAGTATCCGCAATAATAAACTAGGTTTCCCTGTTGCCGAACATTTTAATCTCCCCAATCACAACTTATCTGACCTCAAATTTGTAATTCTATACGGCTTCATCAAAACCGCCCATGAAAGAAACAACCGGGAACTAAAAACCATCTTACGCCTCAACACACACAACAATGGGCTCGACAGGGATCTCTCTTTTATGAGCATACATGCTAAGCTAAATACCAATAAGGTCTAGTTTCTTCCATTTCATTAGTACAACTGAAGAAGAGCCGTGTAAACGCTCGAAATATTTTGTTACCTATTTAACGTTCTAAAGTAATAAAGTTGGAAATGAAAGTATCATTTTTGTCCATTTTTTTCTTATATATATAATATATATATATATATATATATATATATATATATATATATATATATATATATATATATATATATATATACTCTTGTTGAGTTGTCTGATGATCGCAATAAAGCGTGAAACTCCGAGTTACAACTACTAGTGTTCCACTAGTCTCATCTAGTATCAACATATATTCCGCTCTGTCCAATGGACATAGAGCACTCTGCGCCAAGATAGACGCCAACCTACTCTCTCTCTCTCTCTCTCTCTCTATATATATATATATATATATAAGATCATATCATATCTAGACAGATGAAGATATATGTATGACCAGAGTGCTATTTTGAAACGTTTACGAACTGAATGATGTATAGTCACGATAACTTACTTTTCTTGGTACTGTTGTGGAAAACTGTGCAACAGTAACTTTTGTGACATTAGTTTTCTGGTAAACATATAGATAGTACCGTACCATATTTCATTTTGCAGCAAATTCCCTGAACGAAATATTGCAATGTTCTTTGCATTACTCATTCTCTTTAAGTTGGCGTCAAAGGTTGAAAGAATTATTCTTTTGACTTATTTAGTTTCAATTTGAAATGAAGTTGTTTGGAAGTTTCTGCATAATAGTTTTGTGCATGCAATCTAGTGACAACAGCCGCTTTTGTGATGCCATCGTTGTATTCATTTATAACTCAAAGAAGCCATTTATCTACTCAGGAATCTAAGTTCGATTGTACTTTCAAATGGAAACTCCAAAAGTTTAGCTTTCGCAATCGCACCACCATTACTCTGATATAATTCCTCTAACCGGTGGAGACCCTGGAGACACGTGTTGGGCGTATGTTGCATAATTCACAAAGTTATGCAAAAATCCGTAGTCAAGCTAGCAAACAACATCAAAAATAACAAAACATACTGAATTTTGATCTTATTGGCTGAACTATTTCTTTTCATTACAATCGTCTACAATATACCAAATAAACTTTACGTAGTAGCCTTTTCAAAAAGATAGCAGTTCTCTAAACTATTACTGAAGATAAACAGATGAGAGCATTATGAAACATTGATGATGACAACAATTTTGTAATCCTGTCAGGTTAGAAGCACAGTCGATCGTTTTTCAAAAGGCCATCGTTACCAATGCGGCGACACTTGAATGCCCTTCCACTCATGAATACAAATGCTGGTTAGGAGGACACACAAATGTTCTGTTACTAAATATATCCCCAATAAGAAGACTTCTACGTTTCAAACACTAAAGTCTGATATTAGTGAATGCCCAAGTTGAATGGAAAGTCGTCGGATGCCACATTGCCATCTCAGGCTAGATTCAAACAACTCTTACCAGGGCAGTTTATCAATTATAGTGTCAATTGGAGTTTTCGGGATGAACATTTACCGAATATCGATAGATATGGACGGCTCCAGTCCATTGTTGGTTAGGTAAGTGATTACAGTCTCGGATCGATTAGCAATTGTTAATGCAGAGAGATGCGATTGATACAAAGTGCAAAAATAGATATACTGCCATGCTAAAAGTATTATTTTTTGCAGTCGTTTCTGGTTCACCGATGCAATGTTGAAGTGATCTCAAATATAGCGTAATGTATTTTACCACTCAAAACAACAACACAAACTTTTCTTCAAAGGTGTACAAACAACATTTTTCATGGGGTATATCGATTTCGACCGACGAGTTTTCTTGACCGACTACCGTGAGTCCGTGACTACCCGTAGCATTGTATTTTTATAATCATTTAAGTCATATATTCAAAGACATTTATTCACTTAATTATAAAAGTATTTTTACACAATTTCCCTACATATTAAATCACATTAACACATGTATGACTACTGGGTTTCGGGCTAATTCGGGCAGATTGTAAAAACAATATTCTAGACACCATTTTCTCTCCACCTGGGATATATTATGAAGTCGTGACAAGTAAAGTACAGCCATTAATAGACCAACACAATATCATGCGATTGAAAAAAGATATAACTGCCATACTAAACGCGTAAATAAAAAGTAGTAAATCTTGGTTAAGGTGTAATAATATGATAAAAACAAAACATCCACCACTACAAAAATTAAGCTTCTCCGAAACATAGTAAATGTACTGTATGGGTTAAGAGGAAGATAGTATATTTACAAACACACATCAGTTATATGTAGCCGTGAATTGAGTAAAATGACTATTAATCAATCATCACGATATTCAATGAACAGTATTTGGCAAGGCTTTATCGCATACCACGACAGTGCTGTATTGATAGTAGTTACTATAATGTTCTATCTTGCAACCGGGCATATCTTTGAATTTTCTACATTCAACGTACGTAAAAAGGTGGTTTTTAATGATTTTTACTTTGTTAATTTAATGTTTCTGTCACTCCAGAGTAACACTTCAAAGAATGGTTAGATCTTTCTTTACAAACCAATGAATTAACAATAAGAGTTTTGTCTCAATTGAGGAGATAATCTAATCATTTCATTCGCACTTAAATAACCATTTATTCATCCATCAATGACGCGTGAATATTGTATTAGCAATCTCTTGCAGTCAAGATATAGCGTGTTCTCAAAAGATAAATAAACATCGTACGTGTATTGTTTAAGATAATTTCAATTCAGTTAGTATATGTAAGTTATATACAGATACACGATATGAGACTCAATACACACATCCAGCTGAAATGATTGCTGCGTGGAATCTTTCGAGCATAACATTACTAGAGTATAGGATAACAATGGTTTTGTATTAGACAATGCAAGTACTCAAACTGGGGGTTTATTCATTTCGTCAGCAGAAATAAACTTCCACATAAGGTATTTTAACTTATGTGTTTTTCTTTCTATACTATTATGGATGACGCTGCTTCTTTATTCTCGCATATCAACTCTGGCAGGCATTGTTATTACGATGACTCACGAATCATTTTGCCTATGGCAAGCCAAAAGATGATCAAGACTTGAGCAAAAACTTCAGGCGGAATATCTGCCATTTGAAACAGTTTGCCAATGCAAACTACTCTATATTGTCACCTCATATCATGCTTCAAGGAATTCGCATCGGCAATATGAATAGTTCCAAACCTTCATATGACAAAACACGATAATTCTGCTTAAACTGTCAGTTCTTGCGCTTTAAGCATCACAGTACCTGAAAGCAAACTAACGTCCGAACTTATCAGAGAATAATATAGTGGGATGTTATAAACATGCTCGTTGAATAAAGCACAACATTTCAAATACTATTAATTAGCAAATCCCTCCAAACAGCCAATCACGTTTTAAGACAAGATATTTTCCAAGCAAGCAATGTATAAAGTGTTATAAAACATCTACTGTAAAAAGTAACATTTGATACCACGAACCAGCGAAAGAAATTATGAAGCGTTGATCTAACAAAGTTCCTCCTGTCCAACTAATTATGTTTTGTTTTACCATGATCATGAACGATCATTGCAAAGAATGAATCAAAGCAGTTGAATAAGAATTATGAATCGTCTGTTTATTTATATGTAAGTACATTATAACAACGATATACTTCTATTGTTCGAAATTGACAGATGTTGAAAGACATGGAACTTTGTTGCGCAACGTCGATGACAAATAAATATATTAGCAACCGGTAACCAAGACGGTAGACAGAATAAATGGATTAAATTCTATAACTGAAATTTTACATAATCTCAGAGTATAAGCAAAAGGAAGCCAAAATATGTTGTCTTATTTCACATTAACGACATGTTGATTGTTCGCTGCATAGTTGTAAGATGGTGGTACACCTTGGATGTTTGAAGTATATGGTGTTGGCTGACCATTGGTTGTGATCACTGCAGGGTACGGGGCCTGGGTATTGAATGGCTGATATGGTAGCTGGGTGGGTTGGTATGTACTCTAGAAATTTAGAATTGATGGATATCAGATGGAGTAAACTTATACATGAACATCATATCATACCATTAATCATATCATATTGTATCACTATATTACTATAATATTAAATCCTTAACTAACGACGTTTCGCGTACTGAAGGAATTCTAATATCATGTCATATTGCATATTGATAACTATATTATATAAATATATTTGGAATTTCGTTGTTTAGTGCAAATAGTTTATAAAACTGGACCTTTCTGTTAAGTAAGGACATATTTACTGCACCTTAAAACATGATAGCAATTGCTATCCAAGCTATGTGGTGTTCAGTTTGAAACTTAAGCCGGTACTGGGTATCCATTACAATTTGTTAATTTGTAGTCACGATGTAACGAACAAATCCCAGAATGATAAACGAGGGAATAACTTCATTGTTGAGTTTTCTAAAGTAACATCTTATAGATGATCATACCGATTAAAATGAAAATTAGTTTGTTACAAATAACAGAAATTATTTGACCACTATAATTACGTGAGTATATCGACTTTTATTTTTTTTAAATGTGGGTAGTTTTAAGCGACGTTAACTTTATTACATAAACAAATTACTTTTGCATTCACTTGTGTTATCGTCGTCATGTACATTAAGAAGGCAGTTTGTTCACATTCATTGAATAAGTGTTGCAAAAATGAAGATCCATAAGACGTAATACAATAATGACAATCGTTATATCACTATCAATAATAACAGCATTATATGTTTGTAGCTAAACTAAATAAATATATGTTAATATTGAAGAGATTAACTGTGTTAACACGCAGGGACGTAGCCAAAAATTTGAAATGTTGGAGTAGAATTTGAAAAGGGGCACTTCGCACAAAAAGAACATTATTACACCTAACGTAGCGCCATCATTTACAAAGAAAGTTTTGCCCGAAATGCCTCCAACGTTGCAGGAAATAAATAATAATATACAGTAAGAGCATTGAATAATGTAGCACACGAACTTTCACAGAAAAGATTGAGAAGGGTCGCTTAGCTTACTTCAACCTGAAACGAGGGCTTTAATGATATTTCCTGTTTTTAGTTAACTTTTATTTTTTCAAGGTACTGAAAGGGAGGGGACGATATCTCCTAGTTCTCCCCTGGCTACGTCCCTGGCAGCGTAATTTTTTTCCTAGGAGGGTTAGGGGCAATTATCATATATAGGCGTATCCAGGCCCTCGCGCATGCGTGTTACTCGTAAAAAGTTTATGGCAAGTAGTAGTACATACAGAGTGTGCGACGCGATTCACGGTTTGCACACATGTATACGTATATGCGTTCATGCAACAATGGAGACCTGTTCGAGTGACAATTCTTGCGCCAATCTTCAGCTGAAATCTTGCCCTAGATTAGAGGTTTTAGTTGCCCTTCATTAGGTTTATTATTTAATTGTCATTTTGTTTTTCACATTTTGTTTACAGGGTTTTTGTGTAACGTCACGTATTGATGGTAGAAAACAGTGCTCACATTTTAAAATCATGATTTCAGTGTGGAAAATGTTACCACATTTAGTAGGTAAAACTTTACACTTTTAGACAAGATCCACAGGATTTGTACATAGGGTTAAAAATGGGACTATCCATCCTGAAAAATTTCATGAAAATAAGATGTATGTCTTACTTGATGCTTGAATAAAGATTTTTGACTTCTTAATAGAAGTTACAATGAAGCTACAAAGTGCATAAAGTTGGACCACTATGATGTTTTGTAATGCACATTGACTATATTTAAGCCTTTACCTGATATAAGTTTCCATGATATTAAATCACCAGCCGATACGCAGACTATAAGTCCCCTACATAACATAACACCTCCAGAAAATTAATTGAAGTGACGATTTGATCGCGCTTTAATTATTTGCTTTTAGTATTATGTATTTCTTTAGCCCGCGTCCCAGCACTTATTTTCTTCAATTCTCACTTGGTAATCCTTGGCCAAAAAGAAAAGTGCATTACGTGTAAAACTGTACAGCGGAGATCTATTGCTTTGTACAGCGTACACAGTGCCCACGTACACCCCACACGTGTATTACAGCGATCGATGGGTAACGCGTGTCTATGAGTAACACGCATGCGCGAGGGTTTGCATACGCCTATAAATGATAATTACCCCTAACCCTCCTAGGAAAAAAATTACGCTCCCTGGCAGACGTCTAACTAAGACGTCTGCAATTCAAAACGTTATTATACATTGGTAGAAGATGTTGTATTTCTTGAGATATTAGGAAAATAAAGGTTTGTCAAATTATCACCATAACGTTCTGAGCAATGTACTGTTGTACAACATTGTCAACAAATCTAAGGAAACAGTGACCACACCTACCATTTGCTGAGGCTGATTGTTACTTCCAGGACAAACTGCAACACAGGTAAAGCTTGCTCCGATGATGGCAGCCAGTGATTGGATGGCACAGGTTACAGCCAATAAGATGTAAAACGCCAAATGAATTTTCTGCTGGTGCACGTTCACATCACTGGAGTTGTTGTAGTAGTTGTTGGAGTAGTGGTACTGTTAACAAATACGTCATGGTGACATCATAACACATGAACTTTACAATTCTTTACTACAAGTTCTTTATTTGCCCCAGAACAATGGTACGTTTGGAATGTTTTCTTAGCCTCCGATGTACTCTGAATTCAAGGTTTTGTTTTTATCAACGTATACTTCTGTGGGTAAATGATTTGTATACAAGCAACACTAAAGAAAAAGAGAATGTTTCGTTTGTTTTTACCATGTGGATTTCTTTAAATAGTAAAATTTGAAGAAAAAAAAATAGCGGTGACTTAACGTCTGTTATTTAACTATAACGGCCTTTTGCAAACAGCTAACTAGGCAACCATAGTATTTCGTCGCGTGGAGAAAATGTGGTTTGCTGTTAATGACTGCAGGTCTTAGTAGCAGTTGCAACGAATTATTGCTCAACGCTATGGGATACGAATTTTGTTTCATATATTTAGTTCACACTACATCTAAACGATGGTAATACTTACGTCGTGCTCCGTTGAACCTACGCAACCTGCCGCACCTGCTGAACTGATGAGGCCGCCAACACCAATGACTGACGCAATGATGGCCAGAATCATGTAAACAATGACCTGCAATAATAAGAACAATTCGCAACAGGGATTTTTTTTTTAAATCGGGGTAACCATGTTGAAGCCAATTCCCATTAAGAGAGGTTTTTTTTTTACGCAGAATAAAACTGGATTTTTTTTAGACGTAAATTTGTACATTTTGATGCACATGTATCATTATGTATGTGACTAGGTCTACAGGGAGGGTAGGGATAATAACTGTTTTTTATTTAGGAATTTGGTGTGATCCGTATGTTAATCGTAAGAACAACAATCTAGGCAACAAAGTAGAGATAATGTTACACGACAGTACATTGAACCGTTATGTTCCTCGATCTCAAACAAACGAATATGAGATATCAAGTTTCGAAGTGCCCCCTTTTACCCGATTGTAACTTGTAGTACCTAGTTATATTTACCTCGACAGAAGGTAGGACTAAAAACAATAATTCCGATCTGCAGATTTATTATACGCAGCTTCCATATGGACTAGACCTTTCCCTTGCGAAATTCTTGGAATAGGGTCACAACTCCCTTTGTGGTAAAACTGGATAATGCTTATATTATTCATGTGTCATAGTATTATTAATGAAATTGTAAAATATTTGTACTTAACAAAAACGATGTCCCTCACCCTTGCTTTGGAAAAAGTAGCTTTGGGATATAATCTACAGGACGAACCAAGCAGAGGCTAACATATATATAATTAGATCTGTATATCGGGATATATTTGTGAGTTGGAAGAAGATTCTTCCTTATGATAACCATATTTCATTTTTGGTCAGACTCGCTGAAACTAAAAACTCATCATGTAATATAGTTTTCCACTGTCACATATAAACAGCGTTGTATTGTTGATCTGTCACAAATAACTCACTCCGAAATGTATCGGCAGAAAGCAGAATGGGATAAACGTTTGTCCTATTTTCTATGTCATAAGACGATACTAATCATTTTTGAGATGATTATTTAGGATTTCATTTAAGGTGAGAAGCCCTTTTCCCCATTGAATGCATAGCAAAAGTGCAGATTTGTCTAATATCTACTTTCGTTTATTTGTTTATTTCGTCCAAGATATTTCTTTAAACAGGAGAAGTTGCAAATATATTACAATTTTAGGATATGTCAACAAAGACATCATATAATGCAAAAGAAAATTGTGAAAATGTTTGGTTTGAATAGATCACATGGAATACTTCTACTACTAAAAGTACTAAAACTACTACTACTACAACTACTGCTACTACTAAAACTACTACTACTACAACTACTGCTACTACTACTACTACTACTACTAATACTTCTACTACTACTACTACTACTACTACTACTACTACTACTGCTACTACTACCACTACTACTACTACCACTACTTCTACTACTACTACTATTACTACTACTACTACTTTTACTACTACTACTACTGCTACTACTGCTACTACTGCTACTACTACAACTACAAGTACTACAACTACTACTACTAATGATAATAATAGTAGTAATAATAATAATCTTCATCAACATCGTCGTCATCATCATCGTCCATCATCATCATCATCATCGTCCATCATCATCATCATCATCCATCATCATCATCATCATCATCATCATCATCATCATCATCATCATCATGTTAATCATAATAATCATAATCATTATCATAATCATATTCATAATCATAATAATTATCATCGCAGACGGGAGCTTACCATGGACTTGTGTCGCATGCTTGCTATTCCAAAACTTCCTGTGACAATGGCAAACTATGAAAAAGAGAAAACACCCGTTTATACCACATGGATTTTTAAATGTCATGGCTTTCTGATCATTTTTAGTCAAGTATAATCGTAGTTGTTCGTTTAGCTTAAAACGAGATCATATGAAACGGTCTCAGGGTTACAGTATAAACTTTATCTGCTATTGGTACAAAATGTATCGAGGTATGTCATGGTAACAATGCTTTAATATATGTAATGCTGTTTTGCCTACAAATTATCAGAAAGCCATTGCAGGAGACGTTACAGTGCAAACGCAACTAGTTGATGCAGTAACTAACGTTTTGCATGCTTTTTCAACTTATTTAAGGAAAGACCCTTTTGTTGAAAGGTTAAACAATTTCCCCCTCTCCTCCCCTCTGATGCTCATAATAATTAACCAGACGTTCTTTAGCTCTTCTGTGAATGAAGGTCGTGAATCCCATATAATGATGAACCACTTATTAATTAGAAAAACATGACATAGTTCCAAGCAAGACTTACCACGCCACCCCAGATTCCCCAACCAATATTTTCGACTCTACAGTAGTAATAATCCTGTGGTACCGCTAAGAGAACAATGGCCCAGAGTATTTCGAGAACCCCCATCACAATAATAGCACCTCCGGTAATGACGCGTACTGTCGATCCCTTCAGTGATGAGCTATTATACTGCTGTTGATTCAAGCCCGATGGTGAATTTTGCTGAAATTGTGGTTGGGGTTGAGCCATCTCGAGTAAAGGTTTGTGCTCGGCGTATTTATTGGTAAAGTGTTTATCTATTAAATGTAATCATGACAACAGTTATATTACAGTATATCACCTTATATTATACCGTGTTCCCTTTCAAATGTTGATATTAATTTTAAAATGGGTAATTGTTTGCCCCGGGAAACATATAGTGATAAACCACGTGACTTACAATCAATATTTGGATACTATAACACAGAACCTTTCTTTGGTATGAACTATTCAACTCTTCATAATCACTCGTTACAATGACAATTACTTTAACTCCAGTACTAGGAGTTCATGTTAACTTCTATTTATCGATTATTCACGGTAATTCTTGGTGATGCATGAAATTCAAGGAAGCATGGATTATGCATATAACAGTGGAAGCTTTACCAGTGAGAGATAACGTGTCAATGCGAATATCTATACATGGAATTGTGTGTTGTGACGTCATCTCCCAAAATACTTCACAAATTGAATATACCAGCATTAAATAAATTATATTAGTAAAGACGCTCCCCCTCCTAACATTGTCATGGTTTTATTTCACGTTCAGAGTCTCTCATCAATTACAGTGACTTTACTTTACAATGTGCGCCTATAGTTCTGTTATCGCAAAACAGGATCCATCCAACACAATATATATCAACTTTAACTGCGTTTTCTTGTCGGAGTGAGGCACTAAAATAAAATAATGTTACTTGCCAATGGAGAATAACGTCCACGAAATTTCATGTTCTTTTTCAACTCACAACGCTCTGAATTGTTCAAAGCGAATGCAATCGCTTTGTGCAAACGGTGTACGACATATATTTTGGAAGCTTCACAACAAGTTTGTATGCTTTCTTGTGCAACGTACAATATCTTATCAATAATGACCTCGTACGCAGGCCTACTCACAAACACACAGAACAACTCCGATGAAAACCCGTTTGCTCACAAGTTATGACAGCTCAAATAATCACTTACCATTATACTTTACATCACACGTAAATTGTTAAATCCTAGCATAGTTAAACGAAGGGAGAAAGTAGAAAGCGACATGATAATTACCTATGAAGACAGGAAAAATAAACCTGGAGATTGAACGAAATATCTCTCTGAGTACACTATACTGAGAACTACCCGTTAGGTAGTACTTGGTTTGCTAAATAACAACTATAGACCATTGAACGTCGAAACGCAATGAACAAAGCCAATTTAACCGTGACGTCAATAGCACAATGAATCCCGTGCGTATCTTTGTCTACCTTCATTTAAACTTCATTTAACCCTAAACTTCATTGAACCAGTGTTCATTCAAGCAAAGTGTATCAGTCTATGTACTTTATTAAGTGAAATACAAAGCTTGATATTCCATATTCTCCCCTGTAATGTCTATTTATAGAACATTACTCAATTTGCTGTAATTTTACTGTCTGGTATCGTATGATAAAGGCTTGAAGTCTTATAGCTTCAAACAGGAAGGATTTGTTCTAATAGTAAGGAATGGCAACAGAAAAGAAAACGTACCCAGGTAGACAATAAAAGAAAAGAAATCGTCGTTTTCATGTTTCGATCAACAATAATCATACTTTTAACAGTGATAAAATTATTGTGAAATTGTCCCCATGTTGTAACTGTGGACTGGGTACCGGTAAGAATTAACATTTGAAATTTAACAACGAGACCGTTGACATCGGTATATATGGCAAGCACATATTGTGATAGTATTTGACATTGCCATGATACCTGTGAAGGTTCCCTGTCACTTAAATGTTTCCCCTTGGAGTTGAAGCAACATTCGATCTGCATTAAATTTCACCTTCGATCTCTGTCATTTGGTTCGATGTGCCTGAGAGACACAAAAGTTCATCCCTGGGACCTTCCCACCAAGTTTGCAGAAACCGGTCCAGCCACTTGGAGGAGCTTTGGACACAAATTGTGCATTAAGTATATAATTTGACCTTTAACCACGTGACCTGGGACCTGCAACTTTAATTCCCATGGCAACCGCATATTTTGAAATTGCTTGATATTCCTATTATACTTGATCATTGACTTTTGTCATTTGGTTCGGAGGGTCTTCGAGACAAAAAAATTTACCCTGGGGTACCTTCCCACCAAGTTTGAAGCGAATCGCCCCAGCCGTTTATTACAAATTTTATGACACCAAAGTGGGCTAAAAAATTCATTTCACCTTTAACCACGTGACCTTTGACCTCGGTTTTCATGGTTTATTTTGATAGTACTTCACCGTTTTATTACATACGAAATGTCTTTTGAAAATGATATGCTTGATGAGTCTGTTGAGCATCAACCGTTTTATGATGTACTGGACTTTATTCGTTGTTCACTGTTTGCAAAGAAGTAAAGAAGTCAAAGAAATTCAAAAGGTACAGTAGTAGTATCATATGCTCACTCGACTTGTTTACAAATGGCTCACTAGCCATGGGTGCCAAATTCTGATTTTTTTTTAAACTCCCATTTTACCTGTAGTGTTTATTAGTGTGTCTTTCCCGTTCTCTTTCTTAACTCCTATTCAACGATTGTCTCATATGTGGAACATGTTTTTAGAAAATCATTACTCGAGATAGAAATACACTAGAGAGCTTCCCATAGCTTTATTTTGCCTTCATCAATAAACAACCTTTTTTTCGAGGGGGTCACATGGACCTTTTTTTTTCTTCAAAGATTTGTTAACATTAAAACAACCGGTCGTTTTGACGTTTTTTTTTACAAAAAATCGTGAGAACAGTGAAAAATTTCAATAAACTATAACTCTTTTTCGATACAACTAGCTTAGACATACAAGATATCAAATCAGGAGCCTCACGTAATTGAAAAGGTATTTAGGACATATTATCATGGCTAAATACTACAAAGAGGCGTTACCCATGAATGTATATTTTGTATTTTTAAACAGCTGTACAGTATATGTGTTATGTTTCGGGGAAGCTCAAAGTTTGTCCGAGACATTTTCCAGAGCTAATGGAACTACTGCAGACTGAAGGTGAAAAGCTAATTAGAACATGGGAAGTTGTGGTGTTCCATCCAGGATTGTAATGACTCGATAAACACTCAATTTCAACATGAGTCAGAAACCTATATTGGGGCTAAGTCCGTTTTACAGAAATGGCGGTTTCGATGACAGTACCTTAGAAACGTTTCTTTTGTTCCGTCTTCATATATTCTGGTGCTGAAGGTACATGGACAATGTGTCATTATTAAGAAAACTCTTCGTGGGACAAGTTTCATAACAGAAATGCCTATAAACAAGTCTCTGTTCGAATAATTTCATGCACAGTGTAGGCATCTCGAGATATTGGAAAGTACCATAGTGCTGCAGTACGGTTATGATATTATTTCAATTTCGCGTATAGCTTTTGTCTTAATTATGCATGATTACACTTTGATTAAGGTTTACTCGTTTATTATGGCACTTATACCTCTTTTCAATCACGTTAGTCTACCATAACCCCCCTACCATAACTCTAAATTAGACCGTGAGGTGACATAGCATCAAATGAATACTGAGGACGATATTGGCAATTTTTTTTTTCACACTGGACCATTGTAAAGACTCCAGTTTGAGTGCTTTTAATAATGATCCTTTTGCAAAATAAAATACCAAGGATTTTAATTAAATAATCATATAATTGTACACAAACACACTTAGGGCGACAAATAGATGTCGCCTTAAGTGAATCTAAGTGAATTTAACTGTGTAACAGCACTTTGGGCGACATCGCATCAAATAACACTTAGGACGACATTGGCAATTTCATGTAATTTCATCACATTGGATGATTGTTAGGACTCCAGTATGGGTACTATTTATAGTAATCCCTTTGAAATATATATTTAGCAAGGAATTAAATTAATTAATAAATTAATTACACATATACATGTAATACAATGCTATTTTGTCTCACTGGACCACTGTTAGGACTCCAGTGTGGTCTATTTATAGAAATCCCTTTGCAAAACAATATAGGAAATAATTTAACTATTTAATTGCACATATACAAGTTGTCCTATGTGAATTATCTCTTTTCACAATACTTAGGGCGACATAGCATAAAAACAACACTTAGAGCGACATTGGCAATTTAATGCAGTGGTAGTCCAAGATGTCTGCTTTGTTAATCATAAAAATCTCTTCTCATACCTTCTTAAAAGTAACAGTGAGGACAGTACTAATGTGACCATTTGGTGTAAGTATATACTGAGAATAAAAAGCTTTTAAGAGGTTCAATCCAAATCATAATAACAAATGAGGAAAAAGCATGTCTTAATGTTGATGTGACAAGGACTTACAGAACCAAAATGATGGCAAGTTCTTCTCCATTTCAAAAAATATTTAAAAATTTCTTGAATATGCAAACTCCTGTCATACCCATTAAACAGTATTCAAAGAACACAATTGTTAGAGGAGATACTAGTTAGGCTTTTTGAAAATAAAAACTTGAGAACATGCTTGAGCATAAAGTGTAAGAAAAGTAAACTGACCTTTGGATGCATGCCCAAAGGAATTTCAATGATAAAAAATGTTGAAATTCATATCGAAAATATTTCCAGGTATGTTCTTTATAAGTTGTATGAACTGGTCTTCTTAACCCACCCCTCCCCCATCCACAAGGTTTTGTTTGGGGAGGGGTGATAGTAGATCACTTTTGCATATTTTAGTGGAGCTTTGTAAGGTTTCTCAAAGAATTGCATAAAAAGTTCATGTTTTGGTCCCTACATTCACTCAAATGTCCAATGAATTCTAAAGTGGTTCTAACACCTGACGTCACACAGTCACATTCTGGAGGCAAGGGTGTCAAGGGAGCATCACTATAGACCGGGAGCCCAGAGGGTTTGGTTAGCTGGGAAGGTAACCAATTGCCTTGTACATCACAATACATTCCTGTATATGAAACAGACGACTGGCAAACCGGTGGTGGTGGGTGTGGCTGGGAGCGCAATTTTAAAGTCACCTAAAAGCTAACCTAGATCAGCTTTCATGGTAACCACATCAAAGTAAGTACAATGTGTCAGGTATGGCCCCAAGAGCAACAAATGGCCATCGCCAGTAATTATTGGTGGTGGGGTAGCCCTGCCAGTAGACCCCCAAAATGCCCATCCCCTCATTGACCTAGGTCAGCTCATGAAGTAACCAGTTAAAAACTACTGGAAAATGATTGGCAGGACTCTATATGTAAGGGATGGGCATTTCCAGTCACTTTTATTGGTGGGGTACCCCTCCCAGTAGACCCCCAAAATGCCCATCCCCTCAATGAACTAGGTCAGCTCATGAAGTAACCAGTTAACAACTACTAGAAAATGATTGGCAGGACTCTATATGTAAGGGATGGACATTTCCAGTAATTTATATTAGTGGGGAACACCTGCCAGTAGACCCCCAAAATGCCCATCCCCTCATTGACCTAGGTCAGCTCATGAGGTAACCAGTTGAAACCTACAGGAAAATGATAGGTATTCCAGTAATTTCTATTAGTGGGGAACACCTGCCAGTAGACCCCCAAAATGCCCATCCCCTCATTGACCTAGGTCAGCTCATGAGGTAACCAGTTGAAACCTACTGGATAATGATTGGCAGTACCCTATATGTAAGGGATGGGCATTTCCAGTAATTTATATTAGTGGAGTACCCCTGCCAGTATACCCCCAAAATACCCCTCCCCTCATTGACCTAGGTCAGCTCATGAGGTAACCAGTTGAAACCTACAGGAAAATGATAGGTATCACTTCATATGTAAGGGATGGGCATTTCCAGAAATTTCTATTAGTGGGATACCCCTGCCAGTAGACCCCCAAAATGCCCATCCCCTCACTGACCTAGGTCAGCTCACGAGGTAACCAGTTGAAACCTACTGGAAAATGATAGGTATCACTTCATATGTAAGGGATGGGCATTTTCAGAAATTTCTATTAGTGAGTTACCCCTTTCAGTAGACCCCCAAAATGCCCATCCCCAATCATCTCCACCCAAACTACTTTTCTCCCAAAATGTTATATCTATAACTATATATATATATATATACATGCAAGATGTACTAAAAGATAGGATATAACAAAGTTTTGTGCAGCTTCAACACTTTTGGAAATATATTTTTAAATTCATAACAAAGTCAATACAATATTTGAATGTTTGTTAGCCAATATATCAATATTTATGGTATTGTATAATAATACAAGTCCAAAACCAACATAAACTTTGCTTACAAAGGAATGACCTTTAGTACAATACAACATTTGTGTAATCAGCTAGGGCTCTTATATCACTTACTGAAATATTCAACTTGTCTCAATTTTGTAAACCAATAATTCTCCAATGGTGCAGTATCAGCCAATACTGCAATCCTTATCATTCACAAAAGTATGACTTTGTGAGCTTTGGAATTATCATCCTGGCATGTTTTAATGTTAAAGGTATAATATCATGAAATTCAAGGCAAAATGCAGTCTAGTATTAGTTTGGTTTGTAAACACTGGTGCATACTTCAGCATCTCCTAAATACACGTGTTTGTTGTACCATTAATGTTGCATGATCATCTGCAGTGGATCAGATCATGATTGCACGGGAGAATACTTGTCAGCTTATAGCTGGTTTACAAGCAACACTTGTTAAACGCTCATACTTGCATTACTGTTATTGAAAGAAGATGCAATATGAACCACAGAAAATAATGCATATTTTTTTCATTAGATGCAGACAATGAAGAATTTCATTGATTTTCAATGCATATTTATATACTCTCTTCACAACATGTGAAAACAATATTCTGTATGTATAATTTGTAAAAGTGTTGTAGAACTAGGTGTTCAGCATTAGCAGTACATCAGGTTGGAATGCATATTTATGGGCTCTGTTTTGGTGTGAACACAATAACAGACTAAAACCTGCTAAATGTAGCACTTTATCTTCAGGTTTTCTAGTGCAATTATGTGGAAATGACAACCAGCTAAAAACTTGGGTTCCAAATTAAACTGCAAAACTTTACCTTTAGTTACTTACCCTCAACCATGTACATGCCCCTATGCAGTATTGTGGGTAATGTCAAATTAAATACACATCAACCAGTCACTAGTCAACAACTTCACACATCAACTTCCAGTTGCAGTATTATTGTACTTTCCATAACCTCATTATTGTTTTTGAAATGAGCGCCTACTCAACCATCCACTCACCAAGTACGATAACAGTCCAACTGACATCAGAAGCAAATGCAAATACTACACTGTACATATGAGATTAACTACTGGCAGTTGTAACACACATTTTAAGAGAAGTCAATTATAAACCACTTTGAAAATCTATCTGCTTTAGTAAAAGATTCCAATTCTGGCTTTTTTGTTCAGTGTATAGTAAAGTTTTTGTAATTATAAAAACAGTAAAAGAGCATCAATTCAGTTTTAATATGCAATACATTTTTAAATTCAAGTAAAAAATTATTTAAATTCAATACAACTCATCAAATTTGTAATATAAACCTGAATGCAAATTGGTATAAAAGGAAGTTCCAATGCCCTAATAATGAAGTTTTGTAGATAAAAGGCAATAAGGATCATTAAATTAATATGATCAAATATGAAATATGACATTGTGTTTACAAGTTAGCTGTATATGGCTTATTTCTTTCTGGTGCAAACTGTTCATAAATTATTATTGAGATGATACTGTCCACCATAAATGAAAAAGTGCAGGATATTGACATTTTATTAATTTGGAACAAGAATTTATAATGATGTGACATGGCTTAATACTCCTTAGCCAAGTAACTCTCTTTTCTCTGCAATCACATGATATTACAGTGGTTCAGGTTCAATTCACATACACTTAATTTGGTATAGTTTGTAGTATAGGTAAGTTCTTTTTCATTTGCAAAAGGGACATCTAGGCAGGGGTAGCATGATCTATGCAGAGGTTGCTTGATTTGTAATTTGAAGTTGTAACAACATTCCATTTGTATGCTATTGAAAATCTACAATCTAAGCAAATCAAATATCATTTTGTGTTACTATTCTGTTTTGATAGGAGACCTGTTCAATCATGGCTGGACCAAATTGCTAATAAGCTAGTTAATGGTTTTCCAAAACCACAAAGAACATGAATAAAGCTGTTCTATTTGAAAAACAAATAATGTACATGAATACAGTGGTTCAGTTTAACCCTAATTACTTTGTGTTTGTGCTTGGGAATTTTCAATTGGTGTCGATAATATGACATACTTCTCCAGTTTCCCCCCCCCCCTCCCAAAATAGGAAGATCATCTCATTCATTTCTTCTCTCACTAATTGGTTGTTTTTCTGAGACTATAACTTTAAATCTTTGTAATATTTTACAGGATCAACACACAGAATTAAATTAATTTACCAACCTACTTAACATTCTTTTCTCTGCCAGCTTCTGGTATTTATAGGCAGATTTTTAATATAATTTTTGTTTTCACAATAAACCAGTTGTATGGGATATTTTCGCCCTGTGTCTTCAGGAAGTCATTAATTTCTTTTCGATCTAGGTGCAAAAGGAAACATCAGCAAAGTATTAGCGAATTCTTAATATACAAATAAAAACAAAAATTGTGAAAATCACCCCCTACCCCAGCCAACAAATTAAAAAAACGACTGAGGCATTCCCCCATTTTTAACATCCTAGTGAAAACACTGCACAACTCATGAATAATTGATGACATGATGTCCTTCCTCATATGATCAATTGTATATCATTATTTACATGAATATTTAACAGTTAAATTCAAGTGGTTTTCCACACTATACTTAATTTTTACATATGTTATCAGAAAAGACTCGTAGATGACCTCGTTCTTTAACATAATAATTAAGCCACTACTTCATCGGTCATGTTAGGTAAGAAGCATTTGGTGCAGAATAGTTTAAGCAACAACGATATTTGACCTAATATTCATGAAAATAACTCAAATAAATATTATAACTAGGCTAACCATTATGTTTCAATACATTCCAATAATTAATATCAACAAAAATGTCCACACATCATCTGATCATGCACATTTCAGGGTAAAATAGGAATAATTTGACACATTTGTTTATCAGAATAATAACAACATGGGTGCTAAAACATCTGATTGTGACTCATCTGACAAATCTCTCTTGCAAGTTTCCTTCTGCAGTGAGGGCGAGAGATTAAATTTTGAAAAGGAATAGGCCTGAGAAGTTAGCCTATGTTGGCAAAGGCTCTTACTATGTATATCCACACCCCCCCCCCAAAAAAAAAAACAAAATGAAACACTGACCTGTTCACAGACACAGTTGTCAACAAAGTTCTTGTTATTGAACTTGTCACTGTCTAGCTAGTGACTAATATGCCTAATATACATGATTACAAATTGAATCTCATGGTTTTAGTATGTGGAATGCTGGAATGAACGATTACAAGTAAATGGTCCATTCCATTAATTTAGGTTCCAATTACTGACATTTTATGTGCATATAATTAACTAATACTAAAGTCAAACATGGATCCACAATTAATGGAAGGTTTGATAAGACTTCCTGAAATTTAAGCAGATTTTTCTACCTGGCATCGTTCCTGATGTATTTTCTTCTCATGGCTCTTTTCCCATATGGTATACTTCCTTACTGTAAGAAATAATATCATATCACATCAAATAGTAGTAGGTACTCAGTACTAGTAAATCACAGTGAAAACTTGCAAAAAACACAAACTATCGTGAGCTGACATACAAGTGACCCTTGGTACAATATATACTCTCCTGCACTTCCATGAACAGGCATCTCTACACATGGAAGCACTTTCTATAACTAAAATGTCATGCTTACTATAATTGCCCAAATTCACGCAAAAACATTCAGCTTTGATATTATATATGATATCACAATGCACAAGTGCTTCACTTGATCTGTCCCCACAAAAGAGAGACACTGAACAGACACGGACCCATATTTAAGTGATCTTCAGCAGACCACGGTAAGAGCTGCTGTGGAGTCTAGAGTAATATCTATTTGCTAGAATTGAATGTGTAGGAAAATTCCTCTTGACAAACCATCCCTGGTACTGTTCTACCACAACCAATTTGGGGTTGATTGGTCAAGATGCCCAAACAAACAATCATTTGGCATCGGTGGGTAAGAATGAAGTACAACTGGTAGTCTGGTACCCAGTGAGATTTGGCCAAATCTTTATCCTTATATCACTTTTTGTAGAGAACCATATGATAGTAAACTATGTTCACAGTGTTTCAAAATAACAATTTCATAGCACCAGATTGGGATTGAATGTCCATACAATAAACAACCACCAGTCATTGCCTATCAGGTGTTAGCAGTGGAAGACTAAAACCTGATGAGCAGCACTGCTAAAATATACTTTGCATGTGCTGAAATGATGTGTGATCGAAAAATAATTGAGTACACATAAATGGAATTAACATAAATACTTCTATCCCTCCTGTATATATTGTAGTATAAATTGTGACTTTAATGCAATTGGTAGAGATTGCAGTCCATACCTTTTTGACCCTTTGAAGTTTCACGACGGTTGCAAAACAGGGACATACTGTAATCTTCATCTCCATCACTCTCATTAATTGTTGCGCTAAAATTCAAAGCAGAAGACAGAGCTTGTTTACATCATTCTATAAAACAATATACTGGCAAGATAGTCAGAATAATGCATGTTATTTGCTCATATATTTTTGATCAATATCAATGTTATGTTTTCATTCCAATATTTAGCAAATATGCAGCAGATCTTTGTCATGTGATTGTTTATCAATTGATATGCCATGTCAAGACCAGCTGTTGTGTTGCACATAGGTGTAAACAGGTAAATCTTACTTTCCTTAACAATGCATTTGCTGTAACAATTGCGTGGAATATATGGTGTAATTATAATAGCATCCATACTACCTTGATTGGCTCCACCTCTCCCCCATTTTTTTCCAACATGGGTTTGCCATATCCATAGCATAACATTCTTCATTCAATTCATTTCCAAATGAATAAAGGCATTCCAAATGCAATGATCATGTCACACGTTGAAATATTTTGATGAAAATAATATTAAAAAAGGGATAATTCACATTGGAGCTTCATGGTGGAATGTTGACTTAAGTCAAAAGTAAAGGCAATTGATTCCGCTGGTCCAATTTAATGAATAATGATGGTACAATTGCTCATACAAATTCAACAAAGCATTACAGCATGTACCATGTACGCAGTAATAGATACATGTAGACATACACATGCAAAATGCTTCAGACAAGTGACAGCCTACAGTATATAATAAATATCTAACAATCTGAAATGCTCTCATTTTAATAATATTCTTTCATACCTGTAAAATTGTGCTTCCCGTTCAGGAATACAAAAAGAAATTTCACACCCTAGTGCATCTTTTTGTTTTTATCAAATCTATTGTGGCCCTTGCTCACACATCTCTGGTCGGTGTAACGTTCCACTAGGACAAGTCCAAATTTTCGAAATCGTCATTATTAATAACTTTTTAAGTGTGTAGTGTACTTGAAATGAAGCTGTTAAAAGTTTAAAATCTGTTCAGCTACTCAATGTGTACTAGGTTGCTGCGTGAATATGGAAGAATCTCCTTTGTACTTAACCTATTCCAGCATGTCAAAAAAAGAAGGACGGACTGCCTCCAGTTGACTATTCACACCCTGCGCATGAATCTGTCTTGAATAGGTCTGTTCATTGTACAAATCAACAAAACACTAATTCCTCCAGGAATATAGAGCTCTCGAAAGTTATTGTACAAATCTCACAGCCCCACACTGAGAAGAACCTACTGTACCACAGGTACAAGTACCATCGATAAACAGCTCTCTAAACCACCATGCAACAGCTCAAACAATTTTTTGTTTTCTTTTGACAGATGAGATCACAAACTATGTTCAGTTTTCCCCCTTAACACAACATCCCACCACACATACAGCCTCACACAGGTCTAGACCAAAAATAGAAGTTTCAGAGCACAAGTAAAGCAGGTTGGAAGTGAAAGTCCTAATAAAAACAAAACAATACTAATTATCCAGCAGGTGTTGTCGGTAGATAAAACTACATGCCAAACCTCTGATAAGTAGTAAAGTTGTAAAGTTCTGTATTTTGTCAGGGAGTGTCACTACTCAACAAGCCCCATAAGGTTTTTAGTACACTTTCTTTCACAAGTTTTGGTTCTTATCTCCCATGTTGTTATGTCATACTTATGTTATATAAAACAATATAAATGAAATGAAAAAATGAAAGAAGCACAGTATAAAAATTACTACATGTGTGAAATAAGATAAGCAAGTTACAAGGTGTTAGACATATTCATCTACTTCTCTCCTGTATATGTGTACTATTAATTTTGGTTTTAATGCAAATGGCAGAGACTGCAGTCCATACCTTGTCGACCCTTTGAAGTGTTGCGACGTTTGCAAACAGGGACATGATCTTCATCTCCATCACTCTCCTCATTACTTGTTACAGCTAAAATTCAAAGCAGAAGACAGAGCTTGTTTACAGCATTATATAAAACAATATACTGGCAAGATAGTCAGACTAACGCATGTTACTTGCTCAAGTTCCTTCAAGACAGTTAAGTAAATATGATGGGTGAAAACAGTAATATAGGGTAGAGCAGGTAACTATAGATAATGGAATTTGATGAAAAGCAGGACTGCATTGAAAAAGCTATGAAGAAGGAGAGGGACAAACAGTTGGTGAAACTGGTTGGAAAAGGCTTTGGGGTTGAATACATTATAATAAGCACTTCACTTTCATCATGAATAATCAATGGTATCAATCCTCAAAGGTTTCAGATATGATTTAAATACAGTATTACAATATTGGGTCTATGGCCTCAGTTACTCTACCCCACCCTTTTTCCTCATGGTACATCTTTTCCCTCTTCAGAGCTTCCCTGTGGGAAATTTAAGCTCTCCATAATACTCTACTAGGAACTCCCCTTTGATGAACTTCCTATGTGCAATACTCCATAACCTGTAACCACAAAATATGCAGTTACAGTTGTTCAAGTTAATATCATTTTCTGGCCATCATAGTACTCACCATAATCTGAGAGTTGATTATAACATGTAATTGACATTTAGGCATTTACAAGTAAGAGCCCTGTCAACCTAATAATTTGGAGACATTCTAGAATCATCTATTGTACCTCCAGGTTTAAGGTATAGTTTGTATGCAATGCAATATGACATAAACCTACATGAATGACCCATTTTCAATGATTTTTTCTAACTGTAGCTGATTTAAAATGATCTTGTGCAACAACACTTAAATAACTAATGACATAATGTGTTGTCCTATCTAACACCATCAACTACGAGTTTGTACCAAGTAATCTATGTGATATATCAGGCTTACAAAATATTGGAAAGATAAAGTATTGGAAGACCTAACGATAGGGCTCATTTACGATTCAAGACCAACATAAATTCGAGTCTGATACTAACATAGTGCCCTTCATGTATAGTATTATCATGTTTATTAGCACACATGTAATACATAGGCTATCTGACTGATTTGAAATTGGTGGCACCACTACTATGAGATTATGCCATGTACTTTATAAATTCTTGTTTAAATATAGCTTCATACCAAATATTATGCAGATCATTTGCATGGGACCATGCCAAATTAAATTGAAATTTTACATTAAGCCCCACATTCAAGAGAACAGCTCCACATATCTACTACCCCTGACCAACATGTATACATTTACTGGAATACAACATGTATATATAAATATAAGCATATATTATTACCATCCACAAAACTGTTCATCAAAATACTGTTAATAATTCAAAAAGCTCAACTTACATATACACCAGTGCTGTTGTATTTGAGACAAATTAGACTCACCAATAAAGTCATCAATAAACTGGACTGAAAATCCCCATTTATCAACTTTGTTAGTACTGTAGTGAATAGCCTCTTTTAATGGCCAGAAACTTCTCTTTACACGACATCTAAGTTGCATCTGTTAGAAAAATATAAAATTATAATGCTTTTGCAATAAACATTTCATGGTGCAAGAGCGGATTTAAAACAGCGGAATCACTTTCAAAGCACTGAAACATCCACAAAGGCCCTAATTTTTAATTTCTGGAGGTATGGACCCAACCATGCACGCATCGCCTGACGTTAGGCTACCGCTAGGCTCGGTCTAGCGAAAGGAGGAACACCCGGATCGAATGTTTGGCTCATCGCTTTGATAAGGCGTCATACTGAAGACAACATACTGAAAACAAAAGTTTGAACTTGGCATCAAGATGGCTTAACTTAGGCAATATAGGCTTGCAAGTTCAAGACATACTGACATTTAGTTGCCACCTGAGGTTTGAAGTTAGATTTGCGAAGACAATCATAGGCATATTTTCACTCCCAGAGATGACAACCCTGAGGATCAGAGACGAGACCAGAGCTGATGTGTATTTTTTTACCAGTGGTGTTTTAATATTTGTTTAAATTTTTGATGTGCAATTGGCAATTTAACGGGTGAGTGAAACCATGCTGTCTCCATTTTTTTTACTCTCCCAAATGAGATCAAAGCATAACTGTGCCATAAAGTATTATTTTAAGCAAGTGTTGTAATAATATTGTAGGGTAAGTGTATCCTAACCCAGTAATGTTACTAAAAAATTAGGTCCCGATCGAACAACAATTGCGTTTATTTTTACTGGGCCCCCTAATTTAGTTGCTATCGTATCACTTCCCAATCCCATACTGTGCGGATATATTCTACACTATAGGGCAGCAGGTCAAGTACCTTACTAGCTTCACTGTTCTACCTCTGTTCGCCCGTCCTGCCCCTTCAATCAATTTTAACGGCCCAGTCCCCCATTCATTATCCTTTGTATTTTTACTTCCCTGTCGCCAACTCCATAGGTTTATTTCTCTCTCGCTAAATTCCACAGTTCACTATTTGTATGTGCATATCGTAGGCCTGTTCGAACTTCGGGGTTTAAACTGCACATGCGCAAATCATCAAAACCTGATCCAATATTTACCCTGGGCTCTTTGCAGAGTCTGTAAACAACCAGCTCCACGAAAATTACAGTAACCTAGGGATAGGCTATATCAATAACTTTTTACAAAATATGCATTAAAAAACCTTTAAATTTGACGATGCATGAAGTACAGTAATTTACCCAGGAACCTGTTTTAAAAATTACCAACATTATTGTATGCATGGTGGACAACAAATAAGCATATTCTGAAAAGTTTAACTTGAATTGCTTCACAACTGGTCTGATTTTCATTTTGAATTGCTTCCCAATGGGTTTGATATATTCACTAGAAATGCCAGTTGTTGCATCGTTACCTGTACCTGAAGTTCCTCTAATGCATCACAGGCAGAATGAGCCTCCTTTGATAATTCATGAAAAAAGGTTGGTAGATTAGAAACTAGAAAGGGAAATTTGTTGTGAACCACCTTCAGAGTTGTATATTCAACCTCAACCATTGATAACTAGAGTGATTCAAATGAAAACTAGTCACATTTTAAAACTAGGAAAGTTGAGAGCTATGAAATTCATTCAGTTGCACACAGTGATTAAGGATTTCAACTCAAAATTGGATGTTTAGAATTGAAGCTACAGCAAGGGGCGTGTCCATTCTTTATTAATTTATAATATATGACTATTTATCTCATGATATTCTACCAAGTAATGCAATATCTGCCAGAAGTATTTGTTCACAAGCAAAACATATTTATTGTGTAATGGATTGTTCAGGAATGTTTTGCCAAAACCTTCAATGGATAAAGTCATGTGTATTATGTGTACAGAAGCAGTTAAATGGCATAGTTTGTTGAATTAGGTAATAATAAAGGGTTAGCCTGTCATTTTCTATGAGTTACCGTATATGTACATTACCAAAAATGTTATTTACATGTATGCCTTTAATGCAAAAATCTGGAGTTTCATATTGTAGATACTGTAGGCATTTTCTTCATAATAGTACCAACCATTGGCAAATGTGTTTCACCTTGTAGGAAAGAAATACTATTTTTGAGATGTTCAGATGAGTTTTTGCATCTCTCAAATGTTTTATATTGATAGGTCAGTATATATTATACCTTTTAATAAACATGTGCAGATTTATTTTGGTGTGATGTAGCATAAAATTTGCAACTTGTGGATTTGGCCAACAATTTACTCAGCGATTAAAGTTAAATTTATAGTGGATATTAGTGAAATTACTAGTGATTGCTCTAAAAGATTGGAGAGTTGCTAGCAAATCTGTCAAACCAGTGGTGACATGTGAATACCAGGGATTGACAGCAGTGTTCGAATTAACACATGTTCACATGCACCAAAATTAATGCATGTAACTTTTGACTGCATGTTACTTAAATAGCTTACATGTGTGCATGCACGTGCGCATGCACATTTGTAAGCTATGTGTGCGTGTGCATGCAAGTAAAATATTTCAGTATAAAATTAGTGTGGTAAATAACATATTTGAGATCGAAAATTGCTGTTACAAAAAAAAACCCTGTTGTTTCGATTGGACAGTGACTTTTAATCATCATATCCCGAAATGGCCTACATTAACAAAACCCAGGAGTAACTTTGAAAACACCCGTTTTGTATTTTTCACTTGTGGTGCAGGTAATGATTTGTTTGTGTATGTAATTTTTGTTTAACCTACATGCACAGGTGCATGCACATTTTTTTTTTGTAATTGGAACACTGGTTGACAGTCACCAGTTTATTACACATTCAAGAAAGAAAACAGCCTCAGGCCATACCAATTACAGGTCACTACATCAAACCACTATACATCTGTTACATTCATTTCAATGGCATGTATGCCATAACATATTGACCAATCCCAAGACTTCTAGTCAGTAAAGTTCCAGTAAATTCATCAAATCTTTGACATGAAAATATGTGCACCTACTCTTAACAATGGCAGTGAGGAAAGAGCTCACCAAGAAATGTATTAATGTCCCAATGCACCAAGTCACATATCCATGAATGTAAACACCTGTTCCAACATGCATGACCATAAACATAACACCTTTTATACAATAGGTTTAGCAGATGACTCTTTAGTTCTGTTTTAGATAGACATAAATTTGGAATCCTAATATCCACATCTAAGATAACAATTATTTTACTTCTGTGTGAACGCATCGGTGACTATAAGAGCTATGTAAATTAGTGTACTGGTTTCATCTCAACATGTTCTACGTGCTGGGCAGAAGAGTATTAGAGACAGAAATTGCCCTAGAATTGATTACAGGCAGGAAATAAACTATCCTCAACTCCAAGATAAAAGTGAATCTGTGTTAGAATGGCACTGTGTACTGTGTGGTACAGTGCAGCACAGTGTAACAGGAACTGGAATAGATACTTACAGTTGTAGTAGTTTTACTATATGTGGTTCGAGTGAGTGTTAATATTTACTAACAGCTGTATGCCGTTCTATGCCATATACTGTGTAAGGTGGGAGAGGGAAGGGGAAAGGGTAACTACAATTTTCACTGTACATTAGCAACGAGGGTTTCTGCAGGTTGATATGTACATATGCTTTTACTTTAACCTTTGATTTGGTCCATGACACTTGCATTTAATGATTTATGTGTAGTCGATTATGTGCAAGGACTTGATGCGTCAAGGATAGTAATGCTCACTTTACAGAGACAGCAAATGAATATATACTGTTATCAGTGTTCTTTCTGACAAAGTAATCTTGAATTTCAAGATAATGATTCTCATGTCTGCTTTGGTAGAATACTGTACCTAGTTTTGCAGATACTTTTCTAGGACTTATATTCCGAAAGCACCATTGGTATTCATGTGAAGCCTTACCTATGAAAAATGGTGACATATTTTTAGTGTGTCTCACAGAACATGAGTCTTGAAAGTAGAATGCATAAATATGCTATTCTTTAAGTGTAAATACATTTTAAGGGTTGGAACAGTCATTTTCCTTTCATTCACCTCAAACCTCTCATTGACCGAAAATGTTTCACTTCTATTCTTTTTTCATATGCTTTTTATATTCATGATGTAAGATCCTTTTATCATGAAATTTGTTTCTTTGTAACTTTGAAGTTTACCTACTTTACAAGTTCAAGCTTGTTCAAAACTTTCTCAAGGCGAGAGGGATGTTATGAAGTGATATTCTACATCCCCCATGCACTTTAAGTTCTTATCAAACAAGGTTATTTATTCCTTTGCACTATTGACCTTCAACTTTCCCCTACTAGGGTAGGGTACTGCAGTTCCCAAATATAGATACACTTAAGAAATTGTTCTGTCCATTTCCCAGATGTATACAGTAGTGTAAGGAAGGTTCAGACAAGGAAAATCAACTAAAAATTAGGATCAAGAGTTGTTTTCATTCTCACTTTGTGATATTCATCAGTGATAAATTTGTAAATGTTCTTTCTGTTCAAGATTAGGGTATATTGAACCAGTCACTGTCGAGATGCACATCATGTGTCCGTCCAAGCTTTTACAACTTTCGGATTGTTTTTCTAGGGATATATTATTTCTGGAAAGTTAGCAGAATCAATCAGACTCACAATGATTGTTATGGGTATAATTTAATGAATTGTTTGTAATCAGTATCTTGAAGAAATTTTACAAAGCACTTTATTGAACTTTTGTATGACAGATAAAATGAATCGTGTTGTCAATGGAACTCTTTGATCATTTTTTTTAGTGGGAATTCTTGGAGCATTATAATAATTTTCCCCCGAGGGCAACGATAATGCCATCTTTTACCAAGCTTACAGGCGGTATTTGCCACATAATAGTATTGCTTGTATTGTTAACAGGTGATTTGAATAAGTACTGTCAGAGAAACCCCAAGATAAATGTTTTGTTGCAATAAATGACTTTTTTTTCCATACAAAATGCAGTAGGCACTAGGCCTTTATTAATTAGGCTAGTCCAAAATCGGTAAAATAATGAAGCATTGTTTATCAATGAAGCTCAACCTAGCTCAAATATATATTCATATGAGCGCTCAGCAAAAAGAAAAACATAAAATTGTGAAAAAACCTATTCATCCTCCAAACACAGCTCTCTTCTAAGTTTCTGAATGGCCCTGACACGAAACGTTTGGAATTGCCCTAGTACTACTAAGTACTAGGCTAATACATGATAGTACCCATTAGGCCTAGGTCTAGGCCTTAGTTACGTTTTAACTAAGTTAGGCCTACCGTTATGCATAGTCCATAGACCTAGCCTGGCGTAATTAGGAGAATAGCCATAAATAATAGCCAAGGAGAGTGTGCTTCAAAAATATAATACGGCCGCTTATGCCATGAAATGAACTACATAAATGGTTAACTTACCGTTCTTCCCGCGCCGTGTGACTCGCACATCTGCATTTGGATGGACTGTATCTAGGCATATACTCGATAGGCTAGCTAGACGCGATCGAGGTTCGCGTACGTACGGCGCGAAGAGCGTAACGTTTTCATTAGAGGGCCGGCTTCTCATCGGTGCAAAGATAACGTGCAATACAACATTGGCAATTTATATTCATTTTCGCGATTAATTGCTCAACAGAGGCTAATATATATTGTTCCTTTGGGTAATATGTTTAAAAGGGTGATTTTATAATAAAGATATACATATCGATTTTCATTTTAAAGGCCGAAATCACAATGTTTCCGAAAGTGCTGTTTTTACCACTCGCGCATATAGTCAATATCAGAATGCCCATCTTCAGTGCTTTCTAATTTACCTAGTGTTTAATTAATTTTAATAAATCTTAATAGAAACGAACATTTTTCAACCCCCCTTGACTCGCTCCCAACAATATTTGCAGAATGTAACTCTATCGTTCCAATTTAATAGGCAGAACTTAGGGCGACAGTAAATATGTTGCCCTAAGTCAAATGTTGCCCTAAGTGCTGAAAATCGTAATAAGTTGAAAAATCAAGAACAGTGAAAAAACTTCCAGCCTCCACTGGGATACGAACCCGAGCCTCTCGCTCTGTACGCGGACACCCTAACCACTAGTCTATATATATATATATATATATATATATATATATATATATATATATATATGTAAATATATATATATATATATATATATATATATACATTTATATATATAGTTGGTACCGTACCATATTTCATTTTGCAGCAAATTCCCTGAACGAAATATTGCAAAGTTTTTGCATTACTCATTCTCTTTATATTAAGTTGGCGTCAAAGTTTGAAAGGAATATTTATAGGACATATTTAGTTTCAATTTGTAATGAAGTTGTTTGGGAGTCTCTGCATATTAGTTTGTGCATGCAATCTAGTGACAACAGCCGCTTTAGTGATGTCATCGTTGTATTCATTTATAATAAAGAAGCCATTTATACACTCATGAATCTAAGTTCGATTGTACTTTCAAAATGAAAAACTCCAAAAGTTTAGCTTTCGAAATCGCACCACCATTATTCTGATATAAAGTCCTCCAACCAGTGGAGACCCTGGTGACACGTGGGGCGCGTGCATAATTCACAAAGTAATGCAAAAATCTGTACTCCAGCAAGAAACCAACATCAAACATAACAAAACATGCTGAATTGTGGTCTTATTGATTGAACTATTTCTTTTCATTACAATCGTCTACAAAATACCAAATAAACTTTACGTAGCTTTCAAAAAGTTAGCAGTTCTATAAACTACATTGAAGACAAACAAATGAAAGCATTATGATACGTTGATATGATGACAACAATTTTGTAATCCTGTCAGGTTAGAATCACAGTCGATCGTTTTTCAAATGATCAACGTTAACAATGCGGCGACACTTGAATGCCCTTCCACACATGCATAAAAATGCTGGTTAACAGGAAACACAAATCGTCTGTCACTAAATATGTCCCCAATAAGAAGACGTCTACGTTTCAAATTGTTACACTAACGTCTCATTTAAGTGATTGCTCAAGTTGAATGGAACTGCGTCGGATGCCACGTAGCCATCTCATGCCAGATTTAAACAACTCTTACCAGGGCAGTTTATCAATTATAGTGTCAATTGGAGATTTCGGGATGAACATTTTCCGAATATCGATAGAAATGGACGGCTCCAGTCCATTGTTGGTTAGGTAAGTGATTACATTCTCGGATCGATTGGTAATTGTTACTGCAGAGAGATGCGAATGATACAAGGTGCAAACCTACATATATATATATATATATATATATATATATACATATACATATATATATATATATATATATATATATATATATATATATATATATATATATATATATATATATATATATACTATCATGCTAAAAGTGTTATTTTTCGCATTTGTTTCTGGATTCCGAGTTCACCGATGCAATGGTGAAGTGATCTTAAATATAGCGTAATGTTTTTTACCGCTCTAAACAACAGCACAAACTTTTCTTCAAGGGTGTACAAACAACATTTTTCAGGGGTTTATCGATTTCGACAGACGAGTTTTCTTGACCGACTACCGTGACTATTTCAATAATCATTTAAGTCATATATTCAACGTCATTTATTCACTTAATTATAAAAGTAGTTTTTACACAATTTCCTTACAAATTAAGTCACAATTTAACACATGTATGACTACTAGGTTAACGATTTCGGGCTAATTCGGGCAGATTGTAAAAAAAAAATATTCTAGACACCATTTTCTCTCCACCTGGGATATATTATTAAGTCGTGACAAGTAAAGTACAGCCATTAATAGACCAACACAATATCATGCGATTGAAAAGAGATATAACTGCCATACTAAACTAGTAAATCTTGGTTAAGGTGTAATAATATGATAAAAACAAAACATCCACCAATACAAAACTTAAGCTTCTCCGAAACATAGTAAATGTACTGTATGGGTTAAGAGGAAGATAGTATATTTACAAACACACATCAGTTATATGTAGCCGTGAATTCAGTAAAATGACTTGTAATCAATCATCACGATATCCAATGAACAGTATTTGGCAAGGCTTTATCGCATACCACGACAGTGCTGTATTGACAGTAGTTACTATAATGTTTTATCTTGCAACCGGGCATATCTTTGAATTTTCTACATACAACGTACGTAAAAAGGTGGTTTTTAATGATTTTAACTTTGTTAATTTAATGTTTCTGTCACTCCAGAGTAACACTTCAAAGAATGGTTAGATCTTTCTTTACAAAGCAATGAATTAACAATAAGAGTTTTGTCTCAATTGAGGAGATAATCTAATCATTTCATTCGCACTTAAATGACCATTCATTCATCCATCAATGACGCGTGAATATTGTATAAGCAATCTCATGCAGTCAAGATATAGCGTGTTCTCAAAAGATAAATAAACATCGTACGTGTTTTGTTTAAGATAATTTCAATTCAGTTAGTATATGTAAGTTATATACAGATACACGATATGAGACTCAATACACACATCCAGCTGAAATGATTGCTGCGTGGAATCTTTCGAGCATAACATTACTAGAGTATAGGATAACAATGGTTTTGTATTAGACAATGCAAGTACTCAAACTGGGGGTTTATTCATTTCGTCAGCAGAAATAAACTTCCACATAAGGCATTTTAACTTTTGTGTTTTTCTTTCTATACTATTATGGATGACGCTGCTTCTTTATTCTTGCATATCAACTCTGGCAGGCATTGTTATTACGATGACTCACGAATCATTTTGGCTATGGCAAGCCAAAAGATGATCAAGACTTGAGCAAAAACTTCAGTCGGAATATCTGCCATTTGAGACAGTGTGCCAATGAAAACTATTCTTTATTGTCACCCCATATCATGCTTCAAGGAACTCGTATCGGCAATATGAATAGTTCCAAACCTTCATATGATAAAACACGATAATTCTGCTCAAACTGTCAGCACTTGCGCCTTAAGCGTCACAGTACCTCATTGTAAACAAACGTCCGAACTTAACAGAGAATAATATAGTGGGTTGTTATGAACATGTTCGTTGAAAAAGCGCATCATTTCAAATAATATTAATTAGCAAATCGCTCCAACAGCCAATCACATTTTAAGACAAGATATTTTCCAAGCAAGTAATGTATAAGTGATTTAAAAAATCTACTTTAAAAAAAATTACATTTGATACCACGAACCAGCAAATGAAACGTTGATCTAACAAAGTTCCTCCTGTCTAACTAATTATATTTTGTTTTACCATGATCATGAACGATCATTGCAAAGAATGAATCAAATCAGTTCAATAAGAATTATGATTCGTCTGTTTAATTATATGCAAGTACATAATAACAACGATATACTTCTATTGTTCGAAATTGACAGATGTTGAAAGACATGGAACTTTGTTGCGCAACGTCGATGACAAATACAAATGTTAGCAACCGGTAACCAAGACGGTAGACAGAATAAATCGATTAATTTCTATATCTGAAATTTCGCAGAGTATAAGCAAAAGGATGCCAAAATATGTTATCTCAATTCACATGAACGACATGTTGATTGTTCACTGCATAGTTGTAAGATGGTGGTACACCTTGGATGTTTGAAGTATATGGTGCTGGCTGACCATTGGTTGTGATCACTGCAGGGTACGAGGCCTGGGTATTGATTGGTTGATGTGGTGGCTGTGTGGGTTGGTATACAATCTAGAAATTTAAAATTGATGGATATCAGATATCAGACGGAGTCAACTTATACATGAACATCATATCATATCATTAATCATATTATATTATATCATATCATATCACTATATTACTATATTATTAACTCCTGTACAAAAGACGTTTCGCGTACTTGTGAAGGAATTCAAACATCATGTCATATTGCATATTGATAACTATATTATATAAATATATTTGGAATTTCGTTGTTTTAGTGCAAATAGTATATAATACTGGACCTTTCTGTTAAATAATGACATATTAACTGCACCTTAAAACATGATAGCAAATGCTATTCAAGCTATGTGGTGTTCAGTTTGAAACTTAAACCGGTACTGGGTATCCATTACAATTTGTTAATTTGTAGTCACGATGTAACGAACAAATCCCAGAATAATAAACGAGGGAATGGTAGTAGTAGTAGTAAGTACTAGTAGTAGTTTTAGTAGTGGTAGTAGAAATATTCCATGTGATCTATTTAAACCAAACATTTTACAATTTTTTATTGTGCATTATATGATGTCTTTGCTGACATATCCTTAAGTTGTAATATATTTACAGCTTCTCCTTTTTAAAGAATTATATTTGACGAAATAAACAAATAAACAGAAGTATATATAAGACAAATCTGCACTTTTGTGCTTAAATGAAATCCTAAATGATCATATCAGAAATGATTAGTATCGTCTTATGACATAGAAAATATGGCAAACGTTTATCCACTTCTGCTTCAGGGACGTAGCCAAAAATTTGAAATGGTGGAGTAGAATTTGAAAAGGGCCACTTCTCACAAAAGGAGAATTATTACACCTAACGAAGCGCCATCATTTACAAATAAAGTTTTGCTCAAAATGCCTCCCACGTTGCAGGAAATAAATAATAATAAACAGTAAGAGCATTGTATAACGTAGCACACGAAATTTCAGAGAAAAGATTGAGAAGGGTCGCTTAGCCTACTTCAATCTGAAAAGAGGGCTTTAATGATATTTCCTGTTTTTAGGTTAATTTAGTTTTACAGGTTACTGAAAGGGAGGGGACGGTATCTCCCATTGATCCCTTGGCTAAGTCCCCGTCTAACTAATACGTCTGCAATTCACAACGCTGTTCTACTTTGGAGAAATTGTCAAATTATCACGATAACGTTCTTAGCAATGTACTGTTGTACAACATTGTAAACAAATCTAAGGAAACAGTGACCACACTTACCATTTGCTGAGGCTGATTGTTACTTCCAGGACAAACTGCAACACAGGTGAAGCTTGCTCCGATGATGGCAGCCAGGGATTGGATGGCACAGGTTACAGCCAATAAGATGTAAAACGCCAAATGAGCTTTATACTGGTGCACGTTCCCATTACCGTAGTAGTTGTAGTAGTAGTAGTATTGGTACTGTTAACAAATACGTCATGATGACATCATAGAACATGAGCTTTACATTTCTTTTACTACATTGTTAGTTCTGTATTTGCCCAGAACAATGGTACGTTTAAGATGTTTTCTTAGCCTCCGATGTACTCTGAATTAAAGGTTTTGTTTTATCAACGTACTTCTTAAATGGTTGTATACAAGCAACAATAAAGAAAAAGAGAATGTATTTTACCATGTGGACTTCTTTCAGAAGTAAAATTTGAAAATTAATTAACTGTGATTTAACGTCTGTTCTTTAACTAAAACGGCCTTTTGAAAACAGTTAACAATGACAACCGTAGTATTCCGTTAATACAAAATGAGGTCACGTTGAGAAAAAAATGGTTTGCTGTTCATGACAGGTCTTAGTATCAATTGCAACAAATTATTGCTCAACGCTATGGGATACAAATTTTGTTTCATATATTTAGTTCACACTATATTTAAACGATGATAATACTTACTTTCGATGAACCTACGCAATTTGCAGCAACTGCTGAACTGATGAGGCCGCCACCACCAATGACTGACGCAATGATGGCCAGAATCATGTAAGCAATGACCTACAATAATAAGAACAATTCGCAACAGGGATTTTTTTTTAAAATCGGGGTAACCATGAGGCTGTTGAAGCCAATTCCCATTTAGATAGGTTTTGACGTAACCCAAAACTGGATTTTTTAAACGTAAATTTGTACATTTTGATGCAAATGTATCATTATGTATGTAACTAGGTCTACAGGGAAGGTAGGGCTAATAACTGTTTTTTATTTAGGATTTTGTGTGATCCGTATGTTAAGTGTTAGAACAACAATGTAGAAAGCAAAGTAGAGTTAATGTAACACGAATATTAGGGAAACTTGAAGTCGTGGTTAAATTGATTACATATGTATTATATAGTTTCCTTAATATTCGGTTCGTATCCCGTAACGTTAACATTTCCCGAACGTTTCCTCACTAAAGTATCATATTTAATCAAGGGTTGGGCGAAATGACCAGGCTGGTTGGGCGAAATGACCGGGCTGGTTGAGCGAAATGGTTGTTGGGCGAAGTGACCTGCTTCCTAAACAGCGTTGTATTGTTGATCTGTCACAATTAACTCACTCCGAAATGTATCGGCAGTAAGCAGAATGGGATAACTACTACTACTACAACTACCACTACTACTACAACTACTGCTACTACTACTACTACGACTAATAATAACAAAATAAGAATAATGAAAATAATCATCATCATCATCATCATCATCATCATCATCATCATCATCATCATCATCATCATCATCATCATCATCATCATCATCATCATCATCATCATCATCATCATCATCATCATCATCATCATCATCATCATCATCATCATTTCATCGCAGACGGGAGCTTACCATGCACTTGTGTCGCCTGCTTGCTATTCCAAAACTCCCTGTGACAATGGCAAACTATAAAAAGAAAAAAACAGCGGTTTATACCACATGGATTTCTAAATGTCATGGCTTTCTGATCATTTGTAGTCAAGTAAAATCGTAGTGGTTCGTTTAGCTTAAAACGAGATCATATCAAACGGTTTCATGGTTACAGTTTAAACTTAAGCTGCTATTGGTACAAAATGTATCGAGGTATGTCATTGTAATAATGCTTTAATATATTTAGTGCTGTTTTGACTATAAATGATCAAAAAGCCATTGCAGGAGACGTTACAGTGCAAACGCAATTAGTTGATGCAGTTACGAACGTTTTGCATGTTTTTTCAACTTATTTAAGACCGCACCCTTTTGTTGGAAGGTAAAACGATTTCTCCCTACCCCCCCCCCACCTCCACTCTCTGATGTACTAAGGATTAATCAGACGTTCCTTAGCTCTTCTATGAATGAAGGTCGTGAATCCCAAAATGATGATGAACCACTAGTTAATTAGAAAAACATGACATCATGCAAAGAAAGACTTACCACGCCACCCCAGATTCCCCAACCAATAAATTCGGCTACACAATAGCTACGTGGTACCGCTAAGAGAACAATGGCCCAGAGTATTTCGAAAACCCCCATCACAATAATGACACAACCGGTAATGACTCGTACTGTCGATCCCTTCAGTGATGAGCTATTATACTGCTGTTGATTCCAGCCCGATGGTAAATTTTGCTGAAATTGTGGTTGAGGTTGAGCCATTTCGAGTTAAGGTTTGTGCTCGGCGTATTTATTGGTAATGTTTGTATCTGTTAAAAGTAATCATGACAACAGTTATATAACAGTATATCACCTTATATTATACTGTGTTGCCTTTCAAATCTTAATATGAATTTTTGAATGGGTTATTTTTTTGCGCTGGGAAACATATAGTCATAAACCATGTGATGTACAATCAATGTTTGGATACTATAACACAGAACCTTTCTTTGATATTAACTATTCAACTCTTCATAAGCACTCGCTATCATGACAATTACTTTAACTCCAGTACTAATAGTTCATATCAACTTCTATTTATCGATGATTCACGGTAAGTCTTGGTGATGCATGAAATTCAAGGAAGCATGGATTATGCATATAACATTAAGGGTGGAAGCTTTACAAGTGAGAGATCACGTTTCAATGCGAATATCTATACATGGAATTGTATGTTGTGACGCCATCTCTCAAAATACTACACAAATTGAATATACCAACATTAAATAAATTCTATCAGTAAAGACGCTCCTCCCCCCTAACATGATGATGGTTTATTTCACGTTCAGAGTCTCTCATCAATTACAGCGACTATACTTTACTATGTGCATGTAGTTGTGTTATCGCAAAACAGGATCCATCCACCAACACAATATACATCAACTTTGTTTTGCGTTTTCTTGTCGGAGTGAGGAATTAAAATAAAATGTTACTTGCCAACTTGTCCACGAAATTTCATTATCTTGTACTTCTCACAACGCTCTTAATTGGTCAAAGCGAATGCCATCGCTTTGCGCAAACGGTTTACAACATATATTTTGGAAGCTTCACAACATATGTATATGCTTTCTTGTGTAACGAACAAGTCTTATTAATAATGATCTCGTAAGCAGGCCTACACACAAACACACAGAACAACTTCGATGAAAACCTATATGCTCACCAGTTATGGCGGCTGAATTTAATCACTCACCGTTATACTTTAAAACACACGTAGCTTTTTAAAATCCAAGCACAGTTAAACGTAGGTAGAAAGTAGAAAGCGACATAATAATTATCTATGAAGACAGGAAAAATAAACCTGGAGATTGACAGAAATATCTCTCTGAGTACACTTTACTGAGAACAAACCGTTGTGTAGTACTTGATTTGCTAAATAATAACTATGAAAAATTGCACATTGAACGTCGAAACGCAATGAACAAGGCCATTTCAACCGTGACGTCAATAGCACAATGAATCCCGTGCGTTATGTTTGTATACCTTCATTTAAACTTCATTTAACCCGTGTTCATTCAAGCAAAGTCTATGTAGTTTATTAAGTGAAATACAAAAGTCGATATTCCACATTCTCTCCTGTAATGCCTATTTATAGAACATTACTCAGTTTGCTGTCGTTTTACTGTTTGGTATCGTATTATAAAGGCGGTATATATAACTTCAAACAGGAAATTGATTTATTTATTGAAGTACGGAATGGCAATAGAAAATATCATGCAAAGAATAAAACGTACCCAGGTAGACAATATTTATTTATTTGTTTCTTTTTTCTCCACAGAAGTACAAAGCGGAGGGAAGTCTTCCATAAAGCTTAAAAAGCTTAACAAAGTGGAAGACTCCCAAACGAAAAAAGTAATTAATAAATACAAATTGAATTTTTGTTACATAATGTACAGTCACTGTTGAAGTAAATAACTCATTTACATAATTTAATATGATGATATCAATTCTTTTTTTAAACATTTCTTAAATGAATTCTTTGTAGTCTTAGATTTAACGATATTGTTTAATGAGTTCCATAACTTAGTTGCACGGTTGCGAAAGCTGCGTGTACCTAATTTCGTATGATAGAAGTTGCAATGAGCATTTTGTCTATTTCGGGTATTTTAATTGTATAATTCTACATTAATTGTAAAGACATTATGAAAGGAGCCCGGAAGTAGCCCATGCCATGCTTTATACGTAAATACAGCAAGTTGTAGCCTTATGATATCATTTAATTTCAGCAGGTTTTGACCTTTAAACAATGGACTAGTATGCTGACGAAATGCAGCTAGTGTTATGTTACGAATTGCACCTTTTTGTAGTTTATTGAGACGGCCAAGACAAGTTATGTTAGCACCAGACCAAATAATAGAACAGTAGGACAGATGAGGTAGAATGAGCGTATTATAAATCATTCTTACAATGTGTTTCGATAGGAAATGTTTTATTTTAGCGAGTATACCAATTTTCCTTGCAACCTTTGAACATATTACTGAAATATGTTGTTGCCAACTTAGTTTTGAATCAATATATACACCTAAAAATGTTATGTAGTCAAGGGTTGTTGGAGGAATTAAAAACAATGTAGTGTGTTTTGTTGACATTAATAGAAAGCTTGTTTGACCGAAACCAGTTACTAAACTTTTCTAGTTCATTAGATACAGTAATAGGTAGGATGCTAATATTGTCAGAGTCGAAAAAAATAGTGGTGTCATCAGCAAACAGAGTAACTTTTGCAATATTGGACACTTGACATATGTCGTTTACACAAATAATGAATAATAGAGGTCCCAGGATAGATCCCTGTGGTAAACCACAATGGACTTGGACAAGATCAGAGTTATGTGACTTATACGCAGTAAATTGGTAACGGTGAGATAGGTAGCTGTCGAACCAATTTAGAGTAGTACGTCTTATGTGCAACTTATTCAGTAAAATAGAATGATTAATGGTATCAAACGCTTTACTTAAGTCTAGAAATACACCAATGCAAGTCTTATGTTGATCAAGTTTACTGTAGAGATTATCAATTGCATCTACCAGAGCGAGCTCAGTGGAGTGATTGTATCGAAATCCGTACTGTTGTTTATTAAGAATGTTGTGTTTATCCAAGAATCTACAAATACGATTAAACAATAGTCCTCCTGTAAGTTTCGCAAAACAAGAGAGTAACGATATTGGCCGGTAATTTTCATATACATTGTTCTGGCCATGTTTGTAAATTGGTAAATCTTTAGCAATTTTCAACTTGTCTGGAAAGACACCTGTATTAAATGATAGGTTACAAATATGGGCTAGTGGTGTGACAATATACTTAGCGGCCTGTTTGATAATATCAGGACTGAAATCGTCATATCCTGCAGCCTTTTTTTGGTTTAATTGCAGTGTCGATAGTTTTCAGTAATTCTTCTTCCGTTACGAGGAAGATGAACACAGAGTTTGGGTTGGGATTTCTGCTTTTTCAAGGGGTTTAATCTTGCTGGCCAGTGAAGGGCCTACATTTACAAAGTAATTGTTAAAACTATTAGCAATTTCCTGGTTGTCCGTGACAACGTTTTGGTTATGGTGAAAGGCCGTAGAATATGACGATTGACTGACATTTTTTTGTAAGAGTTCATTGACTGTTTTCCAGGAACCATTAATGTTATTATTGCTCTCGATAAATTTATTGTGAAAGTATAGTTTCTTTGATGTTCTGATAATATGTGTTAATTTATTTCGATAAATAATGTATACCCTCTTGTTATTCGATGTTGGATTCTTTAATTGGCGTCTATACAATTGATTTTTCTTTTTTATTGATTTTAATATACCACTAGTAATCCAAGGGTGTCTCTTTTTACGTTTTTTTCTTACATTAATAACATGCACTGGAAAACAGTCATTGTACATATAACTAAAATGATTAAATAATACATTATAAGATACATTAGCATCCTTTTCATTAATAACATCATCCCAATGCTTATATTCTAATTGGGGAATCAAATTACTGATATTATTTATATTGTAATTACGAATACGTTTACTATCTCTATTATAGTTTCTAAGTCTTGAATTATTGTCAAGGAAGATGGGAAAGTGGCCGGTAATGTCGGTTACAAATATGCTTGAGTTAATTGCAGAATCATCATTAGCAAATATGTTATCAATTAAAGTTGACGATGTACTTGCAACACGGGTAGGATTTGTCATTGCTGGATACAAATTATTCGAAAAAGCTAAGTTGAGAAAATCTGTAGATAAGTGGTCGTCAAGTAAGTGATTGTTGAAATCACCCATGATATAAGAATTACTACGTGATTCTGTTAATTTGCCATAAATGTTTTGCACATGAAAATAAAATTCGTCATAAGAACCCGTCGGTGGTCTATAAATAATGCCAAAAACGTAATGCTTTCTGCCATTGGGGGGGGGGGGGGTGATCTCTATGAAAAGAGACTCAATTGAGTCATTTAATACAGAGAGATCGTCTCTGCATTTGTAATTATAGTTCTTTTTAATGAATTAACAAACCCCACCTCCCCTTCTTTTATGGCGGTGTTTTTCTACAAGTCGATAATTATTAATATTGATGATGGATGTATTATTATTGTCATTCAACCAAGTTTCCGTAAAGCCCAAGGTCCAGAATTCGTTATTAAGTAATGAGATGAAAGTGGTAATATTATCAAAATTTTTGTTAAGACTCCTACTGTTCATATTGAAAATGGTAAGACCATTACTAGGGGGTAAATTATTATACTTATCGATGTTATAATACTCACAGGAAATATTATCCCTTGTTTCTATTTTGTTTTTTGTTGAATACATTAAAACAAGAAAGATTATGATGACGATGACGATATAGAAGTCAGGTTTGATTATTTTTGCTTCTTACGGTTCTTGCTTTGCTAAGTTTTGGTGTTGGTGTTTTCTTCTTGTGTCTTACAAAAATGAAGTTGTCTTCATCCAAAGACATGTGCCTTTTAAGGTGTGCCATAGAGTCATTTACAGTTTCAGTGGTGTCTCCAATATTTCCTGGTTGGATTTTACGTTCTGTTGGTCTTTGTAGTCGGGTTTACTGTGCTTCGTCGGTGGGAGTTTTCTTGGTCGCTGTGGTCGTAGCCTTCGCTTTCTTGGGAGATTTCGGTGGTTTCTGCTGTGGCTGGATGGTGGTAGGCAGAGGTGAAGGGCCTTCTGCAACGTTGTCCTCTATTGGTTTCTCAGCATTGTCTGGTGTCTCACTGTTAGTTTCCATTGTATCTTGTGCATCCAGATCATTTTCATTTTGGTCAACTTCTTCCGTACAATCAAAACTTTTGTGTCCGAACTGTTGACATCGAAAGCACTTCACTTTCGGGCAACGCCTTTCTGCGTGTTCTTGTTTTCCGCAAATTCGGCAAATGTATTTCGGGCATTCTTTCATCGTGTGTTTCTCACTCAGCCAGTTATTACATACCTTGATTTGGCCATTATGCTTGACTCTCATGTGTATGTTGTCAATAGTCACTGCGTACGGTAGGCTTTTAGCGTTGGTTGGCATCTGCAATCTCGCGTATCGAATGCCATTTTCAATCTCTGGGAACTCCTCGTAGTGATTTCTTGTCCAGTCTGTTTTCACCAAGCAGCCATATCCTTCAAGTTTCGACGAGAGTTCGGCATCCTCGATATAACTTGGAATACCGTATAGGCTTACTGTTCATATCGTTTTCTCTACACCGACAACATTACTATATTCTCCTTTAGTTTCTAATCCGGTTTCTTGGATCAGTTCAGCATCGGCTCCATTCTTCAAAGTAACAATCCATTGTCCAGACGTTTTGACGCAACCTATTATTCTTTGGTTCCCGACATCAGCGTGAATCGATTTTACTAAGTCCGTGTAGCTATAGTCTTTATCAAACACTCTAACACTGTTCTCCTTCAGATTGATTGGAGCCGATTTCGCGGAATCTATTCTAGCACTATCGCATACCTCAGCGGCGTTCGACTACTCACATAGATTTGTTTAGGGTAAAAAATAAGGAAGCTAAGCGTTTGTCCACAAAAATAGGCAATTCAAAGCCGTCATATAAGGCTACGTAAAGGTTTTGAGTTAATTTACCCCGTATCAAACTTTCGTAACGGTTAAGTAACGTTGTAAAAAATGTTGAAAAGATGAGACACGTCTTGCAGTCTCAACTGTCAACTGTCAAGTTATATATAAGAAGAAAAGAAATCGTCGTTTCTATGTTTCGATCAAATATAATCATACTTTTAACAGTGATAAAATTATTGTGAAATTGTCCTCATTTTGTAACTGAGGAGTGGGTCCCCGTAAGAATTAACATTAGACATTTAACAACGAGACCGTTGACATCGGTACATATGGCAAGCACATATTGTGATAGTATTTGACATTGCCATGATACCTGTGAAGGTTCCATGTCACTTAAATGTTTCCCCTTGGAGTTGTAGCAACACTCGATCTGCATTAAATTTCACCTTCGATCTCTGTCATTTGGTTCGATGTGCCTGAGAGACACAAGGGTTCATCCCGGTGACCTTCCCACCAAGTTTGCAGAAATCGGTCCAGCCGTTCTGGGGGAGCTTTGGACACAAATTGTATGAAAATATATAATTTGACCTTTAACCACGTGACCTGTGACCTTCAAGTTTGATTCCCATGGCAACCACACATTTTGAAAATGCTTGACATTCCTATTATACTTGACCATTGACCTTTGTCATTTGGTTAGGAGGGTCTTCGAGACAAAAAGATTTACCCTGGGGTACCTTCCCACCAAGTTTGAAGAGAATCGCCCCAGCCGTCTATTACGAATTTTATGACACCAAATTGGGCTAAAAAATTCATTTGACCTTTAACCACGTGACTTTTGACCTCGGTTTCCATGGCTTATTTTGATAGTACTTCACCGTTTTATTATATACGAAATGTCTTTTGAAAATTTTTCCCGAGTTATTGCAACTACTGTGGACTTAAGGTGAAAGGCAAATTAGAACATGGGAAGTTTTGGTGTTCCATCGAGGATTGTATTATGACTCGATAAACACTCATTTTCAACATGAGTCAGAAACCTACATTGGGGCTAAGTCCGTTTTAGAGAAATGACGGTTTCGACGACAGTACCTTAGAAACGTTCCTTTTGTTCCGTCTTCATATATTCTGCTGCAGATGGTACATGGACAATGTGTCATTATTAGGAAAACTCTTCGTTGGACAAGTTTTATAACAGAAATGCTTAAGAACAAGTCTTAGTTTGGATAATATTGGAAAGTACCGTAGTGCTGCAGTATGGTTATGAAATAATCTAAATTTCGCGTATAGCTTTTGTCTTAATCATGCATGATTACACTTTGATTAAGGTTTACTCGTTTATTATGGCACTTATACCTCTTTTCAATCACGTAAGTCAACCGTAACCCCCCCCCCCCCCAGACTGCTCAAAGTGCTTGAACCCGAAAAGAAAAGCCATATCCCTATTGAGACCATGACAGTGTGACCGTACTTTAAGGATCAATTCAACTTCAACAAGGAGGTCGAATTGATATTTGATATGGGGATATTCGTCCGGGGTTATTTATCCGGGGGGTAATTGTCTAGGGGGTATTCGTCCGAGGAGGTAGTTGTCCGGGTGGGTAGTTGTCCGGGGTATTGTCCTCGGGGGTAATTGTCCGGGGGTATTTGTCCGAGGTATATTTGTCCGGTGGGTAATCGTCCAGGGGGTTATTGACTGGGGGGTAATCGTCCGGCTGTATTTGTCTTGGTGGTATTTGTCCTGTCACGTATTGATTGAACTATTTCTTTTCATTACAATCGTCTACAAAATACCAATTTAACGTTACGTAGTGAGCCTTTTCAAAAGTAAGCACTTCTATAAACTATTAATGAATATAAACGAATGAGAGCATTATGATACGTTGATATGATGACAACAATTTTGTAATCCTGTCGGGTTAGAATCACAGTCGATCGTTTCTCAAATGACCAAGGTTACCAATGCGGCGACACTTGAATGCCCTTCCACACATGAATCCAAATGCTGGTTAGGAGGACACACAAATTTTCTGTTACTAAATATATCCTTAATAAGAAGACGTTTACGTTTCAAATTGTTACACTAACGTTTGATGTAAGTGAATGCTCAAATTGAATGGAACTGCGTCGGATGCCACGTAGCCATCGCATGCTAGATGTAAACAACTCTTATCATGGCAGTTTATGAATTATAGTGTCACTGAACATTTTCCGAATATCGATAGAAATGGACGGCTCCACTCCATTGTTATTTAGGTAAGTGATTTAAAGTCTCGGATCGATTGGTAATGGTTACTGCAGAGAAGTGCGAATGATACAAGATGCAAAAATACATATACTCTCATGCCAAAAGTGTTATTTTTTGCAGTCGTTTCTGGATTCCAAGTTCAAAGATGCTTTGTTGAAGTGATCTCAAATATAGCGTAATGTATTTTACCCCTCTAAACAACAACATAAACTTTTCTTCAAACTTTTCTACAACATTTTTCATGGGGTAAATCGATCTCGACCGACGAGTTTTCTTGAACGACTACCGTGACTATCCGTAGCATTGTATTTTTATAATCATTTAAGTCATATATTCAACGTCAACGATATACTTCTATTGTTCGAAATTGACAGATGTTGAAAGACATGGAACTTTGTTGCGCAACGTCGATGACAAATACAAATGTTAGCAACCGGTAACCAACACGGTAGACAGAATAAACCGATTAAATTCTATATCTTAAATTTCGCAGAGTATAAGCAAAAGGATGCCAAAATATGTTATCTCAATTCACATGAACGACATGTTGATTGTTCACTGCATAGTTGTAAGATGGTGGTACACCTTGGATGTTTGAAGTATATGGAATTGGCTGACCATTGGTTATGATCACTGCAGGGTAATGGGCCTGGGTATTGATTGGTTGATGTGGTAGCTGGGTGGGTTGGTATACAATCTAGAAATTTAAAGTTGATTGATATCAGATATCAGACGGAGTAAACTTATAAATGAACATCATATCATACCATTAATCATATCATATCATATTGTATCACTATATAACTATATTATTAAATCCTGTACTAAAGACGTTTCGCGTACTTGTGTAGGAATTCTGATATCATGTCATATTGCATATTGATAACTATATTATATAAATATATTTGGAATTTCGTTGATTTAGTGCAAATAGTATATACAACTGGACCTTTCTGTTAAATAATGACATATTAACTGCACCTTAACACATAATAGCAATTGCTATTCAAGCTATGAGCTGTTCAGTTTAAAACTTAAGCCGGAACTGGGTATCCATTACAATTTGTTAATTTGTAGTCACGATGTAACGAACAAATCCCAGAATGATAAACGAGGGAATAACTTCATTACTGAGTTTCCTAAATTGACATCTTATAGATGAAATACCGATTAAAAAATTAGTTTGTTACAAATAACAGAAAATATTTGACCACTATAATTACTTCAATATATCGAATTTTATTTAAAAAAGTGTGGGTAGTTTTAAGCGACCTTAACTTTATTACATTAACAAGTTACTTTTGCATTCACTTGTGTTACCGTCGTCATTTACATAAAGAAGTCAGTTTGTTCACATTCAGTGAATAAATGTTGCAATAATGAAGATCTATATGACGTAATACACTAATGACAATTGTTATAACACTATCAATAATAACAGCACTATATATTTGTAGCTAAAGTAAAAAAATATATGTTAATATTGAAGACATTCACTGTGTTAACACGCAGGGACGTAGCCAAAAAATTGAAATGGTGGAGTAGAATTTGAAAAGGGCCACTTCTCACAAAAGGAGCATTATTACACCTAAGGTAGCGGCATCATTTACAAAGAAAGTTCTGCTTGAAATGCCTCCCACGTTGCAGGAAATAAATAATAATATACGGTAAGAGCATTGTATAACGTAGCACACGAACTTTCAGAGAAAAGATTGAGAAGGGTTGCTTAGCTTACTTCAACCTGAAAAGAGGGCTTTAATGATATTTCCTGTTTTTAGTTACATTTTATTTTTCAGGGTACTGAAAGGGAGGGGACAATATCTCCCATTGCTCCCCTGGCTACGTCCCTGGCAGACGTCTAACTAAGATGTCTGCAATTTACAACGTGATTGTACTTTGGTAGATGTTTTTGTTATTTCTTAAGATATCAGAGAAATAAAAGTTTGTCAAATTATCACGAAAACGTTCTTAGCAATGAACTGTTTTTCCACATTGTAAAAAAATCTAAGGAAACAGTGACCACACTTACCATTTGCTGAGGCTGATTGTTACTTCCAGGACAAACTGCAACACAGGTGAAGCTTGCTCCGATGATGGCAGCCAGTGATTGGATGGCACAGGTCACAGCCAATAAGATGTAAAACGCCAAATGAGTGTTCGCCTGGTGTACGTTCCCATCATCGTAGTAGTAGTAGTACTGTTAACAAATACGTCATGATGACATCATAGCACATGAATTTTACATTTCTTTTACTACATTGTAAGTTCTTTAGTTGCCCCAGAACAATGGCACGTTTTTTTTTTCTTAGCCTCCGATGTACTCTGAATTCAAGGTTTTGTTTTACCAACGTATACTTCTGTGGGTAAATGATTTGTATAAAAGCAGCAACAAAGAAGAAGAAATGTTTTTTTTTTTTACCATGTGGATTTCTTTCAATAGTAAATTAGAAAAATTAATTAAGCGGTGATTTAACGTCTGTTCTTTAACTAAACCCGCCTTTTTGCAAACAGTTAACAATGACAACCGTAGTATTCCGTTAGTAATAAATGAGGTCACGTGGGGAAAATGTTAATGACTGCAGGTCAAGTAACAGTTGCAACAAATTATTGCTCAACGCTATGGGATACGAATTTTGATTCACATATTTCATTTACACTACATCTAAACGATGGTATTACTTACGCCGTTCTTCAATGAACCTACGCAATTTGCCGCAACTGCTGAACTGATGAGGCCGCCACCACCAATGACTGACGCAATGATGGCAAGAATCATGTAAACAATGACCTGCAATAATAAGAACAATTCGCAAGAGGGATTTGTTTTAAAATCGGGGTAACCATGTGAAGCCAATTCCCATTTAGAGAGTTTTTTTTTTTACGCAGAACAAAACTGGATTTTTTTTAGACGTAAACTTGTACATTTTGATGCACATGTATCATTATGTTTGTGACTAGGTCTACAGGAAAGGTAGGGCTAATAACTGTTGTTTATTTAGGAATTTGGTGTGATCCGTATGTTAATCGTAAGAACAACAACGTAGGCAACAAAGTAGAGTTAATGTAACACGACAGTACATTGAACCGTTATGTTCCTCGATCTCAAATAAACGAATATGAGATATCAAGTTTCGAAGTTCCCACCTTTTACCAGATTGCAACTTGTGGTACCTAGTTATATCTTCCTCGACAGAAGGTAGGACTGAAAACGATAATGCCGATCTGCGGATTTATTATACGCAGCTTCCATATGGACTAGACCTTTCCCTTGCGAATTCTTGGTATAGGGTCACAACTCCAAGAGAAATCCAAGAGTGGATGACTTGCAACAAGTTAAAATTAAATGAGAGCAAAACTGAGTTCATTGTGCTTGGATCACCCTATTTTCTTCAGAAACTGCCACCTGTGTAACACAGTCGGTTCGGAACTTGGGCATAATGTTTGATGCAAATATGACTATGACTAAACAAATATCTAGCCTCTGTCAATCGACACATTTCCAGTTAAGAAACATCCGGAGAATAAAGAGATATCTTGATAATGAAACTCTCCATCATGTCGTCAGGGCTTTAGTCATCTCTCGTCTCGACTATGGACAGAGTTCAAAGATTGCAGAACAATGCTGCCCGGTTGGTATGTTCCATATCCAAGAGAGATCTTATTACTCCAACACTTAAAGAACTCCACTGGCTGCCAATAAGGGAAAGGATTCAGTTTAAACTCTGTCTTTTTGTCTTTAAATCCATGAACAATACTGCACCTGTTTATTTTTCCAATCTACTGTCACCTTATACTCCTCAAAGAACTCTCCGCTCTACTCATGACATAACCCGCTTGAATGTTCCTAGAACGAACAAGGTCTTGGGTCAGAAATCGTTCAGTGTAGCCGGTCCACAGTCATGGAACAATCTCCCTCGTACTATAAAAGAAACTGACAATATCTCTCAATTTCGTAGTAATCTTAAGACTCACCTATTTCCATGCTAATTTGTGTCTGTGTCACAAGCGCTATGATCTAGATGGAATAGCGCAATATAAATATTAATTGTTATGTTATGTTATGTAACTCCAATTGTGGTAAAATTGGGTAATGCTTATATTATTCATGTGTCATAATATCATTAATGAAATTGTTACATATTTTTACTTAACAAAAACGATGTCCCTCACCTTTGCTCCGGAACAAGTAGCTTTCGGATATAATCTACAAGACGAACCAAGCAGAGGCTAACATATATATAATTAGATCTGTATATCGGGATATATTTGTAAGTTGGAAGAAGATTCTTCCTTATGATAACCATATTTCATTTTTGGTCAGATTCGCTGAAACTAAAACTCATCATGTAATATAGTTTTTCACTGTCACATATAAACAGCGTTGTATTGTTGATCTGTCACAATTAACTCACTCCGATGTATCGGCAGGAAGCAGAAGTGGATAAACGTTTATTATATTTTCTATGTCATAAGACGATACTAATCATTTCTGAGATGATCATTTAGGATTTCATTTAAGCTGTGAAGCCTCTCCCCACCCCCCCCCCCCCCCCATTGAATGCATATCAAAAGTGCAGATTTGTCTAATATCTACTTTCGTTAATTTGTTTATTTCGTCCAATATAATTCTTTAAACAGGAGAAGTTGTAAATATATTACAATTTAAGGACATGTCAGCAAAGACATCATATAATGCGAAAGAAAATTGTGAAAATGTTTGGTTTAAATAGATCACATGGAATACTTCTAATACCACTACTAAAACTACTACTACTACTAAAACTACTACTACTGCTACTACTGCTACTACTGCTACTACTGCTACTACTGCTACTACTGCTACTACTGCTACTACTACTACTACTGCTACTACTGCTACTACTGCTACTACTACTACTACTGCTACTACTGCTACTACTACTACAACTACTACAGCTACTACTGCTACTACTAATATTACTACTACTACTACTGCTACTACTGCTACTACTGCTACTACTGCTACTACTGCTACTACTACTACTACCTACTACTACTACTACTACTGCTACTACTACTACTACTACTAATACTACTACTACTACTACTACTTCTACTACTACTACTGCTACTACTGCTACTACTGCTACTACTGCTACTACTGCTACTACTGCTACTACTGCTACTACTGCTACTACTACTACTACTACAACTACTACTACTACTACTACAAATACTACTACTACATCTACTTCTACTACTAATGATACTAATAGCAGTAATAATAATCATCATAATCATAATAATCATTCTAATCATAATAATCATGATAATCATCATCATAATCATAACCTAAATCATAATCATAATCATAATCAAAGTCATAATCATAATCATAATCGTAATCATAATCATAATCATATTCATAATTATGATTATTATCATCGCAGACGGGAGCTTACCATGCACTTGTGTCGCATGCTTGCTATTCCAAAACTTCCTGTGACAATGGCAAACTATGAAAAGAGAAAACACCCGTTTATACCACATGGATTTTTAAATGTCATGACTATCTGAAAATTTTTAGACATGTATAATCGTAGTTGTTCGTTAAGCTTAAAACGAGATCATATGAAACGGTCTCAGGGTTACAGTATAAACTTTATCTGCTATTGGTACAAAATGTATCGAGGTATGTCATGGTAACAATGTTTTTAGATATTTAATGATGTTTTGACTACAAATTATCAGTAAGCCATTGCAGGAGACGTTACAGTGCAAACCCAACTAGTTGATGCAGTAACTAACGTTTTGCATGTTTTTTTTTTCAACTTCTTTAAGGACAGACCCTTTGGTTGGAAGGTTAAACGATTTCTCCCTCTCCTCCCTCTCTATCATGCCCAAAAGAATTAACCAGACGTTCCTTAGCTCTTCTGTGAATGAAGGTCGTGACTCCCAAATACAATGATGAACCACTAATTAATTAGAAAAACATGACATAATGCATAGATTGACTTACCACGCCACCCCAGATTCCCCAACCAAGATATTCGACATTACAATAGTAAAGTGGTACCGCTAACAGAACAATGGCCCAGATTATTTCGAAAACCCCCATCACAATAATGGCACATCCAGTAATGACTCGTACTGTCGATCCCTTCAGTGCTGGATTATAATACTGCTGTTGATTCTGGCCCGATGGTGAATTTTGCTGAAATTGTGGTTGAGGTTGAGCCATCTCGGGTAAAGGTTTGTGCTCGGCGTATTTATTGGTAAAGTGTTTATCTATTAAATGTAATCATGACAACAGTTATATTACAGTATATCACCTTATATTATACCGTGTCACTTGCCTTTCAAATGTTAATATGAATTATTAAATGGGTTATTGTTTGCGCTGGGAAACATATAGTCATAATCCATGTGATGTACAATCAATGTTTGGATACTATAACACAGAACCTTTTTTTGGTATGAACTATTCAACTCTTCATAATCACTCGTTACAATGACAATTACTTTAACTCCAGTACTAATAGTTCATATCAACTTCTATTTATCGATGATTCACGATTAGTCTTGGTGATGCATGAAATTCAAGGAAGCATGGATTATGCATATAACATTAAGGGTGGAAGCTTTACAAGTGAGAGATCAGATGTCAATGCGAATATCTATACATGGAATTGTATGTTGTGACGCCATCTCTCAGAATACTACACAATTAGAATATACCTGCATTAAATAAATTATATTAGTAAAGACGCTCCTCCCTCCTAACATGGTCATGGTTTTATTCACGTTCAGAGTCTCTCATCAATTACAGCGACTGTACTTTACTATGTGCGCCTATAGCTCTGTTATCGCAAAACAGGATCCATCCAACAACACAATATATATCAACTTTAACTGCGTTTTCTTGTCGGAGTGAGGAACTAAAATAAAATAATGTTACTTGCCAATGGAGAATAACGTCCACGAAATTTCATGTTCTTTTTCAACTCACAACGCTCTTAACTGTTCAAAGCGAATGCAATCGCTTTGTGCAAACGGCGTAGGACATATATTTTTGAAGCTTCACTACAAGTTTGTATGCTTTATTGTGCAATGTACAATACCCTATCAATAATGATCTCGTAAGCAGGCCTACACACAAACACACAGAACAACTCCAATGAAAACCTGTATGCTCACCAGTTATAGCAGCTCAATTAATAACTTACCATTATACTTTAAAACACACGTAACTTATTAAAATCCTAGCATAGTTAAACGTAGATAGAAAGTAGAAAGCGACATGATAATTACCTATGTAGACAGGAAAAATAAACCTGGAGATTGACAGAAATATCTCTCTGAGTACACTATACTGAGAACAAACCGTTATGTAGTACTTGATTTGCTAAATAATAACTATAGAACATTGAACGTCGAAACGCAATTGCAATGAACAAAGCCATTTTAGCCTTGACGTCAATAGCACAATGAATCCGTGCGTATGTTTGTATACTTTCATTTAAACTTCATTTAACCCGTGTTCATTCAAGCAAAGCCAATGTAGTTTATTAAGTGAAATACAAAAGTCGATATTCCACATTCTCTCCTGTAATGTCTAGTTATAGAACATTACTCAGTTTGCTTTAATTTTACTGTTTGCTATCGTATGATAAAGGCGGTATATATAACTTCAAACAGGACATGTATTTATTTATTGAAGTACGGAATGGTAACAGAAAAGAAAAACATGCACATAATTAAACGTACCCAGGTAGACAATAAAAAGAAAAGAAATCGTCGTTTCTATGTTTCGATCAAATATAATCATTCTTTTAACAGTGATCGAATTATTGTGAAATATTCCTCATTTTGAAATTAAGGACCGGGTACCGGTATACAATATACATTTAACAACGAGACCGTTGACATCGGTTCGAATTGCAAGCACATATTGTGATAGTATTTGACATTGACATGATACCTGTAAAGTTTCCATGTCACTTCAATGTTTCCCTTGGAGCTGAAGCAACACTCGATCTGCATTAAATTTCACCTTCGATCTCTGTCATTTGGTTCGATGTGCCTGCGAGACACAAGGGTTAACTCCTATTCAACGATTGTCTCATATGTGGACCGTGATTTTAGAATACCATTATTCGAGATAGGAATACACTAGAGAGCTTCACATAGCTTTTTTTTTTTGCACATAAAACAGCCTGCATCAATAAGCAACTGGACTTTTTTTTTGTCTTCAAAGTTTGATTACATTAAAAAAAAACGTTTTGACCTTTTTTTTCTAAAAAATCGTGAGAACAGTGAAAATTTCAATCAACTATAACTCTTTCCGATACAACCAGCTAAGACATACAATCAAATCAGGAGCCTCACGTAATTGAAACGGTATTTAGCACATATTATCAAGGCTAAATACTACGAAGAGGCGTTACCCATGAATGTATATTTTGTATTTTTAAACAGCTGTACAGTATATGTGTTATGTTTCGGGGAAGCTCAAGGTTTGTCCGAGACATTTTCCCGAGTTATTCGAACTACTGTGGACCTAAGGTGAAAGGCAAATTAGAACATGGGAAGTTGTGGTGTTCCATCCAGGATTGTAATGACTCGATAAACACTCATTTTCGACATGAGTCAGAAACCTATATTGGGGCTAAGTCCGTTTTACAGAAATGGAGGTTTCGATGACAGAACCTTAGAAACGTTCCTTTTGTTCCGCCTCCATATATTCTGGTGCAGAAGGCAAATGGACAATGTGTCATTATTAAGAAAACTCATCGTGGGACAAGTTTTATAACAGAAATGCCAATAAAACAAGTCTGTGTTCGAATAATTGCACAGTGTAGGCATCTCGAGATATTGGAAAGTACCGTAGTGCTGCAGTATGGTTATGATATAATTTCAATTTCGCATTTAGCTTTTGTCTTAATTATGCATGATTACACTTTGATTAAGGTTTACTCGTTCATTATGGCACTTATACCTCTTTTCAATAACGTTAGTCTACAGTAACCCCCCCCCCCCACATAGGCGTACCGGGTTCATTTCAGTTTGGGGGGCAGAACTTTTTGTGCCCGAAAATTCCCGTGACACTATCTAAGCGGAGCGCCACCATCGGTTGGCGCGTAGCGTACAAGAAAATTTTTGGCAAACAATGCCTCTCAGATTGCCGGAAACGGCACTTCTGAGGCCTTGCAAGTTGCATCTAAACATTCTTTATTTTATAATCTCACGTTTTAGAAATTTACACTTCCCCAAAAATTTGGTAAATTAGAAGAAGAAAAACAGGTAACATCACTTTGAAGGGGAAAAATGGGACAGTATATTTTTGAAGCTCCTATTTAGTTACCTTATTTATTATTTTAACACAGTACTCAGCTACCTCCAGGAAAACATACATTGTACAACGACACGTAGGCGGGATAATGTCGCTGTGTCGGGTGAGACTGCAATTTGTCTCACAAAAAAGTATAAAATATAACAAAGAATATGATAAACCTGCACTCCCCCCCCCACCATCCATGGAAAAGAAAATGTTTCTTATAAACACTCATGTTGGGGGTGTCCAGGTCAAGGGCGGCGGAAGCACTTTTAATCTGGGGGGGGGGCACCGACATCAAAGGGCACTTTGCAGAAATTCGATTGGACTGATGCAGCCTTATATTTAGTACCCTTTATAATTCTTATTGCATTATCATATTTGTGTATACACATCACTCCATCAACGCCCCCCCCCCCCCTAAAGGAAAATATGCATACTAGCACTGCAATATCCAATGCGCAAATTGGGAAACCAAGAACAAGTTTTCTTTTGAGACGAAAAGAGGTGAAATCATGCTAGTTGCTAATGTTTTTTTTTTCTTGTTAATATCTTAACCAATTTTTTCCATTCGAAATAGCTTTGAGTTTGCCCCACAGAAATTCATTAAAAGTCAGGGGTTTAGCCAGGATTTGCAAAGTTGTATGCACGACTATCTGAGCGGAGCGCCACCATCGGTTGGCGCGGAGCGTACTATAAAATTTTTGGTTTTACAAACCCTCAGATGGCCGGAAACGGCCCTCCCCGAGTGTTCATTCTGGTTCCCTGGCCTCTTGCTAACTTGAGGCACCTTAATTTTTATGTAGAAAAAAGGCACATTTTTAACCTGAGGCAAAGTGGGGGGCACGTGCCCCTGTGCCCCCCGGTTCCGCCACCCTTGGTCCAGGTAAACAATTGACTAGTTAGAAAAAATGATCGTGCAAAAAGCGTGGTAGCCCAGATGAACTGCGCTTACGGTGGTGTTACACGGAAATATTCGGGCATCATAATGCTAAATAAAGAAAATCATAGAATTGTCGGGCAAAAATTTGAAATAGATTCGGGCAAGCTACTGCATATATATATATATATATATATATATATATATATATACATATATATATATATATAGCCATCTTATGCTAGATGTAAACAACTTTTACCAAGGCAATTTATCAATTATATTGTTAATGGAGATTTCTTGATGAACATTTTCCGAATATCGATAGAAATGGACGGCTCCAGTCCATTGTTGGTTAGGTAAGTGATTTAAAGCGTCGGATCGATTAGTAATTGTTACTGCAGAGAGGTGCGAATGATACAAGGCGCAAAAAATACAGATACTATTATGCCAAAAGTGTTTTTGCAGTCGTTTCTGGATTCCGAGTTCAAAGATGCAATGTTGAAGTGTTCTCAAATATAGCGTAATGTATTTTACCACTCAAAACAACAACACAAACTTTTCTTCAAAGGTGTACAAACAACATTTTTCATGGGGTATATCGTTTTCGACCGACGAGTTTTTTGACCGACTACCGTTAGTCCGTGACTCCCCGATAACATTCTATTTTAATAATCAATTAAGTGATATATTCAACGTCATTTATTCACTTAATTATAAAAGTATTTTTACACAATTTCCCTACATATTAAGTCACATTAACACATGTATGACTACTGGGTCAACAATTTCGGGCTAATTCTGGCAGATTGTAACAAAAAAGTTTCTAGACACCATTTTCTCTCCACCTGGGATATATTATTAAGTCGTGACAAGTAATATACAGTCATTAATAGTCCAACACAATATCATGCGATTGAAAAGAGATATAACTGCCATACTAAACTAGTAAATCTTGGTTAAAGTATAATAATAGGATAAAAACAAAACATCCACCAGTACAAAACTTAGAAACATAGTAAATGTACTGTATGGGTTAAGAGGAAGATAGTATATTTACAAACACACATCAGTTATATGTAGCCGTGAATTGAGTAAAATGACTAGTAATCAATCATCACGATATTCAATGCACAGTATTTGGTAAGGCTATATCACATACCAATACAGTGCTGTATTGATTACTATAATGTTCTATCTTGCAACCGGGCATATCTTTGAATTTTCTACATTCAACGTACGTAAAAAGGTGGTTTTTAATGATTTTTACTTTGTTAATTTAATGTTTCTGTCACTCCAGAGTAACACTTCAAAGAATGGTTAGATCTTTCTTTACAAACCAATGAATTAACAATAAGAGTTTTGTCTCAATTGAGGAGATAATCTAATCATTTCATTCGCACTTAAATGACCATTCATTCATCCATCAATGACGCGTAAATATTGTAAAAGCAATCTTCTGCAATCAAGATATAGCGTGTTCTCAAAAGATAAATAAACATCGTACGTGTATTGTTTAAGATAATTTCAATTCAGTTAGTATATGTAAGTTATATACAGATACACGATATGAGACTCAATACACACATCCAGCTGAAATGATTGCTGCGTGAAATCTTTCGAGCATAACATTACTAGAGTATAGGATAACAATGGTTTTGTATTAGACAATGCAAGTACTCAAACTGGGGGTTTATTCATTTCGTCAGCAGAAATAAACTTCCACATAAGGTATTTTAACTTTTGTGTTTTTCTTTCTATACTATTATGGATGACGCTGCTTCTTTATTGTCGGATTTCAACTCCGTCGGGCATTGTTATTACGATGACTCACGAATCATTTTGCCTATGGCAAGCCAAAAGATGATCAAGACTTGAGCAAAAACTTCAGTCGTAATATCTGCCATTTGAGACAGTTTGCCAATGAAAACTATTCTATATTGTCACCCCATATCATGCTTCAAGGAACTCGTATCGGCAATATGAATAGTTCCAAACCTTTATATGATAAAACCCTGGTAGAAATTCCAGTAGAACCCAGTTAAAAAATCAACTGGGTTCTACTAGGGCCTACTATGTTTAACTGGTGTTTAACTGTGTTTAACTTGGTTTTTAACTGTGTTTAACTGGTTTTTAACTGTGTTTAACTGGGTCTTACTGGGCTCCAACTGGGCTATGCTGAACATAAGCTAAGTTCAACTGGGTTTACACAATGTTCAACTGGGTTTGTTCAGGCCCAACTGAGTATGAACTATGTTTGAACTGATCCAGTTGGGTTTCAACTGGGTTTCACTGGTTTTTGCACTAGCCCAACTGGGTTTGAACTATGTTGACTGGTGAACTTGCCCTGTTGGGGTTGAACTAGGTTTCAACTGGTTTTGCACTGGCCAACTGGGTTTGGACTATTGGCTGGTGAACTGACCCAGCTGGGGTTTAACTAGGGTTCACTGGTTTGCACAAGCCCAACTGGGTTTGAACTATGTGTACTGGTGAACTTGCCCTGTTGGGGTTGAACTAGGTTTCACACTGGCCTAACTGGGTTTGGACTATGTTGACTGCTTTTATTTTAGGCGTAATTATCAAGAATATTATAATGTAAGTTCGTAAGCAGTAACCGTATCGTAATATATTGAAAATGCTAAATTAGCCAACTTATGAGGGGTGTAAAATAAATCTTTGTCATATTTATCACAGTTATGATTAAACGATTACATTTTTGTACCGCAATGATTAAAAATATGAAATATTTACTATATAATAAATTTGAAAAAATTATGTTATACTTTGCTCGTCGATTTGAACAATTGGTAGGCAAAATGCCTTCCTAGTGCATAATAGTATGATCCGACTAAATTTGAACTTTGACATTTGTCCCTTGCGTTAGCGCTAAATTTATAAATTCCGAATCCGCAAACCACATACGCCAACAGAAGCTTCGCAGAATAATCGCATTTGTAACAGATTTTGCCAACAATTTTAAATTATTACCGCGGCTAAGTTCCCTCCTTTGTGATCTTGCAGTATCTTTATATTATTGACACATTCTTGTAACATTATAATTGATTGTAAACGTGCTCTTTATCATAAATATTTGAATTGAACAGAAACTTTATATAAAGTGACCTAGGACTATAGTATAGGCTAGGCCTAACAAACCGGTTCCCTACTAGGTATACCACATGGTTCAATTACTAACGTTAGACATATCCTAACGCTATAGTTGCCTAGCTTATAGGGAATTGAACAGAAACTTTATATAAAGTGACCTAGGCCTACTGTGGGACTATAGTATAGGCTAGGCCTAACAAACCGGTTCTCTACTAGGTATACCACATGGTACAATTAGTACTAACGTTAGACATATCCTAACGTTATAGTTGCCTAGCTTATGTGGGCCTAACCTAGTTATACTCAAGTTAACACCTATATTTAGCCGCATGATTTTAGGAAAGTTATCGTCAACTAGCAAACATAATAGCAATTTTCAAAATTTCCGCAATTGCCTGGATTGTTGTTTCAAACATGAAGTGTCATATTGGCATAATAACATACTTTGCAAAAGTCATTAGCCTAGTGAAGTGTACAGCATACACGTATATGCTACGAATGTGAGGATGCCCTACACTGAACATATGATTAAACTATCAATCTAATTTCAAATGAGGCTTCATTTGTACAGTGTAAGAAGGTCAGCTCTTACATAAAGTTTTGTTTTGTACCATAATTTTACTTGTTTATTAGTGTGCTCACTGTACAGAGGGCTATATATTGTACAGTATATTTGTATGTTGTCTTTGTGGCATCAAAAGGGTTGATTAACAACTCTCTCTTCTGGGTTGCTAGGCAACTATCTTGTTCTTCCTGGAAATTAGCCCTCACAGGAAATGGGGTCTGTGTGTATATATTTTAGAACAAAGGAGTTTTGTGAGGGTATAGGGAGTTGGCAGTTGGCTATGAGTATCTGAGCAAGGCAGTTGTAAAAGAAGAGAAAGATAGTTTAATGGCTGGATAGTTTGTTTTAAACCTTAATCTACATAGTTCAAGTTACTGTAGACCTTATTATTTTATGGAAGTTGTGATATTCAACTGACAGTCTGGGACACCATTTATTATAAAGGATACTATTTACTATAAAGGATATTATTTTACAATAAAGGATATTCCAGGACACCATCACTTATAAAGGACATTATTTTACTACAAAGGATATTGACATTATTTTACTGAAAGGATACCCTGGAACACTATTTCATATAAATTAAAGGATACTTTTTTGTTGGGATCGGACATTCATCATACCATTTATTGGGTTCAACTATACTGATGTCGTAGAATATCTGACGTCGTGGAAGATCTGAGGTCCTAGAATACTTGATGTCACCAGTAGGCCAACTCACCAGAACAGACTTTTAAATTAAGTGTATTTCGTTATATTTTGGGTGCGCACCTCACGACTGTAAGTTGTTTCATTTAATTCTTTGACTGGGCCCAGATCAGCTGTACATTGTTTGTTATTCATAATTATAATTTCCTTTGATACAATCCAGTTGAGTTCTCCATTTTTTTTATGTGTCTTGCTCTGTGTTAGGTCATCACACCAAACCCAGAGTTCTCTGATCAAGAACAAAAATTTATTTTCAGTGGCTAACACCCTTACATACAGTATAGATCTACTGTTAAAAAATGAAAACTTCTTATAGTTTGGTGTTATATAAGTGTAGATAACACCAGTTGAGAATCCCAATTCAAACTACTTAAAAATAAAAGCAGTAAAACATAGTTCACCCAGTTTAACCCAGCAAAACATAGTTGACCCAGTTGAACCCAGTAAAACATAGTTGACCCAGTAAAACAGAGTTGAACCAGTTGGACCCAGTAAAACATAGTTGAACCAGTTGGACCCAGTAAAACATAGTTGAACCAGTTGGACCCAGTAAACATAGTTGAACCAGTTGGACCCAGTAAACATAGTTGAACCAGTTGGACCCAGTAAAACATAGTTGAACCAGTTGGGAACCCCAGTTCACCCATTTCAACCTAGTTCAAATTTGGGCCAATTTCCGTATAGAAAATTCCAGTTGAACCCAGTTCAAAAGTTCAACTGGAATTTCCACCAGGGACCACGATAATTCTGCTCAAACTGTCAGTTCTTGCGCTTTAAGCGTCACAGTACTTCTTGTAAACAAACGTCCGAACTTAGCAGAGAATAATATAGTGGGATGTTAGTTATGAACATGATCGTTGAATAAAGCGCATCATTCCAAATACTATTAATTAGCAAATCGCTCCAAACAGCCAATCACGTTTGAAGACAAGATATTTTCCAAGCAAGCAATGTATAAAGTGTTATAAAATATCTACTGTAAAAAAATAACATTTGATACCACGAACCAGCGAATGAAATTATGAAACGTTGATCTAACAAAGTTCCTCCTGTCCAACTAATTATGTTTTGTTTTACCATGATCATGAACAATCATTGCAAAGAATGAATCAAACCAGTTCAATTAGAATTATGAACCGTCTGTTTATTTATATGTAAGTACATTATAACAACGATATACTTCTATTGTTCGAAATTGACAGTTGTTGAATGACATGGAACTTTGTTGCGCAACGTCGATGACAAATACAAATGTTAGCAACCGGTAACCAAGACGGTAGACAGAATAAATGAATTAAATTCTATAACTGAAATTTCGCAGAGTATAAGCAAAAGGATGCCAAAATATGTTGTCTTAATTCGCATTAACGACATATTGATTGTTCGCTGCATAGTTGTAAGATGGTGGTACACCTTGGATGTTTGAAGTATATGGTGCTGACTGACCATTGGTTGTGATCACTGCAGGGTACGAGGCCTGGGTATTGATTGGTTGATGTGGTGGCTGGGTGGGTTGGTATACAATCTAGAAATTTAGAATTGATGGATATCAGATATCAGACGGAGTAAACTTATACATGAACATCATATCATATCATTAATCATATCATATCATATTGTATCACTATATTACTATATTATTAAGTCCTGTACTAAAGACGGTTCGCGTACTTGTGAAGGAATTCTAACATCATGTCATGTTGCAGATCGATAACTATATTATATAAATATATTTGGAATTTCGTTGTTTTATTGCAAATAGTATATAAAACTGGACCTTTCTGTGAAATAATGACATATTAACTGCACCTTAAAACATGATAGCAATTGCTATTCAAGCTATGTGGTGTTCAGTTTGAAACTTAAGCCGGTACTGGGTATCCATTACAATTTGTTAATTTGTAGTGACGATGTAACGAACAAATCCCAGAATGATAAACGAGGGAATAGTAGTAGTAGTAAGTACTAGTAGTAGTTTTAGTAGTGGTAGTAGAAATATTCCATGTGATCTATTTAAACCAAACATTTTACAATTTTTTATTGTGCATTATATGATGTCTTTGCTGACATATCCTTAAGTTGTAATATATTTACAGCTTCTCCTTTTTAAAGAATTATATTTGACGAAATAAACAAATAAACAGAAGTATATATAAGACAAATCTGAACTTTTGTGCTTAAATGAAATCCTAAATGATCATATCAGAAATGATTAGTATCGTCTTATGACATAGAAAATATGACAAACGTTTATCCACTTCTGCTTCAGGGACGTAGCCAAAAATTTGAAATGGTGGAGTAGAATTTGAAAAGGGCCACTTCTCACAACAGGAGAATTATTACACCTAACGTAGCGCCATCATTTACAAAGAAAGTTTTGCTCAAAATGCCTCCCACGTTGCAGGAAGTAATAATAATATACAGTAACAGCATTGTATAATGTAGCACACGAACTTTCAGAGAAAAGATTGAGAAGGGTCGCTTAGCCTACTTCAATCTGAAAAGAGGGCTTTAATGATATTTCCTGTTTTTAGTTAAATTCAATTTTACAGGTTACTGAAAGAGAGGGAGACGATATCTCCCATTGATCCCCTAGCTACGTCCCTGGCAGACGTCTAACTAATACGTCTGCAATTCACAACGCTATTGTACTTTGGAGAAATTGTTGTTATTTCTTAAGATATCAGGGAAATAAAGGTTTGTCAAATTATAACGATAACGTTCTTAGCAATGTACTGTTGTACAACATTGTAAACAAATCTAAGGAAACAGTGACCACACTTACCATTTGCTGAGGCTGATTGTTACTTCCAGGACAAACTGCAACACAGGTGAAGCTTGCTCCGATGATGGCAGCCAGTGATTGGATGGCACAGGTTACAGCCAATAAGATGTAAAACGCCAAATGAGCTTTATACTGGTGCACATTCCCATTACCGTAGTAGTTGTAGTGGTAGCTGTAGTAGTACTGTTAAAAAATACGTCATGATGACATCATAGAACATGAGCTTTACATTTCTTTTACTACATTGTTAGCTCTGTATTTGCCCCAGAACAATGGTACGTTTAAGATGTTTTCTTAGCCTCCGATGTACTCTGAATTCAAGGTTTTGTATTATCAACGTATACTTCTGTGTTTAAATGGTTGTATACAAGCAACAATAAAGAAAAAGAGAATGTTTTTTTGTTACCATGTGGATTTCTTTCAGAAGTAAAATTTGAAAATTAATTAACGGTGATTTAACGTCTGTTCTTTAGCTAAAACGGCCTTTTGAAAACAGTTAACAATGACAACCGTAGTATTCCGTTAATACAAAATGAGGTCACGTTGAGAAAAAAATGGTTTGCTGTTCATGACAGGTCTTAGAAACAATTGCAACAAATTATTGCTCAACGCTATGGGATACAAATTTTGTTTCATATATTTAGTTCACACTACATCTAAACGATGATAATACTTACTTTCGATGAACCTACGCAATTTGCCGCAACTGCTGAACTGATGACACCGCCACCACCAATGACTGACGCAATGATGGCCAGAATCATGTAAACAATGACCTGCAATAATAAGAACAATTCGCAAGAGGGATTTGTTTTAAAATCGGGGTAACCATGAGGCTCTTGAAGCCAATTCCCATTTAGAGAGTTTTTTTACGCAACCCAAAACTGGATTTTTTAAACGTAAATTTGTACATTTTGCTGCAAATGTATCATTATGTTTGTGACTAGGTCTACAAGGAAGGTAGGGCTAATAACTGTTTTTAATTGAAGACTTTGGTGTGATCCGTATGTTAAGCGTAAGAACAACAATGTAGGCAACAAAGTAGAGTTAATGTAACACGAATATTAAGGAAACTTGAAGTCGTGGTTAAATTGATTACATATGTATTATATAGTTCCCTTAATATTCGGTTCGTATCCCCGTAACGTTAACATTTCCCGAACGTTTCCTTACTAAAGTATCATATTTAATCAAGGGTTGGGCGAAATGACCAGGCTGGTTGGGCGAAATGACCAGGCTGGTTGAGCGAAATGGTTGTAATAATAATAATAATAATAACAAAATAAGAATAATGAAACTAATCATCATCATCATCATCATCATCATCATCATCATCATCATCATCATCATCATCATCATCATCATCATCATCATCATCATCATCATCATCATCATCATCATCATCATCATCATCATCATCATCATCATCATCATCATCATCATCATCATCATCATCATCATCATCATCATCATCATCATCATCATCATCATCATCATCATCATCATCATCATCATCATCATCATCATCATCATCATCATTTTATCGCAGACGGGAGCTTACCATGCACTTGTGTCGCATGCTTGCTATTCCAAAACTTCCTGTGACAATGGCAAACTATAAAAAGAAAAAAAAAAAGCGGTTTATACCACATGGATTTCTAAATGTCATGGCTTTCTGATCATTTTTAGTCAAGTAAAATCGTAGTGGTTCGTTTAGCTTAAAACGAGATCATATCAAACGGTTTCATGGTTACAGTTTAAACTTAAGCTGCTATTGGTACAAAATGTATCGAGGTATGTCATTGTAATAATGCTTTAATATATTTAGTGCTGTTTTGACTATAAATGATCAAAAAGCCATTGCAGGAGACGTTACAGTGCAAACGCAACTAGTTGATGCAGTTACGAACCTTTTGCATGTTTTTTCAACTTATTTAAGACCGGACCCTTTTGTTGGAAAGTAAAACGATTTCTCCCTACCCCTACCCCCCCCCCCCCCACCTCCACTCTCTGATGTACTAAGGATTAACCAAACGTTCCTTAGCTCTTCTATGAATGAAGGTCGTGAATCCCAAATATGATGATGAACCAATAATTAATTAGAAAAACATGACATCATGCATAGAAAGACTTACCACGCCACCCCAGATTCCCCAACCAATAAATTCGGCTACACAATAGCTACGTGGTACCGCTAAGAGAACAATGGCCCAGAGTATTTCGAAAACCCCCATCACAATAATGACACCTCCGGTAATGACTCGTACTGTCGATCCCTTCAGTGATGAGCTATTATACTGCTGTTGATTCCAGCCCGATGGTGAATTTTGCTGATATTGTGGTTGAGGTTGAGCCATTTCGAGTTAAGGTTTGTGCTCGGCGTATTTATTGGTAATGTGTTTATCTGTTAAAAGTAATCATGACAACAGTTATATAACAGTATATCACCTTATATTATACTGTGTTGCCTTTCAAATCTTAATATGAATTATTAAATGGGTTATTTTTTTGCGCTGGGAAACATATAGTCATATACCATGTGATGTACAATCAATGTTTGGATACTATAACACAGAACCTTTCTTTGATATTAACTATTCAACTCTTCATAAGCACTCGCTATCATGACAATTACTTTAACTCCAGTACTAATAGTTCATATCAACTTCTATTTATCGATAATTCACGGTAAGTCTTGGTGATGCATGAAATTCAAGGAAGCATGGATTATGCATATAACATTAAGGGTGGAAGCTTTACAAGTGAGAGATCACGTTTCAATGCGAATATCTATACATGGAATTGTATGTTGTGACGCCATCTCTCAAAATACTACACAAATTGAATATACCAACATTAAATAAATTCTATTAGTAAAGACGCTCCTCCCTCCTAACATGATGATGGTTTATTTCACGTTCAGAGTCTCTCATCAATTACAGCGACTGTACTTTACTATGTGCATATAGTTCTGTTATCGCAAAACAGGATCCATCCACCAACACAATATACATCAACTTTGTTTTGCGTTTTCTTGTCGGAGTGAGGAATTAAAATAAAATAATGCGCAAACGGTTTACAACATATATTTTGGAAGCTTCACAACAAGTGTATATGCTTTCTTGTGTAACGAACAAGTCTTATTAATAATGTTCTCGTAAGCACGCCTACACACAAACACACAGAACAACTTCGATGAAAACCTATATGCTCACCAGTTATGGCGGCTGAATTTAATCACTCACCGTTATACTTTAAAACACACGTAGCTTTTTAAAATCCAAGCATAGTTAAACGTAGGTAGAAAGTAGAAAGCGACATAATAATTACCTATGAAGACAGGAAAAATAAACCTGGAGATTGAACGAAATATCTCTCTGAGTACACTAAACTGAGAACAAACCGTTGTGTAGTACTTGATTTGCTAAATATTAAGTATGAAAAATTGCACATTGAACGTCGAAACGCAATGAACAAGGCCATTTCAACCGTGACGTCAATAGCACAATGAATCCCGTGCGTTATGTTTGTATACCTTCATTTAAACTTCATTTAACCCGTGTTCATTCAAGCAAAGCCAATGTAGTTTATTAAGTGAAATACAAAAGTCGATATTCCACATTTTCTCCTGTAATGCCTATTTATAGAACATTACTCAGTTTGCTGTCGTTTTACTGTTAAGTATCGTATTATAAAGGCGGTATATATAACTTCAAACAGGAAATTGATTTATTTATTGAAGTACGGAATGGCAATAGAAAATAACATGCAAAGAATAAAACGTACCCAGGTAGACAATATTTATTTATTTGTTTCTTTTTTCTCCACAGAAGTACAAAGCGGAGGGAAGTCTTCCATAAAGCTTAAAAGGCTTAACAAAGTGGAAGACTCCCAAACGAAAAAAGTAATTAATAAATACAAATTGAATTTTTGCTACATAATGTACAGTCACTGTTGAAGTAAATAACTCATTTACATAATTTAATATGATGATATCAATTCTTTTTTTAAACATTACTTAAATGAATTCTTTGTAGTCTTAGATTTAACGATATTGCTTAATGAGTTCCATAACTTAGTTGCACGGTTGCGAAAGCTGCGTGTACCTAATTTCGTATGATAGAAGTTGCAATGAGCATTTTGTCTATTTCGGGTATTTTAATTGTATAATTCTACATTAATTGTAAAGACATTATGAAAGGAGCCCGGAAGTAGCCCATGCCATGCTTTATACGTAAATACAGCAAGTTGTAGCCTTATAATATCATTTAATTTCAGCAGGTTCTGACCATTAAACAATGGACTAGTATGCTGACGAAATGCAGCTAGTGTTATGTTACGAATTGCACCTTTTTGTAGTTTATTGAGACGGCCAAGACAAGTTATGTTAGCACCACACAAAATAATAGAACAGTAGGACAGATGAGGTAGAATGAGCGTATTATAAATCATTCTTAGAATGTGTTTCGATAGGAAATGTTTTATTTTAGCGAGTATACCAATTTTCCTTGCAACCTTTGAACATATTACTGAAATATGTTGTTGCCAACTTAGTTTTGAATCAATATATACACCTAAAAATTTTATGTAGTCAAGGGTTGTTGGAGGAATTAAAAACAATGTAGTGTGTTTTGTTGACATTAATAGAAAGCTTGTTTGACCGAAACCAGTTACTAAACTTTTCTAGTTCATTAGATACAGTAATAGGTAGGATGCTAATATTGTCAGAGTCGAAAAAAAAAGTGGTGTCATCAGCAAACAGAGTAACTTTTGCAATATTGGACACTTGACATATGTCGTTTACACAAATAATGAATAATAGAGGTCCCAGGATAGATCCCTGTGGTAAACCACAATGGACTTGGACAAGATCAGAGTTATGTGACTTATACGCAGTAAATTGGTAACGGTGAGATAGGTAGCTGTCGAACCAATTTAGAGTAGTACCTCTTATGTGCAACTTATTCAGTTAAATAGAATGATTAATGGTATCAAACGCTTTTCGTAAGTCTAGAAATACACCAATGCAATTCTTATGTTGATCAAGTTTACTGTAGAGATTATCAATTGCATCTACCAGAGCGAGCTCAGTGGAGTGATTGTATCGAAATCCGTACTGTTGTTTATTGAAAATGTTGAGTTTATCCAAGAATCTACAAATACGATTAAACAATAGTCCTCCTGTAAGTTTCGCAAAACAAGAGAGTAACGATATTGGCCGGTAATTTTCATATACATTGTTCTGGCCATTTTAGTAAATTGGTAAATCTTTAGCAATTTTCAACTGTATTAAATGATAGGTTACAAATATGGGCTAGTGGTGTGACAATATACTTAGCGGCCTGTTTGATAATATCAGGACTGAAATCGTCATATCCTGCAGCCTTTTTTGGGTTTAATTTGCAGTGTCGATAGTTTTCAGTAATTCTTCTTCCGTTACGAGGAAGATGAACATGACTTTGGGTTGGGATTTCTGCGTTTGTGCAAACAAATCTCAGCTTTTTCAAGGGGTTTAATCTTGCTGGCCAGTGAAGGGCCTACATTTACAAAGTAATTGTTAAAACTATTAGCAATTTCCTGGTTGTCCGTGACAACGTTTTGGTTATGGTGAAAGGCCGTAGAATATGACGATTGACTGACATTTTTTGTAAGAGTTCATTGACTGTTTTCCAGGAACCATTAATGTTATTATTGCTCTCGATAAATTTATTGTGAAAGTATAGTTTCTTTGATGTTCTGATAATATGTGTTAATTTATTTCGATAAATAATGTAACATACCTTCTTGTTATTCGATGTTGGATCCTTTAATTGACGTCTATACAAATGATTTTTCTTTTTTATTGATTTTAATATACCACTAGTAATCCAAGGGTGTCTCTTTTTACGTTTTTTTCTTACATTAATAACATGCACTGGAAAACAGTCATTGTACATATAACTAAAATGATTAAATAATACATTATAAGATACATTAGCATCCTTTTCATTAAGAACATCATCCCAATGCTTATATTCTAATTGGGGAATCAAATTACTGATATTATTTATATTGTAATTACGAATACGTTTACTATCTCTATTATAGTTTCTAAGTCTTGAATTATTGTCAAGGAAGATGGGAAAGTGGTCGGTAATGTCGGTTACAAATATGCTTGAGTTAATTGCAGAATCATCATTAGCAAATATGTTATCAATTAAAGTTGACGATGTACTTGCAACACGGGTAGGATTTGTAATTGCTGGATAAAAATTATTCGAAAAAGCTAAGTTGAGAAAATCTGTAGATAAGTGGTCGTCAAGTAAGTTATTGTTGAAATCACCCATGATATAAGAATTACTACGTGATTCTGTTAATTTGCCATAAATGTTTTGAAACTAAAATTCGTCATAAGAACCCGTCGGTGGTCTATAAATAATGCCAAAAACGTAATGCTTTCTGCCATTTGGGGGGGGGGGGGGGGTGATCTCTATGAAAAGAGACTCAATTGAGTCATTTAATACAGAGAGATCGTCTCTGCATTTGTAATTATAGTTTTTTTTAATGAATTAACAAACCCCACCTCCCCTTCTTTTATGGCGGTGTTTTTCTACAAGTCGATAATTATTAATATTGATGATGGATGTATTATTATTGTCATTCAACCAAGTTTCCGTAAAGCCCAAGGTCCAGAATTCGTTATTAAGTAATGAGATGAAAGTGGTAATATTATCAAAATTTTTGTTAAGACTCCGACTGTTCATATGGAAAATGGTAAAACCATTACTAGGGGTAAATTATTATACTTATCGATGTTATAATACTCACAGGAAATATTATCCCTTGTTTCTATTTTGTTTTTTGTTGAATCCATTAATACAAGAAAGAGTATGATGACGATGACGATATAGAAGTCAGGTTTGATTATTTTTGCTTCTTACGGTTCTAACCTTGCTAAGTTTTGGTGTTGGTGTTTTCTTCTTGTGTCTTACAAAAATGAAGTTGTCTTCATCCAAAGACATGTGCCTTTTAAGGTGTGCCATAGAGTCATTTACAGTTTCAGTGGTGTCTCCAATATTTCCTGGTTGGATTTTACGTTCTGTTGGTCTTTGTAGTCGGGTTTACTGTGCTTCGTCAGTGGGAGTTTTCTTGGTCGCTGTGGTCGTAGCCTTCGCTTTCTTGGGAGATTTCGGTGGTTTCTGCTGTGGCTGGATGGTGGTAGGCAGAGGTGAAGGGCCTTCTGCAACGTTGTCCTCTATTGGTTTCTCAGCATTGTCTGGTGTCTCACTGTTAGTTTCCATTGTATCTTGTGCATCCAGATCATTTTCATTTTGGTCAACTTCTTCCGTACAATCAAAACTTTTGTGTCCGAACTGTTGACATCGAAAGCACTTCACTTTCGGGCAACGCCTTTCTGCGTGTCCTTGTTTTCCGCAAATTCGGCAAATGTATTTCGGGCATTCTTTCATCGTGTGTTTCTCACTCAGCCAGTTATTACATACCTTGATTTGGCCATTATGCTTGACTCTCATGTGTATGTTGTCAATAGTCACTGCGTACGGTAGGCTTTTAGCGTTGGTTGGCATCTGCAATCTCGCGTATCGAATGCCATTTTCAATCTCTGGGAACTCCTCGTAGTGATTTCTTGTCCAGTCTGTTTTCACCAAGCAGCCATATCCTTCAAGTTTCGACGAGAGTTCGGCATCCTCGATATAACTTGGAATACCGTATAGGCTTACTGTTCATATCGTTTTCTCTACACCGACAACATTACTATATTCTCCTTTAGTTTCTAATCCGGTTTCTTGGATCAGTTCAGCATCGGCTCCATTCTTCAAAGTAACAATCCATTGTCCAGACGTTTTGACGCAACCTATTATTCTTTGGTTCCCGACATCAGCGTGAATCGATTTTACTAAGTCCGTGTAGCTATAGTCTTTATCAAACACTCTAACACTGTTCTCCTTCAGATTGATTGGAGCCGATTTCGCGGAATCTATTCTAGCACTATCGCATACCTCAGCGGCGTTCGACTACTCACATAGATTTGTTTAGGGTAAAAAATAAGGAAGCTAAGCGTTTGTCCACAAAAATAGGCAATTCAAAGCCGTCATATAAGGCTACGTAAAGGTTTTGAGTTAATTTACCCCGTATCAAACTTTCGTAACGGTTAAGTAACGTTGTAAAAAATGTTGAAAAGATGAGACACGTCTTGCAGTCTCAACTGTCAACTGTCAAGTTATATATAAGAAGAAAAGAAATCGTCGTTTCTATGTTTCGATCAAATATAATCATACTTTTAACAGTGATAAAATTATTGTGAAATTGTCCTCATTTTGTAACTGAGGAGTGGGTCCCCGTAAGAATTAACATTAGACATTTAACAACGAGACCGTTGACATCGGTACATATGGCAAGCACATATTGTGATAGTATTTGACATTGCCATGATACCTGTGAAGGTTCCATGTCACTTAAATGTTTCCCCTTGGAGTTGTAGCAACACTCGATCTGCATTAAATTTCACCTTCGATCTCTGTCATTTGGTTCGATGTGCCTGAGAGACACAAGGGTTCATCCCGGTGACCTTCCCACCAAGTTTGCAGAAATCGGTCCAGCCGTTCTGGGGGAGCTTTGGACACAAATTGTATGAAAATATATAATTTGACCTTTAACCACGTGACCTGTGACCTTCAAGTTTGATTCCCATGGCAACCACACATTTTGAAAATGCTTGACATTCCTATTATACTTGACCATTGACCTTTGTCATTTGGTTAGGAGGGTCTTCGAGACAAAAAGATTTACCCTGGGGTACCTTCCCACCAAGTTTGAAGAGAATCGCCCCAGCCGTCTATTACGAATTTTATGACACCAAATTGGGCTAAAAAATTCATTTGACCTTTAACCACGTGACTTTTGACCTCGGTTTCCATGGCTAATTTTGATAGTACTTCACCGTTTTATTATATACGAAATGTCTTTTGAAAATGATATGCTTGATGAGTCTGTTGAGCATTAACCGTGTTATGATGTACTGGACTTTGTTCGTTGTTCACTGTTTGCAAAGATGTAAAGAAGTCAAAGAAATTCAAAAGGTACGGTAGTATCATATGCTCACTCGACTTGTTTACACCTTGCTCACTAGCCATTGGTGCCAAATTCTGTTTTTTTTTTAAAACTCCCATTTTACCTGTACTGTTTATTAGTGTGTCTTTTCCGTGCTCTTTCTTCACTCCTATTCAACGATTGTTTCATATGTGGACCATGTTTTTAGAAAATCATTACTCGAGATAGGAATACACTAGAGAGCTTCCCATAGCTTTTTTTTGCACATAAAACAGCCTGCATCAATAAACAACTGGACTTTTCTTTTTTGTCTTCAAAGATTTGATTACATTAAAAAACCGGTCGTTTTGACCTTTTTTTTCTAAAAAATCGTGAGAAAAGTTAAAAATTTCAATCAACTATAACCCTTTCCGATACAACTAGCTAAGACATACAATCAAATCAGGAGCCTCACGTATTTGAAACGGTATTTAGCACATATTATCATGGCTAAATACTACGAAGAGGCGTTATACCCATGAAGATATATTTTGTATTTTTAAACAGCTGTAAAGTATATGTGTTATGTTTCGGGGAAGCCCAAGGTTTATCCGATACATTTTTCCCGAGTTATTGCAACTACTGTGGACTTAAGGTGAAAGGCAAATTAGAACATGGGAAGTTGTGGTGTTCCATCGAGGATTGTAATATGACTCGATAAACACTCATTTTCAACATGAGTCAGAAACCTACATTGGGGCTAAGTCCGTTTTAGAGAAATGACGGTTTCGACGACAGTACCTTAGAAACGTTCCTTTTGTTCCGTCTTCATATATTCTGCTGCAGATGGTACATGGACAATGTGTCATTATTAGGAAAACTCTTCGTTGGACAAGTTTTATAACAGAAATGCTTAAGAACAAGTCTTAGTTTGGATAATATTGGAAAGTACCGTAGTGCTGCAGTATGGTTATGAAATAATCTAAATTTCGCGTATAGCTTTTGTCTTAATCATGCATGATTACACTTTGATTAAGGTTTACTCGTTTATTATGGCACTTATACCTCTTTTCAATCACGTAAGTCAACCGTAACCCCCCCCCCCCCCCAGACTGCTCAAAGTGCTTGAACCCGAAAAGAAAAGCCATATCCCTATTGAGACCATGACAGTGTGACCGTACTTTAAGGATCAATTCAACTTCAACAAGGAGGTCGAATTGATATTTGATATGGGGATATTCGTCCGGGGTTATTTATCCGGGGGGTAATTGTCTAGGGGGTATTCGTCCGAGGAGGTAGTTGTCCGGGTGGGTAGTTGTCCGGGGTATTGTCCTCGGGGGTAATCGTCCGGGGGTATTTGTCCGAGGTATATTTGTCCGGTGGGTAATCGTCCAGGGGGTTATTGACTGGGGGGTAATCGTCCGGCTGTATTTGTCTTGGTGGTATTTGTCCTGTCACGTATTGATTGAACTATTTCTTTTCATTACAATCGTCTACAAAATACCAATTTAACGTTACGTAGTGAGCCTTTTCAAAAGTAAGCACTTCTATAAACTATTAATGAATATAAACGAATGAGAGCATTATGATACGTTGATATGATGACAACAATTTTGTAATCCTGTCGGGTTAGAATCACAGTCGATCGTTTCTCAAATGACCAAGGTTACCAATGCGGCGACACTTGAATGCCCTTCCACACATGAATCCAAATGCTGGTTAGGAGGACACACAAATTTTCTGTTACTAAATATATCCTTAATAAGAAGACGTTTACGTTTCAAATTGTTACACTAACGTTTGATGTAAGTGAATGCTCAAATTGAATGGAACTGCGTCGGATGCCACGTAGCCATCGCATGCTAGATGTAAACAACTCTTATCATGGCAGTTTATGAATTATAGTGTCACTGAACATTTTCCGAATATCGATAGAAATGGACGGCTCCACTCCATTGTTATTTAGGTAAGTGATTTAAAGTCTCGGATCGATTGGTAATGGTTACTGCAGAGAAGTGCGAATGATACAAGATGCAAAAATACATATACTCTCATGCCAAAAGTGTTATTTTTTGCAGTCGTTTCTGGATTCCAAGTTCAAAGATGCTTTGTTGAAGTGATCTCAAATATAGCGTAATGTATTTTACCCCTCTAAACAACAACATAAACTTTTCTTCAAACTTTTCTACAACATTTTTCATGGGGTAAATCGATCTCGACCGACGAGTTTTCTTGAACGACTACCGTGACTATCCGTAGCATTGTATTTTTATAATCATTTAAGTCATATATTCAACGTCATTTATTCACTTATATATCAAAGTAATTTTTACACAACTTACTTTCATATTAAATTACATTAACACATGTTTGACTACAAGATCAACGATTTCGGGCTAATTCGGGCAGATTGTAAAAAAAAAATATCCAAGACACCATTTCCTTTCCACCTGGGATATATTATTAGGTCGTGACAAGTAAAGTACAAGCATTAATAGGCCAACACAATATCATACGATTGAACAGAGATATAACTGCCATACTAAACTAGTAAATCTTGGTTAAGTTGTAATAATATGATAAAAACAAAACATCCACCACTACAAAACTTAAGCTTCTCCGAAACATAGTAAATGTATTGTATGGGTTAAGAGGAAGATAAAATATTTACAAACACACATCAGTTAAATGTAGCCGTGAATTGAGTAAAATGACTAGTAATCAATCATCACGATTTTCAATGAACAGTATTTGGTAAGGCTATATCGCATACCAAGACAGTGTTGTATAGACAGTAGTTACTATAATGTTCTTTCTTGCAACCGGACATATCTTAGAATTTCTACATACAACTTCCCCTCAAAACAAGGGTTCTTTAATGATGTTAATTTTGTTAATGTAATGTACATGTCACCCCAGAGGATCCCTTTAAGGAATGACTAGGTCTTTCTTTACAGACCAATGGATTAACAATACGAGTTTTGTCTCAATTGAGGAGATAATATAATCAATTCATTCGAACTTAAGTTACTACCTCATGCATCCATCAACGACGCGTGAATATTGTATAAGCAATCTCTTTCAAGATATAGCTTTGTCGAAAGATAAATAAACATCGTACGTGTATTGTTTAAGATAATTTCAATTCAGTTATTATATGCAAGTTATATATAGATACACGATATGAGACTCAATAAGCAAATCAAGCTGAAAATATTGCTGAGTGGAATCTTTCAAACATAACTTTACTCGAGTATAGGTTTGCAATGGTTTTGTTTTAGACAATGCAAGTACTCAGACAGGGACTTTATTTATTTCGTCAGGAACAATAAACTTCCACAGAAGGTGTTTTAACTATAGTGTTTTTCTTTCTATGCTATTATGGATGACGCTGATTTTATTGTCACATTTCAACTCTGGCGGGCATTGTTATTACGATGACTCACGAATCATTTTGCCTATGGCAAGCCAAAAGATGATCAAGACTTGAGCAAAAACTTCGGGCGGAATATCTGCCATTTGAGACAGTTTGCCAATGGAAACTATTTTTTATTGTCACCTCATATCATGCTTCAAGGAACTCGTATCGGCAATATGAATAGTTCCAAGCCTTCATATGATGAAACACGATAATTCTGCTCAAACTGTCAGTTCTTGCGCTATAAGCGTCACAGTACCTCATTGTAAAAATAAGTCCGAACTTGGCAGAGAATAATATAGTGGGATGTTATGAACATGTTCGTTGAATAAAGGACATCATTTCAAATACTATTAATTAGCGAATCGCTCCAAACATCCAATCACATTTCAACACAAGATATTTTTCAAGCAAGCAATGTATAAGTGTTATAAAAAATCTACTTTAAAAAAATAACATTTGATACCTCGAACCAGCAAATGAAACGTTGATCTAACAAAGTTCCTCCTGTCCAACTAATTATGTTTTGTTTTACCATGATCATGAACGATCATTGCAAAGAATGAATCAAACCAGTTGAATAAGAATTATGAATCGTCTGTTTATTTTTATGTAAGTACATTACAACAACGATATACTTCTATTGTTCGAAATTGACAGATGTTGAAAGACATGGAACTTTGTTGCGCAACGTCGATGACGAACACAAAATGTTAGCAACCGGTAACCAAGACGGTAGACAGAAAAAATGGATTAAAATCTATAATTGTAACTTTCGCATTATCTCAGAGTATAAGCAAAAGGAAGCAAAAATATGTTGTCTTAATTCGCATTAACGACATGTTGATTGTTCACTGCATAGTTGTAAGATGGTGGTACACCTTGGATGTTTGAAGTATATGGAATTGGCTGACCATTGGTTATGATCACTGCAGGGTAATGGGCCTGGGTATTGATTGGTTGATGTGGTAGCTGGGTGGGTTGGTATACAATCTAGAAATTTAAAGTTGATTGATATCAGATATCAGACGGAGTAAACTTATAAATGAACATCATATCATACCATTAATCATATCATATCATATTGTATCACTATATAACTATATTATTAAATCCTGTACTAAAGACGTTTCGCGTACTTGTGTAGGAATTCTGATATCATGTCATATTGCATATTGATAACTATATTATATAAATATATTTGGAATTTCGTTGATTTAGTGCAAATAGTATATACAACTGTACCTTTCTGTTAAATAATGACATATTAACTGCACCTTAACACATAATAGCAATTGCTATTCAAGCTATGAGCTGTTCAGTTTAAAACTTAAGCCGGAACTGGGTATCCATTACAATTTGTTAATTTGTAGTCACGATGTAACGAACAAATCCCAGAATGATAAACGAGGGAATAACTTCATTACTGAGTTTCCTAAATTGACATCTTATAGATGAAATACCGATTAAAAAATTAGTTTGTTACAAATAACAGAAAATATTTGACCACTATAATTACTTCAATATATCGAATTTTATTTAAAAAAGTGTGGGTAGTTTTAAGCGACCTTAACTTTATTACATTAACAAGTTACTTTTGCATTCACTTGTGTTACCGTCGTCATTTACATAAAGAAAGCAGTTTGTTCACATTCAGTGAATAAATGTTGCAATAATGAAGATCTATATGACGTAATACACTAATGACAATTGTTATAACACTATCAATAATAACAGCACTATATATTTGTAGCTAAAGTAAAAAAATATATGTTAATATTGAAGACATTCACTGTGTTAACACGCAGGGACGTAGCCAAAAAATTGAAATGGTGGAGTAGAATTTGAAAAGAGCCACTTCTCACAAAAGGAGCATTATTACACCTAAGGTAGCGGCATCATTTACAAAGAAAGTTCTGCTCGAAATGCCTCCCACGTTGCAGGAAATAAATAATAATATACGGTAAGAGCATTGTATAACGTAGCACACGAACTTTCAGAGAAAAGATTGAGAAGGGTTGCTTAGCTTACTTCAACCTGAAAAGAGGGCTTTAATGATATTTCCTGTTTTTAGTTACATTTTATTTTTCAGGATACTGAAAGGGAGGGGACAATATCTCCCATTGCTCCCCTGGCTACGTCCCTGGCAGACGTCTAACTAAGATGTCTGCAATTTACAACGTGATTGTACTTTGGTAGATGTTTTTGTTATTTCTTAAGATATCAGAGAAATAAAAGTTTGTCAAATTATCACGAAAACGTTCTTAGCAATGAACTGTTTTTCCACATTGTAAAAAAATCTAAGGAAACAGTGACCACACTTACCATTTGCTGAGGCTGATTGTTACTTCCAGGACAAACTGCAACACAGGTGAAGCTTGCTCCGATGATGGCAGCCAGTGATTGGATGGCACAGGTCACAGCCAATAAGATGTAAAACGCCAAATGAGTGTTCGCCTGGTGTACGTTCCCATCATCGTAGTAGTAGTAGTACTGTTAACAAATACGTCATGATGACATCATAGCACATGAATTTTACATTTCTTTTACTACATTGTAAGTTCTTTAGTTGCCCCAGAACAATGGCACGTTTTTTTTTTCTTAGCCTCCGATGTACTCTGAATTCAAGGTTTTGTTTTACCAACGTATACTTCTGTGGGTAAATGATTTGTATAAAAGCAGCAACAAAGAAGAAGAAATGTTTTTTTTTTTTACCATGTGGATTTCTTTCAATAGTAAATTAGAAAAATTAATTAAGCGGTGATTTAACGTCTGTTCTTTAACTAAAACCGCCTTTTTGCAAACAGTTAACAATGACAACCGTAGTATTCCGTTAGTAATAAATGAGGTCACGTGGGGAAAATGTTAATGACTGCAGGTCAAGTAACAGTTGCAACAAATTATTGCTCAACGCTATGGGATACGAATTTTGATTCACATATTTAATTTACACTACATCTAAACGATGGTATTACTTACGCCGTTCTTCAATGAACCTACGCAATTTGCCGCAACTGCTGAACTGATGAGGCCGCCACCACCAATGACTGACGCAATGATGGCCAGAATCATGTAAACAATGACCTGCAATAATAAGAACAATTCGCAAGAGGGATTTGTTTTAAAATCGGGGTAACCATGTGAAGCCAATTCCCATTTAGAGAGTTTTTTTTTTACGCAGAACAAAACTGGATTTTTTTTAGACGTAAACTTGTACATTTTGATGCACATGTATCATTATGTTTGTGACTAGGTCTACAGGAAAGGTAGGGCTAATAACTGTTGTTTATTTAGGAATTTGGTGTGATCCGTATGTTAATCGTAAGAACAACAACGTAGGCAACAAAGTAGAGTTAATGTAACACGACAGTACATTGAACCGTTATGTTCCTCGATCTCAAATAAACGAATATGAGATATCAAGTTTCGAAGTTCCCACCTTTTACCAGATTGCAACTTGTGGTACCTAGTTATATCTTCCTCGACAGAAGGTAGGACTGAAAACGATAATGCCGATCTGCGGATTTATTATACGCAGCTTCCATATGGACTAGACCTTTCCCTTGCGAAATTCTTGGTATAGGGTCACAACTCCAAGAGAAATCCAAGAGTGGATGACTTGCAACAAGTTAAAATTAAATGAGAGCAAAACTGAGTTCATTGTGCTTGGATCACCCTATTTTCTTCAGAAACTGCCACCTGTGTAACACAGTCGGTTCGGAACTTGGGCATAATGTTTGATGCAAATATGACTATGACTAAACAAGTATCTAGCCTCTGTCAATCGACACATTTCCAGTTAAGAAACATCCGGAGAATAAAGAGATATCTTGATAATGAAACTCTCCATCATGTCGTCAGGGCTTTAGTCATCTCTCGTCTCGACTATGGACAGAGTTCAAAGATTGCAGAACAATGCTGCCCGGTTGGTATGTTCCATATCCAAGAGAGATCTTATTACTCCAACACTTAAAGAACTCCACTGGCTGCCAATAAGGGAAAGGATTCAGTTTAAACTCTGTCTTTTTGTCTTTAAATCCATGAACAATACTGCACCTGTTTATTTTTCCAATCTACTGTCACCTTATACTCCTCAAAGAACTCTCCGCTCTACTCATGACATAACCCGCTTGAATGTTCCTAGAACGAACAAGGTCTTGGGTCAGAAATCGTTCAGTGTAGCCGGTCCACAGTCATGGAACAATCTCCCTCGTACTATAAGAGAAACTGACAATATCTCTCAATTTCGTAGTAATCTTAAGACTCACCTATTTCCATGCTAATTTGTGTCTGTGTCACAAGCGCTATGATCTAGATGGAATAGCGCAATATAAATATTAATTGTTATGTTATGTTATGTAACTCCAATTGTGGTAAAATTGGGTAATGCTTATATTATTCATGTGTCATAATATCATTAATGAAATTGTTACATATTTTTACTTAACAAAAACGATGTCCCTCACCTTTGCTCCGGAACAAGTAGCTTTCGGATATAATCTACAAGACGAACCAAGCAGAGGCTAACATATATATAATTAGATCTGTATATCGGGATATATTTGTAAGTTGGAAGAAGATTCTTCCTTATGATAACCATATTTCATTTTTGGTCAGATTCGCTGAAACTAAAACTCATCATGTAATATAGTTTTTCACTGTCACATATAAACAGCGTTGTATTGTTGATCTGTCACAATTAACTCACTCCGATGTATCGGCAGGAAGCAGAAGTGGATAAACGTTTATTATATTTTCTATGTCATAAGACGATACTAATCATTTCTGAGATGATCATTTAGGATTTCATTTAAGCTGTGAAGCCTCTCCCCACCCCCCCCCCCCCATTGAATGCATATCAAAAGTGCAGATTTGTCTAATATCTACTTTCGTTAATTTGTTTATTTCGTCCAATATAATTCTTTAAACAGGAGAAGTTGTAAATATATTACAATTTAAGGACATGTCAGCAAAGACATCATATAATGCGAAAGAAAATTGTGAAAATGTTTGGTTTAAATAGATCACATGGAATACTTCTAATACCACTACTAAAACTACTACTACTACTAAAACTACTACTACTGCTACTACTGCTACTACTGCTACTACTGCTACTACTGCTACTACTGCTACTACTGCTACTACTACTACTACTGCTACTACTGCTACTACTGCTACTACTACTACTACTGCTACTACTGCTACTACTACTACAACTACTACAGCTACTACTGCTACTACTAATATTACTACTACTACTACTGCTACTACTGCTACTACTGCTACTACTGCTACTACTGCTACTACTACTACTACCTACTACTACTACTACTACTGCTACTACTACTACTACTACTAATACTACTACTACTACTACTACTTCTACTACTACTACTGCTACTACTGCTACTACTGCTACTACTGCTACTACTGCTACTACTGCTACTACTGCTACTACTGCTACTACTACTACTACTACAACTACTACTACTACTACTACAAATACTACTACTACATCTACTTCTACTACTAATGATACTAATAGCAGTAATAATAATCATCATAATCATAATAATCATTCTAATCATAATAATCATGATAATCATCATCATAATCATAACCTAAATCATAATCATAATCATAATCAAAGTCATAATCATAATCATAATCATAATCGTAATCATAATCATAATCATATTCATAATTATGATTATTATCATCGCAGACGGGAGCTTACCATGCACTTGTGTCGCATGCTTGCTATTCCAAAACTTCCTGTGACAATGGCAAACTATGAAAAGAGAAAACACCCGTTTATACCACATGGATTTTTAAATGTCATGACTATCTGAAAATTTTTAGACATGTATAATCGTAGTTGTTCGTTAAGCTTAAAACGAGATCATATGAAACGGTCTCAGGGTTACAGTATAAACTTTATCTGCTATTGGTACAAAATGTATCGAGGTATGTCATGGTAACAATGTTTTTAGATATTTAATGATGTTTTGACTACAAATTATCAGTAAGCCATTGCAGGAGACGTTACAGTGCAAACCCAACTAGTTGATGCAGTAACTAACGTTTTGCATGTTTTTTTTTCAACTTCTTTAAGGACAGACCCTTTGGTTGGAAGGTTAAACGATTTCTCCCTCTCCTCCCTCTCTATCATGCCCAAAAGAATTAACCAGACGTTCCTTAGCTCTTCTGTGAATGAAGGTCGTGACTCCCAAATACAATGATGAACCACTAATTAATTAGAAAAACATGACATAATGCATAGATTGACTTACCACGCCACCCCAGATTCCCCAACCAAGATATTCGACATTACAATAGTAAAGTGGTACCGCTAACAGAACAATGGCCCAGATTATTTCGAAAACCCCCATCACAATAATGGCACATCCAGTAATGACTCGTACTGTCGATCCCTTCAGTGCTGGATTATAATACTGCTGTTGATTCTGGCCCGATGGTGAATTTTGCTGAAATTGTGGTTGAGGTTGAGCCATCTCGGGTAAAGGTTTGTGCTCGGCGTATTTATTGGTAAAGTGTTTATCTATTAAATGTAATCATGACAACAGTTATATTACAGTATATCACCTTATATTATACCGTGTCACTTGCCTTTCAAATGTTAATATGAATTATTAAATGGGTTATTGTTTGCGCTGGGAAACATATAGTCATAATCCATGTGATGTACAATCAATGTTTGGATACTATAACACAGAACCTTTTTTTGGTATGAACTATTCAACTCTTCATAGTCACTCGTTACAATGACAATTACTTTAACTCCAGTACTAATAGTTCATATCAACTTCTATTTATCGATGATTCACGATTAGTCTTGGTGATGCATGAAATTCAAGGAAGCATGGATTATGCATATAACATTAAGGGTGGAAGCTTTACAAGTGAGAGATCAGATGTCAATGCGAATATCTATACATGGAATTGTATGTTGTGACGCCATCTCTCAGAATACTACACAATTAGAATATACCAGCATTAAATAAATTATATTAGTAAAGACGCTCCTCCCTCCTAACATGGTCATGGTTTTATTCACGTTCAGAGTCTCTCATCAATTACAGCGACTGTACTTTACTATGTGCGCCTATAGCTCTGTTATCGCAAAACAGGATCCATCCAACAACACAATATATATCAACTTTAACTGCGTTTTCTTGTCGGAGTGAGGAACTAAAATAAAATAATGTTACTTGCCAATGGAGAATAACGTCCACGAAATTTCATGTTCTTTTTCAACTCACAACGCTCTTAACTGTTCAAAGCGAATGCAATCGCTTTGTGCAAACGGCGTAGGACATATATTTTTGAAGCTTCACTACAAGTTTGTATGCTTTATTGTGCAATGTACAATACCCTATCAATAATGATCTCGTAAGCAGGCCTACACACAAACACACAGAACAACTCCAATGAAAACCTGTATGCTCACCAGTTATAGCAGCTCAATTAATAACTTACCATTATACTTTAAAACACACGTAACTTATTAAAATCCTAGCATAGTTAAACGTAGATAGAAAGTAGAAAGCGACATGATAATTACCTATGTAGACAGGAAAAATAAACCTGGAGATTGACAGAAATATCTCTCTTAGTACACTATACTGAGAACAAACCGTTATGTAGTACTTGATTTGCTAAATAATAACTATAGAACATTGAACGTCGAAACGCAATTGCAATGAACAAAGCCATTTTAGCCTTGACGTCAATAGCACAATGAATCCGTGCGTATGTTTGTATACTTTCATTTAAACTTCATTTAACCCGTGTTCATTCAAGCAAAGCCAATGTAGTTTATTAAGTGAAATACAAAAGTCGATATTCCACATTCTCTCCTGTAATGTCTATTTATAGAACATTACTCAGTTTGCTTTAATTTTACTGTTTGCTATCGTATGATAAAGGCGGTATATATAACTTCAAACAGGACATGTATTTATTTATTGAAGTACGGAATGGTAACAGAAAAGAAAAACATGTACATAATTAAACGTACCCAGGTAGACAATAAAAAGAAAAGAAATCGTCGTTTCTATGTTTCGATCAAATATAATCATACTTTTAACAGTGATCGAATTATTGTGAAATATTCCTCATTTTGAAATTAAGGACCGGGTACCGGTATACAATATACATTTAACAACGAGACCGTTGACATCGGTTCGAATTGCAAGCACATATTGTGATAGTATTTGACATTGACATGATACCTGTAAAGTTTCCATGTCACTTCAATGTTTCCCTTGGAGTTGAAGCAACACTCGATCTGCATTAAATTTCACCTTCGATCTCTGTCATTTGGTTCGATGTGCCTGCGAGACACAAGGGTTAAGAGGAAGATAGTATATTTACAAACACACATCAGTTATATGTAGCCGTGAATTGAGTAAAATGACTAGTAATCAATCATCACGATATTCAATGAACAGTATTTGGTAAGGCTATATCGCATACCAATACAGTGCTGTATTGATTACTATAATGTTCTATCTTGCAACCGGGCATATCTTTGAATTTTCTACATTCAACGTACGTAAAAAGGTGGTTTTTAATGATTTTTACTTTGTTAATTTAATGTTTCTGTCACTCCAGAGTAACACTTCAAAGAATGGTTAGATCTTTCTTTACAAACCAATGAATTAACAATAAGAGTTTTGTCTCAATTGAGGAGATAATCTAATCATTTCATTCGCACTTAAATGACCATTCATTCATCCATCAATGACGCGTAAATATTGTATAAGCAATCTTCTGCAATCAAGATATAGCGTGTTCTCAAAAGATAAATAAACATCGTACGTGTATTGTTTAAGATAATTTCAATTCAGTTAGTATATGTAAGTTATATACAGATACACGATATGAGACTCAATACACACATCCAGCTGAAATGATTGCTGCGTGAAATCTTTCGAGCATAACATTACTAGAGTATAGGATAACAATGGTTTTGTATTAGACAATGCAAGTACTCAAACTGGGAGTTTATTCATTTCGTCAGCGGAAATAAACTTCCACATAAGGTATTTTAACTTTTGTGTTTTTCTTTCTATACTATTATGGATGACGCTGCTTCTTTATTGTCGGATTTCAACTCTGTCGGGCATTGTTATTACGATGACTCACGAATCATTTTGCCTATGGCAAGCCAAAAGATGATCAAGACTTGAGCAAAAACTTCAGTCGGAATATCTGCCATTTGAGACAGTTTGCCAATGAAAACTATTCTATATTGTCACCCCATATCATGCTTCAAGGAACTCGTATCGGCAATATGAATAGTTCCAAACCTTTATATGATAAAACCCTGGTAGAAATTCCAGTAGAACCCAGTTAAAAAATCAACTGGGTTCTACTAGGGCCTACTATGTTTAACTGGTGTTTAACTGTGTTTAACTTGGTTTTTAACTGTGTTTAACTGGTTTTTAACTGTGTTTAACTGGGTCTTACTGGGTTCCAACTGGGCTATGCTGAACATGAGCTAGGTTCAACTGGGTTTACACAATGTTCAACTGGGTTTGTTCAGGCCCAACTGAGTTTGAACTATGTTTGAACTGATCCAGTTGGGTTTCAACTGGGTTTCACTGGTTTTTGCACTAGCCCAACTGGGTTTGAACTATGTTGACTGGTGAACTTGCCCTGTTGGGGTTGAACTAGGTTTCAACTGGTTTTGCACTGGCCAACTGGGTTTGGACTATTGGCTGGTGAACTGACCCAGCTGGGGTTTAACTAGGGTTCACTGGTTTGCACAAGCCCAACTGGGTTTGAACTATGTGTACTGGTGAACTTGCCCTGTTGGGGTTGAACTAGGTTTCACACTGGCCTAACTGGGTTTGGACTATGTTGACTGCTTTTATTTTAGGCGTAATTATCAAGAATATTATAATGTAAGTTCGTAAGCAGTAACCGTATCGTAATATATTGAAAATGCTAAATTAGCCAACTTATGAGGGGTGTAAAATAAATCTTTGTCATATTTATCACAGTTATGATTAAACGATTACATTTTTGTACCGCAATGATTAAAAATATGAAATATTTACTATATAATAAATTTGAAAAAATTATGTTATACTTTGCTCGTCGATTTGAACAATTGGTAGGCAAAATGCCTTCCTAGTGCATAATAGTATGATCCGACTAAATTTGAACTTTGACATTTGTCCCTTGCGTTAGCGCTAAATTGATAAATTCCGAACCCGCAAACCACATACGCCAACAGAAGCTTCGCAGAATAATCGCATTTGTAACAGATTTTGCCAACAATTTTAAATTATTACCGCGGCTAAGTTCCCTCCTTTGTGATCTTGCAGTGTCTTTATATTATTGACACATACTTGTAACATTATAATTGATTGTAAACGTGCTCTTTATCATAAATATTTGAATTGAACAGAAACTTTATATAAAGTGACCTAGGACTATAGTATAGGCTAGGCCTAACAAACCGGTTCCCTACTAGGTATACCACATGGTTCAATTACTAACGTTAGACATATCCTAACGCTATAGTTGCCTAGCTTATAGGGAATTGAACAGAAACTTTATATAAAGTGACCTAGGCCTACTGTGGGACTATAGTATAGGCTAGGCCTAACAAACCGGTTCTCTAATAGGTATACCACATGGTACAATTAGTACTAACGTTAGACATATCCTAACGTTATAGTTGCCTAGCTTATGTGGGCCTAACCTAGTTATACTCAAGTTAACACCTATATTTAGCCGCATGATTTTAGGAAAGTTATCGTCAACTAGCAAACATAATAGCAATTTTCAAAATTTACGCAATTGCCTGGATTGTTGTTTCAAACATGAAGTGTCATATTGGCATAATAACATACTTTGCAAAAGTCATTAGCCTAGTGAAGTGTACAGCATACACGTATATGCTACGAATGTGAGGATGCCCTACACTGAACATATGATTAAACTATCAATCTAATTTCAAATGAGGCTTCATTTGTACAGTGTAAGAAGGTCAGCTCTTACATAAAGTTTTGTTTTGTACCATAATTTTACTTGTTTATTAGTGTGCTCACTGTACAGAGGGCTATATATTGTACAGTATATTTGTATGTTGTCTTTGTGGCATCAAAAGGGTTGATTAACAACTCTCTCTTCTGGGTTGCTAGGCAACTATCTTGTTCTTCCTGGAAATTAGCCCTCACAGGAAATGGGGTCTGTGTGTATATATTTTAGAACAAAGGAGTTTTGTGAGGGTATAGGGAGTTGGCAGTTGGCTATGAGTATCTGAGCAAGGCAGTTGTAAAAGAAGAGAAAGATAGTTTAATGGCTGGATAGTTTGTTTTAAACCTTAATCTACATAGTTCAAGTTACTGTAGACCTTATTATTTTATGGAAGTTGTGATATTCAACTGACAGTCTGGGACACCATTTATTATAAAGGATACTATTTACTATAAAGGATATTATTTTACAATAAAGGATATTCCAGGACACCATCACTTATAAAGGACATTATTTTACTACAAAGGATATTGACATTATTTTACTGAAAGGATACCCTGGAACACTATTTCATATAAATTAAAGGATACTTTTTTGTTGGGATCGGACATTCATCATACCATTTATTGGGTTCAACTATACTGATGTCGTAGAATATCTGACGTCGTGGAAGATCTGAGGTCCTAGAATACTTGATGTCACCAGTAGGCCAACTCACCAGAACAGACTTTTAAATTAAGTGTATTTCGTTATATTTTGGGTGCGCACCTCACGACTGTAAGTTGTTTCATTTAATTCTTTGACTGGGCCCAGATCAGCTGTACATTGTTTGTTATTCATAATTATAATTTCCTTTGATACAATCCAGTTGAGTTCTCCATTTTTTTTATGTGTCTTGCTCTGTGTTAGGTCATCACACCAAACCCAGAGTTCTCTGATCAAGAACAAAAATTTATTTTCAGTGGCTAACACCCTTACATACAGTATAGATCTACTGTTAAAAAATGAAAACTTCTTATAGTTTGGTGTTATATAAGTGTAGATAACACCAGTTGAGAATCCCAATTCAAACTACTTAAAAATAAAAGCAGTAAAACATAGTTCACCCAGTTTAACCCAGCAAAACATAGTTGACCCAGTTGAACCCAGTAAAACATAGTTGACCCAGTAAAACAGAGTTGAACCAGTTGGACCCAGTAAAACATAGTTGAACCAGTTGGACCCAGTAAAACATAGTTGAACCAGTTGGACCCAGTAAACATAGTTGAACCAGTTGGACCCAGTAAACATAGTTGAACCAGTTGGACCCAGTAAAACATAGTTGAACCAGTTGGGAACCCCAGTTCACCCATTTCAACCTAGTTCAAATTTGGGCCAATTTCCGTATAGAAAATTCCAGTTGAACCCAGTTCAAAAGTTCAACTGGAATTTCCACCAGGGACCACGATAATTCTGCTCAAACTGTCAGTTCTTGCGCTTTAAGCGTCACAGTACTTCTTGTAAACAAACGTCCGAACTTAGCAGAGAATAATATAGTGGGATGTTAGTTATGAACATGATCGTTGAATAAAGCGCATCATTCCAAATACTATTAATTAGCAAATCGCTCCAAACAGCCAATCACGTTTGAAGACAAGATATTTTCCAAGCAAGCAATGTATAAAGTGTTATAAAATATCTACTGTAAAAAAATAACATTTGATACCACGAACCAGCGAATGAAATTATGAAACGTTGATCTAACAAAGTTCCTCCTGTCCAACTAATTATGTTTTGTTTTACCATGATCATGAACAATCATTGCAAAGAATGAATCAAACCAGTTCAATTAGAATTATGAACCGTCTGTTTATTTATATGTAAGTACATTATAACAACGATATACTTCTATTGTTCGAAATTGACAGTTGTTGAATGACATGGAACTTTGTTGCGCAACGTCGATGACAAATACAAATGTTAGCAACCGGTAACCAAGACGGTAGACAGAATAAATGAATTAAATTCTATAACTGAAATTTCGCAGAGTATAAGCAAAAGGATGCCAAAATATGTTGTCTTAATTCGCATTAACGACATATTGATTGTTCGCTGCATAGTTGTAAGATGGTGGTACACCTTGGATGTTTGAAGTATATGGTGCTGACTGACCATTGGTTGTGATCACTGCAGGGTACGAGGCCTGGGTATTGATTGGTTGATGTGGTGGCTGGGTGGGTTGGTATACAATCTAGAAATTTAGAATTGATGGATATCAGATATCAGACGGAGTAAACTTATACATGAACATCATATCATATCATTAATCATATCATATCATATTGTATCACTATATTACTATATTATTAAGTCCTGTACTAAAGACGGTTCGCGTACTTGTGAAGGAATTCTAACATCATGTCATGTTGCAGATCGATAACTATATTATATAAATATATTTGGAATTTCGTTGTTTTATTGCAAATAGTATATAAAACTGGACCTTTCTGTGAAATAATGACATATTAACTGCACCTTAAAACATGATAGCAATTGCTATTCAAGCTATGTGGTGTTCAGTTTGAAACTTAAGCCGGTACTGGGTATCCATTACAATTTGTTAATTTGTAGTGACGATGTAACGAACAAATCCCAGAATGATAAACGAGGGAATAGTAGTACCCCTACCAAAAGGGTTACTTCGCTGCGCAGTCGCTGCGACTTCGCTGCGAAGGAATTCCTTCGCTACAAGACTTCGCAGTACTTCACTTTTACTGTGACTTTGCCGTAACTTCGCGACAGCAGAAATATTACTTCGCCGCAGGGTTTTGCTCCTGCGACTAGTCGCAGCAACATCGCAGCAAAGGAATATGACTTCGCAGGAGGCGCATCTTGTTGTAACTGGTCGCAGCTACTTCGCGGCAAGGAAAGTTACTTCGCAGGAAAGGCCTTCTTGTTGCAACCAGTCGCAGCTACTTCGCGGCAAGGAAAGTTACTTCGCAGGAAAGGCCTTCTTGTTGCAACCAGTCGCAGCTACTTCGCGGCAAGGAAAGTTACTTCGCAGGAAAGGCCTTCTTGTTGCAACCAGTCGCAGCTACTTCGCGGCAAGGAAAATTACTTCGCAGGAAAGGCCCTCTTGTTGCAACCAGTCGCAGCTACTTCGCGGCAAGGAAAGTTACTTTGCAGGAAAGGCCTTCTTGTTGCAACCAGTCACAGCTACTTCGCGGCAAGGAAAGTTACTTTGCAGGACATATGCAGGCCTTCTTGTTGCAACCAGTCGCAGATACTTTGTGTCAAGAAATAATCACTTTACAGAAAGGTACCATTCCTGCAACTAGTTGTGGGAACTCAAGTTATTACTGCATGATCATGATTCATGGGCAGGTTTCCCTTCTGTAATTAGCTGTATTTACCACACAGTGAGACAGCTTTCATAGTGCAGCATAATGAAGCTCATAGTGCAGCGGTTCTGCAGTTAACTTATCTTTACAACAAGGAGAAACTTACATACAATCTTACAGACTCAAACTCTACACAAACCAAACAGATATCATACATTTTTTAGGATTTCTTTTTATTGGTTTCAATTAAAGAGCCATCATCTTTTAAATGTTTTAACTTTTCCTGTAGGAATAGAAAATATGTGGTACCACTGAACAAACTGTAATGGTTACAACATGAGGAGAGCTGGCACATTAGAGATTATGATTTCTGTACTTTAATTCAAATAGGTTACTGTAACATCAAGGCTTATAGATCAGCAATTAAAAAATTACTGATCTTTTCATTTCTTTTAATTCGTACAGGAAACCCACAAATAACACTAAGCAATGCAAATTATTAAATCTTTAGAATCTTAAAAGTAATCTCAAAACTCTGAGAACAAAACTCAGGAAGATTCTTATTCATAATTCTACCAAACTTCACTGTAGTTTCTGTTAATCAATTTATAGGTTTGAGTTAATAGGTTTAAAATGTTAATCAGGTTCTTAAAATTTGGAAAGTCATTGAGAAACAATCCATACTTACCTTAAATCTATGCTGAATTTTATCTACAAAACCAGGATGCTGAAACAAGTTTTGAATTTGAGGCTCTAGTGTTACATTGATGAATTTGTTCTTCTCAAAGTCAATTGTCATCCTGTATATATTACAGTACGTTGGTCTGGCCATCTTCAACAGAGCTAAAACAGGACCCACAGTAATAATACTTTTGCACTGGTGAATCTGCCTTTTCAAAATAGTTCTTAAACTTATAAAGACTACCAAGGGCAGAGTGAGTTTCCATACAATGGAGACTAATTAGTGCTAGCATATCAGACAGCTGGACATCAGTGATGGAATGCATAGTTGCAAATGTGAGTATCAGAAGAAGACTTGTTTCTACTGTCATCCAATGTCCTCTATAGTTGTATGAACCACTCCTGGACTCTGTCTCTGACTCTTCATCATCTTCCAAAGGTGAAGCATTACAGGTATCATCAGGCTCACCCAACGTATCCTCCCACTTATCAGAAATGTGACCATCTTGGTCAAGAGTTGCCCGTCAGTTTGTAATGTTCACTTACTTCCATTGCTAAAGGTATAGATGATGGGTGGATAATTGTTGTGGGACTTTCATCAGTGCACTGATAATCTGGCTTCAAGCTCTCTACAAAGGATGATGAGCCACCTTCAGTTTTGCCAGCCATATAAAATTCAGATACTGCAGGGCTGGAGTAAAAGCTACTGACTGAACATTGGATGAAGCTGGTATTTCTCTTCTACGTGGTTGGTTGTACCAAGTAGGCCTCATGAGTTCACTCTGAAATCAGGAGTAACACTGGGCTCTGAAAATAATATATGAAATGAAGTTAATCCCTGTCAAATTTAAATAATGCAATGGGGTGTCATATTATATGCGCAATGAAGTGTCAATGTTCAGCTTAATTTTGACATGACGCAACTATCCTGGGGGTGTGAGGTGCATCATACAGTTGATAGGTGCATTAGGCCTAATAGCAGACACCACATGTTATGATTAAAACGCAGAGTTTATTGACTGAGACATAAAGCCAGGGCTAAGGTTGTGAATTCATGCTGTTTAATCTAGCACATCATGTCTGCAGGGGGGGGGGGGCTGTTGACTGGCGTGATTATCATTCCGACTTGCTGTGGCCATTGACCCACCAACAGGCTAATTTCGATTGCTGACTAGGCTTTGTATAGGAATTGTACTCACCAATATTTGTTTGCTGGAAATAGTTTGCTGTAAGTTCATTCCGAGTCGTTGATTTTTGAGAGTAGATCTACAGGGAAGAAAGGGTACAATGACACTGTAGGTGTAGGCACAGACATAAGTAATCAGTATATGCAGCCAATGGATACTACTTTAATCTTTAATTATCAGAGTTAGTAAAATACTCTTAGACCTAGGCTACTACTTACAAGCATTGTAGTACCACTACTAGGCCTCGCCCTAACTGTAGCATAACATAGACTTGACCCTCCTAGCCTATAGGCTATTTCTGTATCGATACTCTCCTACACTGACTGTGCATAAAGGCATATAGTAGCCTTACTCATAAGCCCCCCTACTAACTAGTAGTAGTACTGTACTACCACACTAGCCTAGATTGAGCGTTACTAGAATTAGTATTCAAGTAGTTCGATGGGATCGTTATTACTTGGCTTGACATCTCCAAATAAAAAATGATTAACCACTTACTCCATCATGTATATCAATCGAATGCTGCAGCCTGCCGGGAATGATAGTAAAATAAATATAGACCGAATAGTGACTGTACTACTACTGTAGTATAGTGAGTGTAAAATTATTTTTCACGTCTCGTGCAACTGCTCATGATACTACTACCAGCACGGGAACTTCTACGACGATTGTTGTGTGAATTTGAAGTAAACAAGTCTACACAACAGGTTACTGTTTTTTTTTTGTCCATACAATCATATAGGTAGGCTGGTTTCAACCAGGTTTAAGTACGCAGTAACAAGTTGCTAGAAAGGATCTGATAAAAGGTGATATACTTACAACATCTCGTACAGTTTGACAAAGGGATACTGAATCGAGTTGGTTTTAATGTCTGGATGCGTGATTCCTTTAAAAAATTATACTCCATTTCATTCATTTTTCATCCACACGATTGAATTTACATCATAACCAACAACGTAAAAATGTACAAATTGAGTCAGATGTTGTCTATTAAGATGATTGGCCAATCAGAAACTGCGAAGGCTTTCGATTGCGTAACAATTCATCTTTCAAATACAATACCGGCTGTATCGACATTCTGGTTCTCTAGCTCTCTCGACTTTTAGGTTTCGTACATGAATTCTTTATTAAAATTCTTTACGAAATACTCAATATTTTGGACCATTGTTCTGTGGAATATATTTATATTTTTGAACAGAAATCGAGATTTTCTGTGACTTTGTTAACGTTTTTACTTTGCTAGGTTTTCACGTTACCTGACTGAGTAGCCTAACTTAAACTTAGTGCGTGGGTTACTGTTAGTATTGGTGTAACGAAACAAACCTAATCCAGCCTTCTTGCTTTTGCACAACTCTTAACGTCGAAAAAAATGCAATTTTCAAAAGACGAAGTGGATACAATTGCTAGAGATCTTGGGCTGCCATCTTCGCTTGGAGGTGATTGCAAGCATATCTGCCTTTTCTGGTTGATAAACAGTCAATTTGGTGTACAGTAGCCAATGGATGACGAGGGACAAATCTCAATGGCCTTTGGGGGAAAATTCCGGGCATTTTATACAGCTTCAGAAACATATGATGCATCGTTTGCCTATGGTGGTAAGTTCCAGTAAGCTAAAGGATATAAATCGACTATAGCCTTGCTAAGCCTAGGCAGTATAGTTAAGCATACAGTATTTTAGCAGAACACTAGTAGGCTAGGCCTAGGCGGCATGCATCACTATTATCACTTCAGGGACTCTTTTACAGTATTTCAGTGCAAAGAATCCTGAAGTTAACTTTAAATGTTGAAGCCTATAGCATGCCTGCTTGGAATGTAATTTGCCCATGTCTAAAGGGGTATAACTAAGCTACTGTAACTAGTTGATTAAATTCACTATCAATCTAAGTTCCAGTTCCAAACAAACCAGCCAGTGAACTTTTTAATTGGAACCATGGTTCAACCACAGATATAGCACAAACCAATTGAGTCTGTATTGTCTTTATATGACAGATGTGAAATGGGATAAATATGCTATGCCAAATATTGAAACTGTGTGTTCCTCTAAGATGTGAAGATATTGCCTGTGTTTCTGTTGTGGTGGACCCTAAAGAGTGATTAAATAAAGAGTGTATGATTCACGATACTAGATCCAATACGTTTTTTTTAGTTAAATTGAAGTTTGCAAACTGAGCACTTGAGTTTTCTTAAAATGTAAATGAAAATATCTTACAGAAAGAGAAAGTTCTTCAGTGGTTTCCTGATATCCGCAAATTTTCTCTCAACATCTTCCTTGAATAGTCATTCAATCTTCGCCGATCTTCCTTGAATAGCCAGTTATAAGCCAAACACAAGTTTGGCGTATTTGTTTATTAATCTTGCATATAAATGAGTCAACAGCACCAAATGTGAAAGTCCCAATTGTTGATATCTGAAACTAGATTGAGCTGTATGCATGGAATACCCACCCTCAGGATCACTCCATTTTTAAGGGAAGGCTGGCACTTGAGTTTTGATCAAGCTAAAAACGTCTTGACATAGATATCAGTGAGAACAGATCAACAGATTCTGCTCAGAATTCTCTTGCTATATTTCTTAACAGAAATTGGGTTGATGAGTGTTAGGGTTGAGGCGTGTTTAAGTGTCCAGAAGTGGTATTCCAAAAATGCCATGAATAATATGTTTAATTTGCAGAGATCCAGATTGCTTCTAATCAGTTTGTTGTTATTTTTTTTTTTTCTTTTAGGTCATTTTGAGTGATAGGGAGGATGCGTCACCACATTTGGAGAGACTTGTCAACTGCAATGTTGCCATACCAGCTGCTTGGCATACTACCCTTCTCTCCAAGTCTCAAATCTAAGGCTTTTCTTGTAAAGAAAATGATGGATGGTTTCTTTGAGCCACAAGATATGTCAAAGGGGAACAATTCATCTGTGGTAAAGCTGTTTCCCCTGCAGATGGAAGCTATTAGATGTAAGTTGGCAGAATTCCCACATATTTTAAAGGAGGTTAGGTAGTTGACAAAAAAACATTTGACATAAATTCTGTACAGCTTCCTCCCAAATCAGCTGTAAATATACATAATGCAAATATTTCCTGTGAAACTGGCACTTCAGTTTCCTTGCTTGTATAAGGAAGGATCTGGAGAGTAATGGCTAAGCATAGAGAAAAGACTAATAATTACTCTCAAATTTCATATCCACAATGAAAAAACTCAGCAATTCCATGAGTATTGAATAATGATAAATTGAAGAGGATACTTATTGGTATTTGTCATTAACCTGAGGGAAATTTGCCTTTCTTCTCCAGTGTATGGTGGCAGTGTACTGAAGATCTATGCTGATGTCACAGGCAATCAACAGCAAGTGCAGCAGAGCCAGGAGACTGATGAAGAAACTGAAGTGATGCTGGCATGTAGGGGATAATGGGAGGGGGGGGCAGAGGTAAATTAGAGTACACAGTAATAATATAAGAAGTTTTACAATTAAGAGTATAGAACTAAAAATAAAGTAGTTTGGACCTACAAAGTTCTTCTGTCTTATTATTGTTGCAAGCACCTCTCCAGGAAAGTCGCCGCAAGCCCCTTTCCTTGCGAAGTCGCAGCAAGCTCCTTTCCTGCGAAGTAGCCGCAACCCCATCTCTTGCGAAGTCACCACAAGCCCCTCTCCAGCGAAGTCGCCGCAGGCCCCTTTCCGGCGAAGTCACCGCAACCCCCTCTCCGGCAAAGTCGCCACAAGCCTCATTTGCATGTGAAAAGTGAAGTCGCGGCGAGGTTGCTGCAAGCCTCTCTCCGGCGAAGTCGCTGCAAGCCCCTTTCCTGCGAAGTCGCCGCAAGCCCCTTTCCTGCGAAGTCGCTGCAAGCCTTTTTCCTGCGAAGTCGCCCGGGACCCTTTCCGGCGAAGTCGCCGCAACCCCCTTTCCGGCGAAGTCGCCGCAAGCCTCATTTGCATGTGAAAAGTGAAGTCGCGGCGAGGTCGCCGCAAGCCTCTCTCCGGCGAAGTCGCCGCAAGCCCCTTTCCTGCGAAGTCGCTGCAAGCCCCTTTCCTGCGAAGTCACTGCAGGCCCCTTTCCGGCGAAGTCACCGCAACCCCCTTTCCGGCGAAGTCGCCACAAGCCTCATTTGCATGTGAAAAGTGAAGTCGCAGCGACTGCGCTGCAACTAGTTGCTGCGAAGTCGCTGCAACTGGTCGCGGCAAGGGCCTTTTTTCGACAGGGGTAGTAGTAAGTACTAGTAGTAGTTTTAGTAGTGGTAGTAGAAATATTCCATGTGATCTATTTAAACCAAACATTTTACAATTTTTTATTGTGCATTATATGATGTCTTTGCTGACATATCCTTAAGTTGTAATATATTTACAGCTTCTCCTTTTTAAAGAATTATATTTGACGAAATAAACAAATAAACAGAAGTATATATAAGACAAATCTGAACTTTTGTGCTTAAATGAAATCCTAAATGATCATATCAGAAATGATTAGTATCGTCTTATGACATAGAAAATATGACAAACGTTTATCCACTTCTGCTTCAGGGACGTAGCCAAAAATTTGAAATGGTGGAGTAGAATTTGAAAAGGGCCACTTCTCACAACAGGAGAATTATTACACCTAACGTAGCGCCATCATTTACAAAGAAAGTTTTGCTCAAAATGCCTCCCACGTTGCAGGAAGTAATAATAATATACAGTAACAGCATTGTATAATGTAGCACACGAACTTTCAGAGAAAAGATTGAGAAGGGTCGCTTAGCCTACTTCAATCTGAAAAGAGGGCTTTAATGATATTTCCTGTTTTTAGTTAAATTCAATTTTACAGGTTACTGAAAGAGAGGGAGACGATATCTCCCATTGATCCCCTAGCTACGTCCCTGGCAGACGTCTAACTAATACGTCTGCAATTCACAACGCTATTGTACTTTGGAGAAATTGTTGTTATTTCTTAAGATATCAGGGAAATAAAGGTTTGTCAAATTATAACGATAACGTTCTTAGCAATGTACTGTTGTACAACATTGTAAACAAATCTAAGGAAACAGTGACCACACTTACCATTTGCTGAGGCTGATTGTTACTTCCAGGACAAACTGCAACACAGGTGAAGCTTGCTCCGATGATGGCAGCCAGTGATTGGATGGCACAGGTTACAGCCAATAAGATGTAAAACGCCAAATGAGCTTTATACTGGTGCACATTCCCATTACCGTAGTAGTTGTAGTGGTAGCTGTAGTAGTACTGTTAAAAAATACGTCATGATGACATCATAGAACATGAGCTTTACATTTCTTTTACTACATTGTTAGCTCTGTATTTGCCCCAGAACAATGGTACGTTTAAGATGTTTTCTTAGCCTCCGATGTACTCTGAATTCAAGGTTTTGTATTATCAACGTATACTTCTGTGTTTAAATGGTTGTATACAAGCAACAATAAAGAAAAAGAGAATGTTTTTTTGTTACCATGTGGATTTCTTTCAGAAGTAAAATTTGAAAATTAATTAACGGTGATTTAACGTCTGTTCTTTAGCTAAAACGGCCTTTTGAAAACAGTTAACAATGACAACCGTAGTATTCCGTTAATACAAAATGAGGTCACGTTGAGAAAAAAATGGTTTGCTGTTCATGACAGGTCTTAGAAACAATTGCAACAAATTATTGCTCAACGCTATGGGATACAAATTTTGTTTCATATATTTAGTTCACACTACATCTAAACGATGATAATACTTACTTTCGATGAACCTACGCAATTTGCCGCAACTGCTGAACTGATGACACCGCCACCACCAATGACTGACGCAATGATGGCCAGAATCATGTAAACAATGACCTGCAATAATAAGAACAATTCGCAAGAGGGATTTGTTTTAAAATCGGGGTAACCATGAGGCTGTTGAAGCCAATTCCCATTTAGAGAGTTTTTTTACGCAACCCAAAACTGGATTTTTTAAACGTAAATTTGTACATTTTGCTGCAAATGTATCATTATGTTTGTGACTAGGTCTACAGGGAAGGTAGGGCTAATAACTGTTTTTAATTGAGGACTTTGGTGTGATCCGTATGTTAAGCGTAAGAACAACAATGTAGGCAACAAAGTAGAGTTAATGTAACACGAATATTAAGGAAACTTGAAGTCGTGGTTAAATTGATTACATATGTATTATATAGTTCCCTTAATATTCGGTTCGTATCCCCGTAACGTTAACATTTCCCGAACGTTTCCTTACTAAAGTATCATATTTAATCAAGGGTTGTGCGAAATGACCAGGCTGGTTGGGCGAAATGACCAGGCTGGTTGAACGAAATGGTTGTAATAATAATAATAATAACAAAATAAGAATAATGAAACTAATCATCATCATCATCATCATCATCATCATCATCATCATCATCATCATCATCATCATCATCATCATCATCATCATCATCATCATCATCATCATCATCATCATCATCATCATCATCATCATCATCATCATCATCATCATCATCATCATCATCATCATCATCATCAGCATCATCATCATCATCATCATCATCATCATCATCATCATCATCATCATCATCATCATCATCATCATCATCATCATCATCATCATCATCATCATCATCATCATCATCATCATCATCATCATCATCATCATCATCATCATCATCATCATCATCATCATCATCATCATCATCATCATCATCATCATCATCATCATCATCATCATCATCATCATCATCATTTTATCGCAGACGGGAGCTTACCATGCACTTGTGTCGCATGCTTGCTATTCCAAAACTTCCTGTGACAATGGCAAACTATAAAAGAAAAAAAAAGCGGTTTATACCACATGGATTTCTAAATGTCATGGCTTTCTGATCATTTGTAGTCAAGTAAAATCGTAGTGGTTCGTTTAGCTTAAAACGAGATCATAGCAAACGGTTTCATGGTTACAGTTTAAACTTAAGCTGCTATTGGTACAAAATGTATCGAGGTATGTCATTGTAATAATGCTTTAATATATTTAGTGCTGTTTTGACTATAAATGATCAAAAAGCCATTGCAGGAGACGTTACAGTGCAAACGCAACTAGTTGATGCAGTTACGAACCTTTTGCATGTTTTTTCAACTTATTTAAGACCGGACCCTTTTGTTGGAAGGTAAAACGATTTCTCCCTACCCCCCCCCCACCTCCACTCTCTGATGTACTAAGGATTAACCAAACGTTCCTTAGTTATTCTATGAATGAAGGTCGTGAATCCCAAAATGATGATGAACCACTAGTTAATTAGAAAAACATGACATAATGCATAGATTGACTTACCACGCCACCCCAGATTCCCCAACCAAGATATTCGGCTACACAATAGCTACGTGGTACCGCTAAGAGAACAATGGCCCAGAGTATTTCGAAAACCCCCATCACAATAATGACACCTCCGGTAATGACTCGTACTGTCGATCCCTTCAGTGATGAGCTATTATACTGCTGTTGATTCTGGCCCGATGGTGAATTTTGCTGAAATTGTGGTTGAGGTTGAGCCATTTCGAGTTAAGGTTTGTGCTGGGCGTATTTATTGGTAATGTGTTTATCTATTAAAAGTAATCATGACAACAGTTATATAACAGTATATCACCTTATATTATACTGTGTTGCCTTTCAAATCTTAATATGAATTATTAAATGGGTTATTTGTTTGCGCTGGGAAACATATAGTCATATACCATGTGATGTACAATCAATGTTTGGATACTATAACACAGAACCTTTCTATGATATTAACTATTAAACTCTTCATAAGCACTCGCTATCATGACAATTACTTTAACTCCAGTACTAATAGTTCATATCAACTTCTATTTATCGATGATTCACGGTAAGTCTTGGTGATGCATGAAATTCAAGGAAGCATGGATTCTGCATATAACATTAAGGGTGGAAGCTTTACAAGTGAGAGATCACGTTTCAATGCGAATATCTATACATGGAATTGTATGTTGTGACGCCATCTCTCAAAATACTACACAAATTGAATATACCAACATTAAATAAATTCTATTAGTAAAGACGCTCCTCCCTCCTAACATGATGATGGTTTATTTCACGTTCAGAGTCTCTCATCAATTTCAGCGACTATACTTTACTATGTGCATATAGTTCTGTTATCGCAAAACAGGATCCATCCACCAACACAATATACATCAACTTTGTTTTGCGTTTTCTTGTCGGAGTGAGGAATTAAAATAAAATGTTACTTGCCAAATTGTCCACGAAATTTCATTATCTTCTACTACTCACAACGCTCTTAATTGGTCAAAGCGGATGCCATCGCTTTGCGCAGACGGTTTACAACATATATTTTGGAAGCTTCACAACAAGTGTATATGCTTTCTTGTGTAACGAACAAGTCTTATTAATAATGATCTCGTAAGCAGGCCTACACACAAACACACAGAACAACTTCAATGAAAACCTATATGCTCACCAGTTATGGCGGCTGAATTTAATCACTCACCGTTATACTTTAAAACACACGTAGCTTATTAAAATCCAAGCATAGTTAAACGTAGGTAGAAAGTAGAAAGCGACATAATAATTACCTATGAAGACAGGAAAAAGAAACCTGGAGATTGACAGAAATATCTCTCTGAGTACACTATACTGAGAACAAACCGTTGTGTAGTACTTGATTTGCTAAATAATAACTATGAAAAATTGCACATTGAACGTCGAAACGCAATGAACAATGCCATTTCAACCGTGACGTCAATAGCACAATGAATCCCGTGCGTTATGTTTGTATACCTTCATTTAAACTTCATTTAACCCGTGTTCATTCAAGCAAAGCTAATGTAGTTTATTAAGTGAAATACAAAAGTCGATATTCCACATTCTCTCCTGTAATGCCTATTTACAGAACATTACTCAGTTTGCTGTCGTTTTACTGTTTGGTATAGTATTATAAAGGCGGTATATATAACTTCAAACAGGAAATTGATTTATTTATTGAAGTACGGAATGGCAATAGAAAATAACATGCAAAGAATTAAACGTAGCCAGGTAGACAATATTTATTTATTTGTTTCTTTTTTCTCCACAGAAGTACAAAACGGAGGGAAGTCTTCCATAAAGCTTAAAAAGCTTAACAAAGTGGAAGACTACCAAACAAAAAAAGTAATTAATAAATACAAATTGAATGTTTGTTACAAAATGTCCAGTCACTGCTGAAGTTAATAACTCATTTACATAATTTAATATGATGATATCAATTCTCTTTTTAAACATTTCTTAAATGAATTCTTTGTAGTCTTAGATTTAACGATATTGCTTAATGAGTTCCATAACTTAGTTGCACGGTTGCGAAAGCTGCGTGTACCTAATTTCGTATGATAGAAGTTGCAATGAGCATTTTGTCTATTTCGGGTATTTTAACTGTATAATTCTACATTAATTGTAAAGATATTATGAAAGGAACCCGGAAGTACACTGTAAACTTTAATTAGCCATATACACATGCCAAAATGGTCAAATGACTAATTTTGCATTAGTCAGAATTTTTGACTAATTTCATCTGTCATATGACTAATTAAAATGGCTAAAGACCAATGAAAGTTAGTCATTGTCCAAAATAGTGACGAAGCATAATTAGTCAATTGGGAATCACGAAATTTGATTTCAAAGCTTTATTTGTTATTTTTGGTCTTAAAGTTTTTTTGTTATTTACTTACAAACAACTTCCGCGCCACAATATGGATGAATATTAAAAAATTGTTTATAAAATCACCAATAATTAAAAACCCAAGGAATAATAGATATGCTCTTTAACAATTTTCGGTTACGTGTAAACTCTAAGACGTCATAAGAAAAGTTTCCACAATTTTTTTGGGGAAATTGATAATTACTTATAGCAAAAACTTAATTAGGTTAAGGCGATATTCCAGCACCGGTACTAAAACGTCTTCGTCATTTGACTAATTTAGAATTCACAAATGACGTCAGATATACGTAACCGCGCGTGCGCACTCTGCAGGCGGCAGGCCTCTTGCTCTTGATGATTCCGACGCCATATTTGATACTGCAGTAAGAAATTCTGGAGCCGAGAAAATGTTTGCAATCGCAAGGTGGGTTTATCTTATTACTTTACTAAATTGTGATTTAATTGCAAGTTATTCTTTATTAAGTATTTTTAGAATAGATAGTTAAATTGATGACAAGTAAATTTCCAGTTTTAAGTTCTGCTTAGCAACAACGAACGTTCGTCGTTCTAGCCTAACGTTATGCCATATGCATGATATGTGCAGGATACCTCATACTCATAGGCCTAACGTGATTCAATAGGCTATGATGTGCACAAAATTTTATCTTTGTTTATTTTTGTAAAGTTCATTCTCAGAACCATTAAATGTTAACCTGAGTAGGGCTTAGCTTATTTACTGTTCAAATCGATGAAATTGTCAGACTGAAAGTAACGGTGAACAGCGTTATAACTACGGTGGTCGGCACTGGGCGGGCCCGACCAGCACGGAGGATTTCCGCCCACCACTCCGGATGAAAAACACTGCTTCCGACCGGCACTAATTTCACATAAAAAACTGCTTAAAACGTAACAATTTGTGAATAAAAGTGTTACTTGCATTAATATTTCCGTCCTTAATCGTGTTTTATTTGCAATTGTACAAGAATCATGTTTTGCAAGGAAAATTTTCCTGAATGTTTAAGATTTAAAAATCTAAAAAAAACAAACCAAATCACAATCTAACTTCTTGTACACGTGCACATTAGCGTGAACCAGAACCTAACACACAGGAAGGCTATAATCCTACTTGTGAAGAACAGGACCTAAACTCCCTAGCGAGGTGGAAAAAAATCGGTTGCTGTAGGGCAATTTTCGCACTCCAGCGAATCTGTACTTTTTTTTAGCCAGCTAGATCGTAAACATCCCTTTTCATATCTTGTATCACTGGATTGGGGGTTTACAGCAATTGATCATGTTTTCTCGAAAGGGTGTATTACAATAACGTTTCTGGAAATGTTTGTCCAGTACACATGTCATGATCATACCGGGGCTGAGCTATACAGCAGCTTGAAGGTCCTCTGCTTCATACATTGCAATACGATGTGGTGAATTGAACCGAAATTGTTTCGCAAATAAGCTTGCATAAAATTTTCACCGAATAGTCACTTATATCTCTAACCCTATGGCAGCCTAACAACACACTAAGTCAACGGGGGAAATCAAGCCTAACCATATGTTTATTCGCTGAACCTGTGACGCAGTAGGCTGGCACTAAAATTATCCATGGCTTAGAGGGCTGTACTACTATTATGCAGATATTAACATTACGGTCAATGGTTTTTATAGTTAGCATATATGTGTGGCGTAGCTTAATTGTTTTGTTTGATTTTTGGTATGTCAACATGGGTTTTCTGTAGTTCTTGGGGCATATTTTTAATGCAAATGGCTAATTCACATTTTCAATTGAAGTTGCGTACCACTCGTTGAACAAGGCTAACAATGTACAAGGCGCAGGTAAAGGCTATACTTATGTGCTGTTTTTATCAGACTTTCGAGTAGCCCATTGTCACAATCGTTGATAAGTGACTAAGAAATTTTATTTATGAGGTTTGATAACGTGGAAGATTTGCAAGAATTATATATAGTATTGACTCTCGGACATTTGGTAGTGGCGGATTTTAGTGTATAAAGCAATTGTATTAATGTTTTGAGGGAGATAATATTGGGCTATATTTCATTAAAAAATGCCAGATTTCTACAGTTTCGAGTGAAATTCAATAAACCAATGCGAATTGTATCCATCGATATTTTGGATTAGTCTCATTCTGTTGGTGTATGTAAGAAACAAAAAGTGAATTCATCAATCCTATTAACACATTTGAAAATCAAGGGCACTACGGTCAATGGCAGGTTGTTCCTACTAGGCAGAAAACCGTACTGAGCCCTATATTTGTTATCCGAAATTTAAATTCTTTTAAAGTTTTATACTTTTTTGGGTCAACTATGCTCTTTATACTTTTTTTGGCAATTGCACTTTTTATGCCAATTAAGATCTCTAGTGATGTCAAGAGTGAAGAATTCCTAAACACTTCCTGATAAATTTGAATTTGTTAGTGATTTTTCAGAATGCTGTTGGGTGTGATCATGTTGAGTGCCAAATCATGCACAGTAATGACTGTTTCTGCCTTCATGATATTGTGGGGAAATGTCAATGGTGTAATGGCTTCGAATAAGGAGAAATTACATGACTGAACAGCATTGGCAATTTGGCACTCAGCCTGTGACACCCCAGAAATATTGAAATTTTAGCTGCTCCTGCACTAACACCCACTAATGCTCTAGGATCTATAACTTTGGTCGTTGAAGCGTATACACGTACTTTTTCGGAGCTCTTGCAATTCGTTCATTTTTGGGATTTTTGGGATCGTTTTTTTTTCATCAAACACCTTGTGATTCGTTTAGTTGTTTATTTGGAGTTAGTTTTTGTCTGTTCCTGTCATTCTGCATATTTATTTGTTCAATCTGTGCTGTTTTTTGTCTTGTGTCGATGCTGTACGTGGTTTGAGGTCTGTAGCGTCAGTGTATCCTATCGTTCAGTGTATAGTCTATGTTGAGCCTAAGCTGCTAATCGTGAGTATCGTTTTTCCGCGTTCGCGGGTTTTTCTGTGCCTTAGTGTATTCGTTATTATTGTCTGTTCCTGTCATTCTGCATGTTTATGTGTTCAATCTGTGCTGTTTTTCGTCTTCTTTCAGTGCTCTCCGTTTTTTTTTTAGGTCTGTAACGTCAGTGTATCCTTTCGTTCAGTATATTGTCTCTGTTAAGCCTAAGCTGCTAATCGTGAGTATCGATTTTCTGTGTTCGTCGGTATTCTGTGCCTCAGTGTATTCGTTATTTATTGCCTTTAACTTTCATTCTGCATGTTTTTGTGTTCAATCTGAGCTGTTTTTGTCTTGTTTCAGTTCTGTCCGTGGTTTTAGGTCTGTAGCGTCAGTGTATCCTATCGCTCAGTGTATAGTCTCTGTTAACATAAGCTGCCCGTCGTGTGTTCGATTTTCTGTGTACGCTGTTTTTTTTTCTTTGACTTAGTATTTTCGTTATGGCTGTGCCTGATCGTTTAGTCTGCTGTGATGCGTGTAATATGTGGATTGAGTTTGAGATTTCTGGTTTGGAATGTGATTTTAAATCAGCGTCTAGTGAAGCTATTGTGTTTGTTTGCGATAAGTGTGTGAAACTTAAGGAATTAGAGGAGCTATTGGTAACATGGAATTAGAGGAGGGACTTAACCTTAGATGTAATGTTGCACAGTAAACCAGTATTTGAAAAAAATATTGGTAATTACCAGTTCAAGCAAGGTACGATACCACAAAAATGAAAGGACCGAGGTACCATCAGTGGCTATAAGGCTTATGAAATAGTGTAACTGGTGATAGCATGTATTACACATACCCTATATCACATAGTTCTGAAGACAAAGTAAAGTATGTTGTGTTATTTATCTTTTTTTGGGAACCCAAGTATTTCTGTGAAAACACTGTATTATCGGGTGCCATTTTTGTCAGTACAACTAGTACTTGTTTTCAACAGTACCATGCCATTTCACTCAGATGGGTTCATCAGCACGAAAGCAAGCATCAAATAGTGGATCCTAAGTAATGGAAGCAGACATTTTGCCTGTCATGTTTATGACACACATGTTTATGATTGCTTGTGTGGTGCTTCCCGGGTCAGTACTAAAAAGGAATCCTGATCAAAGAAGGGAGACTATTTTGCTGTCATTTTGTACAGGTTATATCAGCAGAGCTCTGACAAGGTTTATAATAGTTACATTGTTATGATTTGCAATAAAGTCCTGGTGAGAAGGAGCCATGTTATGAATTCGTATGAAGTCCACAAAGCAGCTATCCTGAGGTTTGTCCGATTTAACAAGAACACAAGGTGCTGCAGAACAATAAAGACGAAGGGTTATTCAGAAACATTAAAATTTTAATATATAAGAGAAGTAACCGACTTTATGTGGGTATCATTGTCATTGTACACATCTAATTATAATTCTTATTTATTTTGTCAACAGATGCCACTGCTGTAGCTGCTGTGCTTGGTATTCCATTGCTGTTGAAGGAGAAAATAAAAAGCTACCTGATATTTGCTGATGAAAGTGTAAGGACATATTAAACCCTTCAAGTCCCATGGGATCTTGTCATAATTGATTTGCAAGTGCACTTTTCAAAAAATTAAAACTAGACTTTACCATTTCGCTACGTTACAGGACTGTTGGTATCATTCGAAAGAAAGTTCATTGACTGTTTTCCAGGTACCAGTAATGTTATTATTGCTCTCGATAAATTTATTGTGAAAGTATAGTTTAGTAAAGAAAGTATAATTCTTTGATGTTCTGATAATATGTGTTAATTTATTTCGATAAATAATGTATACCTTCTTGTTATTCGATGTTGGATCCTTTAATTGGCGTCTATACACTTGATTTTCTATTTTATTGATTTTAATATACCACTAGTAATCCAAGGGTGTCTCTTTTTACGTTTTTTTCCTTACATTAATAACATGCACTGGAAAACAGTCATTGTACATATAAGTAAAATGATTAAAAAATACATTTTAGGATACATTAGCATCCTTTTCATCAAGAACATCATCCCAATGCTTATATTCTAATTGGGAAATAAAATTACTGATATTATTTATATTGTAATTACGAATACGTTTACTATCTCTATTATAGTTTCTAAGTCTTGAATTATTGTCAAGGAAGATGGGAAAGTGGTCGGTAATGTCGGTTACAAATATGCTTGAGCTAATTGCAGAATCATCATTAGTAAATATGTTATCAATTAAAGTTGACGATGTACTTGCAACACGGGTAGGATTTGTAATTGCTGGATAAAAATTATTCGAAAAAGCTAAGTTGAGAAAATCTGTAGATAAGTGGTCGTCAAGTAAGTTATTGTTGAAATCACCCATGATATAAGAATTACTACGTGATTCTGTTAATTTGCCATAAATGTTTTGCACATGAAAATAAAATTCGTCATAAGAACCCGTCGGTGGTCTATAAATAATACCAATAACGTAATGCTTTCTGCCATGGGGGGGGGGGGTGATCTCTATGAAAAGAGACTCAATTGAGTCATTTAATACAGAGAGATCGTCTCTGCATTTGTAATTATAGTTCTTTTTAATGAATTAACAAACCCCACCTCCCCTTCTTTTATGGCGGTGTTTTTCTACAAGTCGATAAATATTAATATTGATGATGGATGTATTATTATTGTCATTCAACCAAGTTTCCGTAAAGCCCAAGGTCGAAAATTCGTTATTAAGTAATGAGATGAAAGTGGTAATATCCTCAAAATTTTTGTTAAGACTCCAACTGTTCATATGGAAAATGGTAAGACCATTACTAGGGGGTAAATTATTATACTTATCGATGTTATAATACTCACAAGAAATATTATCCCTTGTATCTATTTTGTTTTTTGTTGAATCCATTAATACAAGAAAGAGTATGATGACGATGACGATATAGAAGTCAGGTTTCATTATTTTTGCTTCTTACGGTTCTAACCTTGCTAAGGTTTGGTGTTGGTGTTTTCTTCTTGTGTCTTACAAAAATGAAGTTGTCTTCATCCAAAGACATGTGCCTTTTAAGGTGTGCCATAGAGTCATTTACAGTTTCAGTGGTGTCTCCAATACTTCCTGGTTGGATTTTACGTTCTGTTGGTCTTTGTAGTCGGGTTTTATGTGCTTCGTCAGGTCGCTGTGGTCGTAGCCTTCGCTTTCTTGGGAGATTTCGGTGGTTTCTGCTGTGGCTGGGTGGTGGTAGGCAGAGGTGAAGGGCCTTCTGCAACGTTGTCCTCTATTGGTTTCTCAGCATTGTCTGGTGTCTCACTGTTAGTTTCCATTGTATCTTGTGCATCCAGATCATTTTCATTTTGGTCAACTTCTTCCGTACAATCAAAACGTTTGTGTCCGAACTGTTGACATCGAAAGCACCTCACTTTCGGGCTACGCCTTTCTGCGTGTCCTTGTTTCCGCAAATTCGGCAGATGTATTTCGGGCATTCTTTCATCGTGTGTTTCTCACTCAGCCAGTTATTACATACCTTGATTTGGTCATTATGCTTGACTCTCATGTGTATGTTGTCAGTAGTCACTGCGCACGGTAGGCTTTTAGCGTTGGTTGGCATCTGCACTCTCGGGTATCGAATGCCATTTTCAATCTCTGGGAACTCCTCGTAGTGATTCCTTGTCCAGTCTGTTTTCACCAAGCAGCCATATCCTTCAAGTTTCGACGAGAGTTCGGCATCCTCGATATAACTTGGAATACCGTATAGGCTTACTGTTCAAATCGTTTTCTCTACACCGACAACATTACTATATTCTCCTTTAGTTTCTAATCCGGTTTCTTGGATCAGTTCAGCATCGGCTCCATTCTTCAAAGTAACAATCCATTGTCCATACGTTTTGACGCAACCTATTATTCTTTGGTTCCCGACATCAGCGTGAATCGATTTTACTAAGTCCGTGTAGCTACAGTATAGTCTTTATCAAACACTCTAACACTGCTCTCCTTCAGATTGATTGGAGCCGATTTCGCGGAATCTATTCTAGCACTATCGCATACCTCAGCGGCGTTCGACTACTCACATAGATTTGTTTAGGGTAAAAAATAAAGAAGCGAAGCGTTTGTCCACAAAAATAGGCAATTCAAAGCCGTCATATAAAGCCACGTAAAGGTTTTGAGTTAATTTACCCAGTATCAAACTTTCGTAACGATTAAATAACGTTGAAAAAATGTTGAAAAGATGAGACACGTCTTGCAGTCTCAACTGTCAACTGTCAAGTTATATATAAGAAGAAAAGAAATCGTCGTTTCTATGTTTCGATCAAATATAATCATACTTTTAACAGTGATAAAATTATTGTGAAATTGTCCTCATCTTGTAACTGAGGACTGGGTACCGGTAAGAATTAACATTAGACATTTAGCAACGAGACCGTTGACATCGGTACATATGGCAAGCACATATTGTGATAGTATTTGACATTGCCATGATACCTGTGAAGGTTCCATGTTACTTAAATGTTTCCCCTTGGAGTTGAAGCAACACTAGATCTGCATTAAATTTCACCTTCGATCTCTGTCATTTGGTTCGATGTGCCTGCGAGACACAAGGGTTCATCCCGGGGACCTTCCCACCAAGTTTGTAGAAATCGGTCCAGCCGTTCTGGGGAGCTTTGGACACAAATTGTACTGAAAATATATAATTTGACCTGTGACCTTCAAGTTTGATTCCCATGCCAAGAACATATTTTGAAAATGCTTGACATTCCTATTATACTTGACCATTGACCTTTGTCATTTGGTTAGGAGGGTCTTCGAGACAAAAAGATTTACCCTGGGGTACCTTCCCACCAAGTTTGAAGAGAATCGCCCCAGCCGTTTATTACGAATTTTATGACACCAAATTGGGCTAAAAAATTCATTTGACCTTTAACCACGTGACTTTTGACCTCGGTTTCCATGGCTTATTTTGATAGTACTTCACCGTTTTATTATATACGAAATGTCTTTTGAAAATGATATGCTTGATGAGTCTGTTGAGCATTAACCGTTTTATGCTGTACTGGACTTTGTTCGTTGTTCACTGTTTGCAAAGATGTGAAGAAGTCAAAGAAATTCAAAAGGTACGGTAGTATCATATGCTCACTCGACTTGTTTACACCTTGCTCACTAGCCATGGGTGCCAAATTCTGTTTTTTTTAAACTCCCATTTTACCTGTACTGTTTATTAGTGTGTCTTTTCCGTGCTCTTTCTTCACTCCTATTCAACGATTGTTTCATATGTGGACCATGTTTTTAGAAAATCATTACTCGAGATAGGAATACACTAGAGAGCTTCCCATAGCTTTTTGTGCACATAAAACAGCCTGCATCAATAAACAACTGGACTTTTCTTTTTTGTCTTCAAAGATTTGATTACATAAAAAAACCGGTCGTTCTGACTTTTTTCTTTCAAAAAAAATCGTGAGAACAGTGAAAAATTTCAATAAACTATAACTCTTTTTGATACAACTAGCTAAGACATACAAGGAATCAAATCAGGAGCCTCACATAATTGAAATGGTATTTAGCACATATTATCATGGCTAAATACTACGAAGAGGCGTTACCCATGTATGTATACTTTGTATTTTTAAACAGCTGTACAGTATATGTATTGAGATATTGGAAAGTACCGTAGTGCTGCAGTATGGTTATGATATAATTTAAATTTCGCGTATAGCTTTTATCTTAATCATGCATGATTTCACTTTGATTAAGGTTTACTCGTTTATTATGGCACTTATAGCTCTTTTCAATCACGGTACTCTACCGTAACCCCCCCCCCCCCAGACAGCTCAAAGTGCTTGATCCCGAAAAAAGTCGAATTGATCCTTGATATGGGGATATTCGTCCGGGGTTATTTATCCGGGGGGTAATTTTCTAGGGGGTATTCGTCCGAGGAGGTAGTTGTCTGGGTGGGTAGTTGTCCTGGGTATTGTCCTCGGGGGTAATTGTGAGGGGGTACTTGTCCGAGGTATATTTCTCCGGTGGGTAATCGTCCGGGGGGTTATTGACTGGGGGGTAATCGTCCGGGTGTATTTGTCTGAGTGGTGTTTGTCCTGTCACGTATTGATTGAACTATTTCTTTTCATCACAATCGTTTAAAAAATACAAATTTAACGTTACGTAGTGAGTCTTTTCAAAAGTAAGCAGTTCTATAAACTATTAATGAAGATAAACGAATGTGAGCATTATGATACGTTGATATGGTGACAACAATTTTGTAATCCTGTCGGGTTAGAATCACAGTCGATCGTTTTTCAAATGGCCAACGTTACCAGTGCGGCGACACTTGAATGCCCTTCCACACATGAATACAAATGCTGGTTAGGAGGACACACAACTTGTCTGTTACTAAATATGTCCTCAATAAGAAGACGTTTACGTTTCAAATTGTTACACTAACGTCTGATATTAGTGAATGCCCAAGTTGAATGGAAATTCGTCGGATGCCACGTAGCCATCTCATGCTAGATGTAAACAACCCTTACCAGGGCAGTTTATCAATTATAGTGTCAATTGGAGTTTTCGGGATGAACATTTACCGAATATCGATAGAAATGGACGGCTCCAGTCCATTGTTGGTTAGGTAAGTGATTACAGTCTCGGATCGATTAGCAATTGTTAATGCAGAGAAGTGCGATTGATACAAAGTGCAAAAATAGATATACTGCCATGCTAAAAGTAGTATTTTTTGCAGTCGTTTCTGGATTCCGTGTTCACCGATGCAATGTTGAAGTGTTCTCAAATATAGCGTAATGTATTTTACCACTCAAAACGACAACACAAACTTTTCTTCAAAGGTGTACAAACAACATTTTTCATGGGGTATATCGTTTTCGACCGACGAGTTTTCTAGACCGACTACCGTGAGTCCGTGACTCCCCGATAGCATTGTATTTTAATAATCATTAAGTGATATATTCAACGTCATTTATTTACTTAATTATAAAAGTATTTTTACACAATTTCCCTACATATGAAATCACATTAACACATGTATGACTACTGGGTTTCGGGCTAATTCGGGCAGATTGTAAAAACAATATTCTAGACACCATTTTCTCTCCACCTGGGATATATTATTAAGTCGTGACAAGTAAAGTACAGCCATTAATAGACCAACACAATATCATGCGATTGAAAAGAGATATAACTGCCATACTAAACTAGTAAATCTTGGTTAAAGTGTAATAATATGATAAAAACAAAACATCCACCACTACCAAACTTAAGCTTCTCCGAAACATAGTAAATGTACTGTATGGGTTAAAAGGAAGATAACATATTCACAAACGCACATTAGTTATATGTAGTCGTAAATTGAGTAAAATGACTATAAATCAATCATCACGATATTCAATGAACAGTATTTGGCAAGGCTATATCGCATACCAAGACAGTGCTGTATTGATTACTATCATGTTCTATCTTTTAACCGGGCATATCTTTGAATTTTCTACATTCAACGTACGTAAAAGGTGGTTTTTAATGATTTTTACTTTGTTAATTTAATGTTTCTGTCACTCCAGAGTAACACTTCAAAGAATGGTTAGATCTTTCTTTACAAACCAATGAATTAACAATAAGAGTTTTGTCTCAATTGAGGAGATCATCTAATCATTTCATTCGCACTTAAATGACCATTCATTCATCCATCAATGACGCGTAAATATTGTATAAGCAATCTTCTGCAATCAAGATATAGCGTGTTCTCAAAAGATGAATAAACATCGTACGTGTATTGTTTAAGATAATTTCAATTCAGTTAGTATATGTAAGTTATATACAGATACACGATATGAGACTCAATACACACATCCAGCTGAAATGATTGCTGTGTGGAATCTTTCGAGCATAACATTACTAGAGTATAGGTTAACAATGGTTTTGTATTAGACAATGCAAGTACTCAAACTGGGGGTTTATTCATTTCGTCAGCAGAAATAAACTTCCACATAAGGTATTTTAACTTTTGTGTTTTTGTTTCTATACTATTATGGATAACGCTGCTTCTTTATTCTCGCATATCAACTCTGGCAGGCATTGTTATTACGATGACTCACGAATCATTTTGCCTATGGCAAGCCAAAAGATGATCAAGACTTGAGCAAAAACTTCAGGCGGAATATCTGCCATTTGAAACAGTTTGCCAATGGAAACTACTTTATATTGTCACCTCATATCATGCTTCAAGGAATTCGCATCGGCAATATAAATAGTTCCAAGCCTTCATATGATAAAACACGATAATTCTGCTCAAACTGTCAGCACTTGCGCCTTAAGCGTCACAGTACCTCATTGTAAACAAACGTCCGAACTTAACAGAGAATAATATAGTGGGATGTTATGAACATGTTCGTTGAAAAAGCGCATCATTTCAAATAATATTAATTAGCAAATCGCTCCAAACAGCCAATCACATTTTAAGACAAGATATTTTCCAAGCAAGTTATTTTATAAGTGTTTTAAAAAATCTACTTTAAAAAAATTACATTTGATACCACGAACCAGTGAATGAAACGTTGATCTAACAAAGTTCCTCCTGTCCAACTAATTATGTTTTGTTTTACCATGATCATGAACGATCATTGCAAAGAATGAATCAAATCAATTCAATAAGAATTATGATTCGTCTGTTTAATTATATGTAAGTACATAATAACAACGATATACTTCTATTTTTCGAAATTGACAGTTGTTAAAAGACATTGAACTTTGTTGAGCAACGTCGATGACAAATACAAATGTTAGCAACCGGTAACCAACACGGTAGACAGAATAAACCGATTAAATTCTATATCTTAAATTTCGCAGAGTATAAGCAAAAGGATGCCAAAATATGTTATCTCAATTCACATGAACGACATGTTGATTGTTCACTGCATTGTTGTAAGATGGTGGTACACCTTGGATGTTTGAAGTATATGGTGCTGGCTGACCATTGGTTATGATCACTGCAGGGTACGAGGCCTGGGTATTGATTGGTTGATGTGGTGGCTGGGTGGGTTGGTATACAATCTAGAAATTTAGAATTGATGGATATCAGATATCAGACGGAGTCAACTTATACATGAACATCATATCATATCATTAATCATATTATATTATATCATATCATATCACTATATTACTATGTTATTAACTCCTGTACTAAAGACGTTTCGCGTACTTGTGAAGGAATTCAAACATCATGTCATATTGCATATTGATAACTATATTATATAAATATATTTGGAATTTCGTTGTTTTAGTGCAAATAGTATATGATACTGGACCTTTCTGTTAAATAATGACATATTAACTGCACCTTAAAACATGATAGCAATTGCTTTTCAAGCTATGTGGTGTTCAGTTTGAACTTAAACCGGTGCTGGGTATCCATTACAATTTGTTTATTTGTAGTCTCGATGTAACGAACAA